>NW_024062389.1:0-407500 GCF_006381635.1 Hibiscus syriacus
TAATACCAATATCGTGATTTCTAGACCCAGGATGATTGAAACACGAATTTTGGATAGTCAGTTAGGATCAGTGGGATTGGGATTAGAATTGGAATAGAAGAAGGATTTGGAGGTGGATTTGGTTGACGACTAGAACGACTAGATGAAGACCTAGTTAGGATTTGACATGGTGAAGGAAATCGGAATAGATAAAACCTGCAATTTTAAAACAAGTGTATGCAATTCAATTAATCCAAAACTCAAATGGTCCTCAATATTTCAGATTCTCTAAATCAATCCTAATGGGCAAAGTTTTTTTTTTTTTTTTGAAAAACTTTTGAAAAATATGTTTTGAGAAAAATATGTATAGTTTTTCATAACACAATATAATTTGATCAAAACACAATAATTTGAAAAATAACATTTTTTTTTATTATTTCGAAAATTTTTAAAAAATTTGAAAAATTCTTGTGTTTTGATGAAATTAGTTGTAACATCTAGTTTCTAATCACTAAATATCAATGCCCGATCACTATTTCAACCTAGAACTAATTGAAACTAATCCTATGTTCAAAATATGAATAAGGGTTTAGAAAAATTTACCTTAAATATGAAGATTGAGGGATTTAGATGTTGTTGCACGATTTTTGATTCCAAAGGTTTGGAGATGACTTATGAAGCAAATTCCGATAAATCGTTGATTTGAGGCAAAATGGAGATTTGGGGGGTTTAGAGGGTGAGAACGGCGGAAGATATAATAAATGGGTTTGGGATTTTGGGGTGTTCTGTTCGATTTAACAGAACCCAGGGGGTATCGATTCCCCTGTGGGGGGAATCGGTTCCCCTTCAAAGGGGGAATCGGTTCCCTCAGGGGGGGAAGTTCCCTCTGCACCAAAATGCTAAAATCCGAATTTTTAAGCACAAAATGCTAAATAATCTTTTCTAGTGGTATTGGCAACTCATATATCAAACATTAATTATGTTCAAATAATTAAATTAATCTTTAATTGATTTTTGAACATAAAATTAATTTTCATTAAGAATCACAAACTCCCCCTAACTAATAGCAAGAATGCATCAAAATTTATTAAGCATTTTTCAAGCTTTATTAAAAGTGCTAAAATTATTTAAACACTAAGTGAAGATAGGTTGGTCAAACTAATTCTCTCCTAAGTGTCCAAAATTTCCTTGTCTAAGGGTTTGTAAAGATATCCACTAATTGTGCAAAGTATCAACAAATTCTAGACACATCTTCCTTGACATGGTCTCTAATGAAGTGATGTCTTATTTCAATGTGCTTAGTTCTAGAGTGTTGGATGGGATTTTTAGTGAGACAAATAGCACTAGTATTGTCACACTTGATAGGAATAGTACCTACTTCAATTCCATAATCAAAAAGTTGTTATTTCATCCATAAAACTTGTGCACAGCAACTACCGGCTGAAATGTATTCCGCTTCAGTGGTAGATAATGCAACACAATTTTGTTTCTTGAAAACCAAGAATCAGCATATTTCCAAGGAATTGCAAGTACCGGAGGGCTTTTCCTATCTAATTTGCATCCTCCATAATCCGCATCAGAAAAAGCATGCAAGCTAAAACTAGAGTCTCTAGGATAAAGTCCTAAACTGGAGGTCCTTAAGGTATCTAAAGATTCTCTTAACAGCTAGTAAATGTGATTCCTTAGGATGATTGAAATCTAGCACATAAGCAAACACTAAACATAATGTCATTTACAAAGAGCCATCATTGACCTATATAATTTAACATCTACACATTTACCTCCTTCATCTAAGTCAAGCTATGTTGAAGAGCTCTTGGAGTGTTATGAGGTTTCCATTTTCCAGTCCAAACTTCTTGAGCATATCTTTGACGTACTTAGCTTGATTAATGAAGATGCCATATTTCTTTGCTTGATTTGGAGTCCCAAGAAAATGAGAGCTCCCCATCATGCTCATCTCAAACTCACTTTGCATTAGCTTAGAAAATTCTTGGCAAAGAACATCATTAGTAGAACCAAATATTATCATCAACATAAATTTGAAACACTAATCTTTACCTTTTCTCTTTAAAAACAATGTAGTGTCAACCTTTCCTTTTAAAAAATCTTTTTCAATTAAAAATTGGACAATCTTTCATACCAAGCTCTAGGAGCTTGTTTTAAACCATAAAGAGCTTTTGTCAATTTTAAAACATGATCCGGAAATTTAAATCTTCAAAACCTGGAGTTGTTCCACGTACACTTCTTCTTTTATAAAACCATTTAAAAATGCACTTTTAACATCCATTTGATATAATTTAAATTCATTGAAACATGCAAATGCTAATAACATTCTAATTGCTTCCATCTAGCTACGGGAGCGTATGTTTCATCATAGTCTATGCCTTCTTCTTGAGTATAGCCTTGAACAACAAGTCTAGCCTTGTTCCTCACTATATTACCACTTTCATCAGTTTATTCAAAAACCCATCTAGTACCTACAGTAGATTTATTACTAGGCCTTTCAACTAATGTCCATACTTTACTTCTCTCAAATTGATTTAATTCTTCTTGCATAGCCATAATCCAGTTCATCTTTTAATGCTTCTTTGATGTTCTTAGGCTCTATGCATGAAATAAATGCAACATAATTACAGATATTTCTAAGAGAAGATCGAGTAGTTACCCCTTTTGATGGATCACCTATAATTCACCATCTTTGACATAGTTGTACTCTCTTGGAAAGATACTTCCCTTTCTTCAATGGTTGGATTCTCGAGGGGATCATGGGTTTCCTCATCTTTTGTTTTTCCTTTGATGATGATTCTCCAACGTCATATCTAACGTCATTTGCTTGTACAATACCTACATCATCATTAACAGAAGAATCCTTCCTCGGAAGGGGATTATCATCGAAAACAACATGTATAGACTCTTCTACAACTAAAGTTCTTTTATTAAATACACGATAAGCTTTAGAGTTTAAGGAATAACCCAGAAAAATTCCTTCATCACTTTTAGCATCAAATTACCAAGATTTTCTTTACCGTTGTTTAAAACAAAACATTTACATCCAAAAGGATGAAAATAGCTAATGTTAGGCTTTTTATTTTTGAGAATTTCATATGGAGTTTTCTTTAAAATTGGCCTAATCATTACTCGATTTATAACATAACAAGCGGTATTTGTGGCTTCCGCCCAAAAATATTTTGGCAAATTATTTTCACAAAGCATGGTTCTAGCCATTTCTTCTAAAGTTCGATTTTTCCTCTCAACAACTCCATTTTGTTGAGGGGTTCTAGGTGCTGAAAAATTGTGGCTAATACCATTAGAATTACAAAACTCAATAAATCCAAGATTTTCAAATTCAGTTCCATGATCACTTCTAACACTAGTGATAGAGTATCCTTTTTCATTTTGGATTATTTTTGAAAATGTGATGAAATTTTCTAATGCTTCATCTTTAGTACTTAAGAATAGAACCCAAGTGTATCTAGAATAGTCATCTACCAAGACAAATGCATATTGTTTTCCTCCCAAGCTAGTAGTTCTAGTTGGCCCAAAAAGATCTAAATGGATCAATTGTAATACTCTACTAGTTGATACATCATTAATAGATTTAAAAGAAACTCGTTTTTGTTTTCCTTTAGCACAAGCATCACAGATTTTATCATTATCAAATTTAAGCTTAGGCAACCCTCGAACTAAATCACCTTGAATTAGCCGTTGCAAAACACTCATACTAGCATGACCTAGTCTCCTATGCCATAACCAACTATCATGTTCATCCTTAGAAACTAGGCATAAATTAGTCATATCAATAGAATCTAAATGCACCATGTAATGTTTCATATTCTATGACCAACAAGCATAATCCGATTAGATGCAATGTCAATGACTTTACAACCATTAATTTCAATAAGACATTGAATCCTTTATCGCATAATTGACTAATACTCAATAGATTATGCTTTAATCCATTCACATATAAAACATTCTTAATTTGTATGGAAGAGGTATTACCTATTGTACCAATACCTTCAATGTGACCTTTTGAATTGTCTCCAAAAGTCACTTCTCCTCCATTTTGGTGTTAAGCTCAATGAACCGGCTTTTGTCTCCGGTCATATGTCTTGAGCATCCACTATCAAGGTACCATGAGTTGAATTTGTTTCCCGTGCCTTGTAGCAATGCTCCTTTCCCTACAAACATAGATTAATTTTTGATTTTTGGTACCCAAATTCTTTTGGGTCCATATTCATTAGTTTCCAAAATCCTAGTCCCTTTAGGTATCCATTTGTGTAGGATATTTTTATCTTTAGTAGTAATGAGTTCTTTAGGAACCCACACTTCTAATGATTTTTCCATTAGAGGTTCTTTGGGACCTCTATGATTGTAGTTTCTAAAACTTTTCTAACAAGTTGGATTTTGAATTTTCACCTTTTTCAAAATGTTTTGTTCCAACTTTATCAAAAGAAGTTTTAAGATCATCAATTTTCTTTTGATGATCATCATTGATCTTTGAAAGTAAATTTTGCAAATCTAAATTTTTCTTTTCAAACTCTCTAGTTGATTTGCAAATTTTTTATTTTACTTTCAAGATCATTGTTGGTTTTGGATATGAGTTTGTTTTCATTTTTCAATTTTGAAACATCATTTTTATATTTTAAAAACAATTTCTCATAATCCGAAGCCAACCCATTGTACTCCTCAAATAACTCATCATAAGATAAATCATCAAATCGGATGAGTTAGAGGTTACCTTAGAATCTTCCCCGAATGCCATCAAGCACAAGTTTGCTACTTCTTGTTCCTCTTCATCGGAACCTTCTTCATCGCTCCATGTAGCCACATGAGCCTTGTGCTTATTCTTTGATTGACCCTTTTTCTTCAATTGTGGCAATCATATTTGACATGCCCCGGCTTTTGCATTCATAGCAAATGATTGGGTCCTTCTCTTTTGGTTCATTTTTAGGCCTTCATTTTGTTTGAATTTTCTTCCTTGGTAAGGTCTCATCATTTTTCTGAACCGTTTGGCAAACAATGCCATTTCCTCGTCATCATCATCATTAGAATCACTCTCATCTTTTGTGGATTTGAGAGCAACTCCAATGTTTTTCTTCTTCTCCTTCTCCTTTGGTGTCTCTTCAACTTTATCAAGGTCCACCTCATCTTCAAGCATCATCTCATGAGTGAGGAGTGAACCGATAAGTTTTCAAGAGTTAAGGACGATAGGTCCTTAGACTCGATGATTGCCGTCTTCTTTGATTGCCATGATTTGGGAGGGAGTAGACTAACTTCCTCACAAGCTTTTCATTTGAGATGATCTCTCCATATGATTTGAGACCATTGACAATCGTGAAAATCTATCCGTCATAGCTTTGATGTCTTCATTTGGTTTCATCCTGAAATTTTCATAGCTATGCGTTAGAATACTAATTTTTGATTTCTTTACCTCATCTGTACCTTCATGTGTGACTTGAAGTTTGTCCCATATTTCTTTGGCGGTTGTACACGATGAAACTCTTCCGTATTCATCTGGTCCAAGAGCACAAAAAATAATATGGATGGCTTTGGAGTTGAGCTGGAACATTCTCGTCTCTCCTTCACTCCACAACCTTGGATGAGTGAGAGGTTTGATGTATCCTTCTTCTACAGCATTCCATGCTCCCATGTCACTTGCTTGAATGAAGTACATCATTCTATTCTTCCAATAGGCATAGTTAGCTCCATTGAAGAAAGGAGGCTTGTTGACGGGCATCGAATCGAGACCGGAGTCGAAGTTTGAAGTGGAGGCCATTGATGACTTTGTAATCGATGTAACTCTTCCCGGATCGAATCAAGAGGCGATTAACCTTCAAATGAGTTAGGCTCTGATACCAATTGTTGAGTTAATCGAATGACGAAATTGGCCAAGAGGGGGGTGAATTGGCAATAAAATTTTGTGGAAGCTTTTGCAGAAAATTGAAAGTAATTGCACAGCGATTTACAGTGGTTCGAATTTCTCAAACAAAGTCTACGTCCACTACCTTAGCTATCCACACTAAGGATTTTCCAACAAATTCACTAATTTGTTCTTTCTTTTGAGGCCAAAGAGATAACCTTACAATTCCCTCAAGAGTATACCCCAACTCTTGAGAACACTCTTTTCTCAAAGAGAAGATTACAAATTTGCAAACTTACAAGAAAACCTCACAAGGTAAGATGTTTGCACAATTCTAGAACAAAGAAAAGAACACTCAAAGATGAATACAACTGAGCACAAAAAGTGTTCTTGAAAGCAAAATGAATATGAATGAAAATGGGCTTGAAATGCTCAAACTTGAGGTTTGATGCTTTCTCTTTGATTCTCTCTTGATTCTAGTTGCTTGATGTTTCTTGTTGTTGATCAATGGCTTCTAAGATTGCTTAAATACACCTTGGATCACTTCTGAACGTTGGGGATAATTAGAGAAGATATTATAGCCGTTTTAGTGTGAAAACATTTAATAAAACAGCTTGGAGTGTGGGGGGAATCGGTTCCCTCTCATAGGGAATCGGTTCCCTAAGTGTAAAATTCAAATATTCGACCGTTGAACAGGGGGGAATCGGTACCCCCTTGGGGGAATCGTTCCCTCCGAGCATTCTGGAAATCTCGGAGCCAAACCATTCAGGGGGAATCGGTTCCTCCTATGGGGGGGAATCGGTTCCCTCTGAGCAATCTGGAATTTTTGGCTTTGAATTGGTTCGAAATACTTTGTAAGATTATTTTGAAATTGTTTTATGACTAAAACTTAATTTTACACTTAAGTAAGGATCAAAAATGATTTTTGAAATATTTGGAGTAATGTTTTGATATTCGAATAGTTATATCGAATATACTTAGAAAATCGTTTGGAAAATCTTAAAATTACTTTAACTTAATTTGAAAATCTTAAAATCCATTTAACTTAATTTGTTATATCGAAATATTAAAATGTTTCAACACAAGCCTTAATAATTTTTCTTTCCTAGTGGTTTTATTCATAACGATGGGTGAGGTGATAGCTATAACCGAGAATGATCAGATAATTAAGGAGAATAATTGTGAAGTTAAAATGGGGAAGCCTTGTGTCATGGAAGTTTTTGACAATATATTTAAAAAAGGAAGTGTTTCTAATAAGTGTTGTGGTGAACTCCTTGCATTAGGAAAAGTGTGTCACTTGGCATTGGTAAAGTGGACCCTAGTAAATCATGTAATCAAACACGTGAACTCAAAGACAATTATGGAAAATAGGGTTAGGACTTGGAATGATTGCCTCATATTGGCCAATTCACCCTCGCCATCAGCTTAAAGATATTGATTTGCTTCAGTTTACAAAGGATTATAAGACATAACAACCTAAAATATGTAATTTTGGTTTTCGATATTGGTCCATGAACTTTCAAGGTAACGTTTAATTTAATTCGTGCCAAGTTAAAGCATATTTCGAATTGTAAGAAATAATAAAATGATTCTAACAGAACTTTTGTGTAATAAAATAATATTTTCTACGTCGGCAACATCTCTTTATAGCAACAAAATATCTTATACTTTTGCATTTGAAATTGCAAAACATTTCATGTAAAGTATTAGACTTTTTTCTGAGGCTTTTACTTCGAAAAATATCAATATTGTATGTATTTAGATTATTTCTTATAAAAAGAAAATTGTAATTCTATGGAACGGTGAGTAATTTAAATAATCCCCTAAACTAGCATTTTAAATATAAAGTAAATTTGGGGAATTATTCTCACATATTAATAATCTTGATTAGTTATTGTTACTATTATTGTTTGATTATTATTAAGACTAAAATATGCTATATTTACTAAAATTGTTTTACCAAAACAACTTGAAGCCAACTAAATATTTTAATTTAATGATGCTTTTGTTATAAAAAGGAAAGACTCAATTTTCAATTTATAGTACTTGTGTTCCATAGTAAGCAAGAATCATTTGAAATACAAAACAATATGAAAGAATGTCACTCTTAACATTTTTCCCCATATTATTTAACTATCTTGACGTTTGTAGTTTGATTTGTTTTAATAAACACAATTTTTAACATATAAATTATATTTGTGATACAACGATTTATACAAAATACGTTAACTTTTTTGTTCACCAATAGTTTCTAGTTTTAATTTTCGTACTTATTAAAAACATATATGGTTAGTGTTTATTATTTAAAATATATTTTTAGGTTGATTAATCAATATCATACCAATGGAAAACCTATTAAAGGATCATTGAAACACTTCAAAATAATTTTTTTTTTGTAAAATAACTATTTCAGTTCGCATTATTCAAATTGAGCGTAATGTATTAAAAAATGGAAATTTTAAAAACTAAAAAATTATTGAGTACTTTAAGCTTTTCTAATATTTAAATTAATTTGCTTCCTAGATGATAAAATCGTAATAATCATTCTTGATATGACTGAAGGTTAAGATTAGTAAAGCACGTTGGAATGAAAAGATAACATACATCTCATCTTGTCCTGATAATAAAAAGTTAAGTTAAGAGAAAACAAAGTTTACTGATATAACAAGTTCCAAAAACAATATATATATAGGAATGCAATATCTTATTTAGAACTACTAAATTGACAATGCAAGTAAGTTCATTTTATATTCAAGTTTCCTTTATATTTAAGATGAATTGGTTTCAAATTTTAAAGCTCAAATTATAATTTTAATGAGGAAGATATGTTAATTTTACAATTTGTTCTAAAAATAACTAAACATACATATTTTATGCTTCACATCATTTTTGAACATTATGTGGCATATTTTAAAGAAAATAGGACCCAAAAGAGACTATTTCTGTTTGGCGATATAAATGCATTACTATTTATGATAAGAAGTAGAAAATTTGTTGATTTGTTTTTTACTCAAATTGTTTCAAAAATATTATTAGAAATCCAAAATCCATAACCAAAGCTATGTGGTATTAAATAAAGATTAATAATGTTTACTTTTTTACTTAATTGTATTCCCTTTTTTTAGTGGTTTGCCGTTAACATAATTGTACTTAACACATTTTTATAGAGAATGATATTGCTAGACCTAATTTCATGATCCAGTTAATTAATATCATAACAATAAAAAGATGATGGATAAACGTATGTTGTTAAATTATTATTATCATACAATAAATAATATTAAATGCATTTAACATGGAATGTATAACGTTTCCTTTATTGCAACGCCTCTCATTACCATGTCTTTTAGCTCTACCTATAAATGATATTTTTCTTGATAACAAATCTCGTCCGAAAATAATCTTACGAGCTAAACTGAAGGAACGACACCACTCCTAGACAGCATGGCAAGCCTCAATACTTTTTCTTTCCTAGTGGTTTTATTCATAACGATGGGTGCGGTGATAGCTATAACCGAGAATGATCGGATAATTAAGGAGAATAATTGTGAAGTTAAAATGGGGAAGCCTTGTGTCATGGAAGTTTTTGACAATATATTCAAAAAAGGGAGCGTTTCTTATAAGTGTTGTGGTGAACTCCTTGCATTAAGAAAAGTGTGTCACTTGGCATTGGTAAAGTGGACCCTAGAAAATCATGTAATCAAACACGTCAACTTAAAGACAATTATGGAAAATAGTGTTAGGACTTGGAACGATTGCCTCATATTGGCCCATTCACCCTCACCGTCAGCTTAAAGATATTGATTTGCTTCAGATTACAAAGGATTATAAGACATAAAAACCTAAAATATGTAATTTTGGTTTTCGATATTGTTCCATGAACTTTCAAGGTAACGTTTAATTTAATTCGTGCCAAGTTGAAGCATATTTCGAACCGTAAGAATAATAAAATGATTCTAGCAGAACTTTTGTGTAATAAATAATATTTTCTACGCCGACAACATCTCTTTATTGCAACAAAATATCTTATACTTTGCATTTGAAATTGCAAAACATTTCATGTCAAGTATTACAGTTTTTTCTGTGGCTTTTACTTTGAAAAATATCAATATTGTATGTATTTAGATTATTTCTTATAAAACGAAATTAGTAATTCGATGGAACGGTGAGTAATTTAAATAATCCCCTAAACTAGCATTTTAAATATAAAGTAAATTTGGGGAATTATTCTCACATATTAAGAATATTGACTTGTTATTATTACTATTATTGTTTGATTATTATTAAGACTAAAATATGCTATATTTACTAAAATTGTTTTACCAAAACAACTTGAAGCCAACTAAATATTTGATTCAATGATGCTTTTGTTATAAAAGGGATAGACTCAATTTTCAATTTATAGTACTTGTGTTCCATAGTAAGCAAGAATCATTTGAAATACAAAACAATATGAAAGAATGTCACTCTTAACATTTTTCCCCATATTATTTAACTATCTCGACGTTTGTAGTTTGATTTGTTTTAATAAACACAATTTTTAACATATAATTATATTTGTGATACAACGATTTATACAAAATACGTTAACTTTTTGTTCACCAATAGTTTCTAGTTTTAATTTTCGTACTTATTAAAAACATATATGGTTAGTGTTTATTATTTAAAATATATTTTAGGTTGATTAATCAATATCATACCAATGGAAAACCTATTAAAGGATCATTGAAACACTTCAAAATAATTTTTTTTTTGTAAAATAACTATTTCAATTCGCATTATTCAAATTGAGCGTAATGTATTAAAAAATGGAAATTTTAAAAACTAAAAAATTATTGAGTACTTTAAGCTTTTCTAATATTTAAATTAATTTGCTTCCTAGATGATAAAATCGTAATAATCTTTCTTGATATGACTGAAGGTCAAGATTAGTAAAGCACGTTGGAATGAAAATATAACATACATCTCATCTTGTCCTGATAATAAAAAGTTAAGTTAAGAGAAAACAAAGTTTACTGATATAACGAGTTCCAAAAATAATATATATAGGAATGCAATATCTTATTTAGAACTACTAAATTGACAATGCAAGTAAGTTCATTTTATATTCAAGTTTCCTTTACTATTTAAGATGAATTGGTTTCAAATTTTAAAGCTCAAATTATAATTTTAATGAGGAAGATATGTTAATTTTACAATTTGTTCTAAAAATAACTAAACATACATATTTTTATGCTTCACATTGTTTTTGAACATTATGTGGCATATTTTAAAGAAAATAGGACCCTAAAGAGACTATTTCTGTTTGGCGATATAAATGCATTACTATTTCTGATAAGAAGTAGAAAATTTGTTGATTTGTTTTTTACTCATATTGCTTCAAAAATATTATTAGAAATCCAAAATCCATAACCAAAGCTATGTGGTATTAAATAAAGATTAATAAGGTTTTCTTTTTTACTTAATTGTATTCCCTTTTTTTAGTGTTTGTGGTTTGCCGTTAACATAATTGTACTTAACATATTTTTATAGAGAATGACATTGCTAGACCTAATTTCACGATCCAGTTAATTAATATCATAACAATAAAAAGATGATGGATAAACATATGTTGTTAAATTATTATTATCATACAATAAATAATATTAAATGCATTTAGCATGGAATGTATAATGGTTCCTTTAATGCAACGCCTCTCATTACCATGTCTTTTAGCTCTACCTATAAATGATATTTTTCTTGATAACAAATCTCGTCCGAAATTAATCTTACGAGCTAAACTGAAGGAACGACACCACTCCTAGACAGCATGGCAAGCCTCAATACTTTTTCTTTCCTAGTGGTTTTATTCATAACGATGGGTGCGGTGATAGCTATAACCGAGAATGATCGGATAATTAAGGAAAATAATTGTGAAGTTAAAATGGGGAAGCCTTGTGTCATGGAAGTTTTCGACAGTATATTCAAAAAAGGGAGCGTTTCTTATAAGTGTTGTGGTGAACTCCTTGCATTAGGAAAAGTGTGTCACTTGGCATTGGTAAAGTGGACCCTAGAAAATCATGTAATCAAACACGTCAACTTAAAGACAATTATGGAAAATAGTGTTAGGACTTGGAACGATTGCCTCATATTGGCCCATTCACCCTCACCGTCAGCTTAAAGATATTGATTTGCTTCAGATTACAAAGGATTATAAGACATAAAAACCTAAAATATGTAATTTTGGTTTTCGATATTGTTCCATGAACTTTCAAGGTAACGTTTAATTTAATTCGTGCCAAGTTGAAGCATATTTCGAACCGTAAGAAATAATAAAATGATTCTAGCAGAACTTTTGTGTAATAAAATAATATTTTCTACGTCGACAACATCTCTTTATTGCAACAAAATATATCTTATACTTTTGCATTTGAAATTGCAAAACATTTCATGTCAAGTATTACAGTTTTTTCTGTGGCTTTTACTTTGAAAAATATCAATATTGTATGTATTTAGATTATTTCTTATAAAAAGAAATTAGTAATTCGATGGAACGGTGAGTAATTTAAATAATCCCCTAAACTAGCATTTTAAATATAAAGTAAATTTGGGGAATTATTCTCACATATTAAGAATCTTGACTTGTTATTATTACTATTATTGTTTGATTATTATTAAGACTAAAATATGCTATATTTACTAAAATTGTTTTACCAAAACAACTTGAAGCCAACTAAATATTTTGATTCAATGATGCTTTTGTTATAAAAGGGATAGACTCAATTTTCAATTTATAGTACTTGTGTTCCATAGTAAGCAAGAATCATTTGAAATACAAAACAATATGAAAGAATGTCGCTCTTAACATTTTTCCCATATTATTTAACTAACTCGACGTTTCTAGTTTGATTTTTTTAATAAACACAATTTTTAACATATAAATTATATTTCTGATACAACGATTTATACAAAATACGTTAACTTTTTTGTTCACCAATAGTTTCTAGTTTTAATTTTCGTACTTATTAAAAACATATATGGTTAGTGTTTATTATTTAAAATATATTTTTAGGTTGATTAATCAATATCATACCAATGGAAACCCTATTAAAGGATCATTGAAACACTTCAAAATAATTATTTTTTTGTAAAATAACTATTTCAATTCGCATTATTCAAATTGAGCGTAATGTATTAAAAATGGAAATTTTAAAAACTAAACAATTATTGAGTACTTTAAGCTTTTCTAATATTTAAATTAATTTTCTTCCTAGATGATAAAATCGTAATAATCTTTCTTGATATGACTGAAGGTCAAGATTAGTAAAGCACGTTGGAATGAAAATATAACATACATCTCATCTTGTCCTGATAATAAAAAGTTAAGTTAAGAGAAAACAAAGTTTACTGATATAACGAGTTCCAAAAATAATATATATAGGAATGCAATATCTTATTTAGAACTACTAAATTGACAATGCAAGTAAGTTCATTTTATATTCAAGTTTCCTTTACTATTTAAGATGAATTGGTTTCAAAATTTAAAGCTCAAATTATAATTTTAATGTGGAAGATATGTTAATTTTACAATTTGTTCTAAAAATAACTAAACAAACATATTTTTATGCTTCACATTGTTTTTAAACATTATGTGGCATATTTTAAAGAAAATAGGACCCTAAAGAGACTATTTCTGTTTGGCGATATAAATGCATTACTATTTCTGATAAGAAGTAGAAAATTTGTTGATTTGTTTTTTACTCAAATTGCTTCAAAAATATTATTAGAAATCTAAAATCCATAACCAAAGCTATGTGGTATTAAATAAAGATTAATAATGTTTTCTTTTTTACTTAATTGTATTCCCTTTTTTTAGTGTTTATGGTTTGCCGTTAACATAATTGTACTTAACACATTTTTATAGAGAATGACATTGCTAGACCTAATTTCACGATCCAGTTAATTAATATCATAACAATAAAAAGATGATGGATAAACGTATGTTGTTAAATTATTATTATCATACAATAAATAATATTAAATGCATTTAACATGGAATGTATAACGTTTCCTTTATTGCAACGCCTCTCATTACCATGTCTTTTAGCTCTACCTATAAATGATATTTTCTTGATAACAAATCTCGTCCGAATTAATCTTACGAGCTAAACTGAAGGAACGACACCACTCCTAGACAACATGGCAAGCCTCAATACTTTTTTTCCTAGTGGTTTTATTCATAACGATGGGTGCGGTGATAGCTATACCGAGAATGATCGGATAATTAAGGAGAATAATTGTGAAGTTAAAATGGGGAAGCCTTGTGCCATGGAAGTTTTCGACAGTATAATCAAAAAAGGAAGCGTTTCTTATAAGTGTTGTGGTGAACTCCTTGCATTAGGTAAAGTGTGTCACTTGGCATTGGTAAAGTGGACCTTAGAAAATCATGTAATCAAACACGTCAACTTAAAGACAATTATGGAAAATAGTGTTAGAACTTGGAACGATTGCCTCATATTGGCCCATTCACCCTCACCGTCAGCTTAAAGATATTGATTTGCTTCAGATTACAAAGGATTATAAGACATAAAAACCTAAAATATGTAATTTTGGTTTTCGATATTGTTCCATGAACTTTCAAGGTAACGTTTAATTTAATTCGTGCCAAGTTGAAGCATATTTCGAACCGTAAGAAATAATAAAATGATTCTAGCAGAACTTTTGTGTAATAAAATAATATTTTTTACGTCGACAACATCTCTTTATTGCAACAAAATATATCTTATACTTTTGCATTTGAAATTGCAAAACATTTCATGTCAAGTATTACAGTTTTTTCTGTGGCTTTTACTTTGAAAAATATCAATATTGTATGTATTTAGATTATTTCTTATAAAAAGAAATTAGTAATTCGATGGAACGGTGAGTAATTTAAATAATCCCCTAAACTAGCATTTTAAATATAAAGTAAATTTGGGGAATTATTCTCACATATTAAGAATCTTGACTTGTTATTATTACTATTATTGTTTGATTATTATTAAGACTAAAATATGCTATATTTACTAAAATTGTTTTACCAAAACAACTTGAAGCCAACGAAATATTTTGATTCAATGATGCTTTTGTTATAAAAGGGATAGACTCAATTTTCAATTTATAGTACTTGTGTTCCATAGTAAGCAAGAATCATTTGAAATACAAAAAAATATGAAAGAATGTCGCTCTTAACATTTTTCCCATATTATTTAACTAACTCGACGTTTCTAGTTTGATTTGTTTTAATAAACACAATTTTTAACATATAAATTATATTTCTAATACAACAATTTATACAAAATACGTTAACTTTTTTGTTCACCAATAGTTTATAGTATTAATTTTCGTACTTTTTAAAAACATATATGGTTAGTGTTTATTATTTAAAATATATTTTTAGGTTGATTAATCAATATCATACCAATGGAAAACCTATTAAAGGATCATTGAAACACTTCAAAATAATTATTTTTTTGTAAAATAACTATTTCAATTCGCATTATTCAAATTGAGCGTAATGTATTAAAAATGGAAATTTTAAAAACTAAACAATTATTGAGTACTTTAAGCTTTTCTAATATTTAAATTAATTTTCTTCCTAGATGATAAAATCGTAATAATCTTTCTTGATATGACTGAAGGTCAAGATTAGTAAAGCACGTTGGAATGAAAATATAACATACATCTCATCTTGTCCTGATAATAAAAAGTTAAGTTAAGAGAAAACAAAGTTTACTGATATAGCGAGTTCCAAAAACAATATATATATAGGAATGCAATATCTTATTTAGAACTACTAAATTGACAATGCAAGTAAGTTCATTTTATATTCAAGTTTCCTTTACTATTTAAGATGAATTGGTTTCAAATTTTAAAGCTCAAATTATAATTTTAATGAGGAAGATATGTTAATTTTACAATTTGTTCTAAAAATAACTAAACAAACATATTTTTATGCTTCACATTGTTTTTGAACATTATGTGGCATATTTTAAAGAAAATAGGACCCTAAAGAGACTATTTTTGTTTGGCGATATAAATGCATTAGTATTTCTGATAAGAAGTAGAAAATTTGTTGATTTGTATATTACTCAAATTGCTTCAAAAATATTATTAGAAATCCAAAATCCATAACCAAAGCTATGTGGTATTAAATAAAGATTAATAATGTTTCTTTTTTACTTAATTGTATTCCCTTTTTTAGTGTTTATGGTTTGCCGTTAACATAATTGTACTTAACACATTTTTATAGAGAATGACAATGCTAGACCTAATTTCATGATCCAGTTAATTAATATCATAACAATAAAAAGATGATGGATAAACGTATGTTGTTAAATTATTATTATCATACAATAAATAATATTAAATGCATTTAACATGGAATGTATAACGTTTCCTTTATTGCAACGCCTCTCATTACCATGTCTTTTAGCTCTACCTATAAATGTTATTTTTCTTGATAACAAATCTCGTCCGAAATTAATCTTACGAGCTAAACTGAAGGAACGACACCACTCCTAGACAACATGGCAAGCCTCAATACTTTTTCTTTCCTAGTGGTTTTATTCATAACGATGGGTGCGGTGATAGCTATAACCGAGAATGATCGGATAATTAAGGAGAATAATTGTGAAGTTAAAATGGGGAAGCCTTGTGTCATGGAAGTTTTCGATAGTATATTCAAAAAAGGGAGCGTTTCTTATAAGTGTTGTGGTGAACTCCTTCCATTAGGAAAAGTGTGTCACTTGGCATTGGTAAAGTGGACCCTAGAAAATCATGTAATCAAACACGTCAACTTAAAGACAATTATGGAAAATAGTGTTAGGACTTGGAACGATTGCCTCATATTGGCCCATTCACCCTCACCGTCAGCTTAAAGATATTGATTTGCTTCAGATTACAAAGGATTATAAGACATAAAAACCTAAAATATGTAATTTTGGTTTTCGATATTGTTCCATGAACTTTCAAGGTAACGTTTAATTTAATTCGTGCCAAGTTGAAGCATATTTCGAACCGTAAGAAATAATAAAATGATTCTAGCAGAACTTTTGTGTAATAAAATAATATTTCTACGTCGACAACATCTCTTTATTGCAACAAAATATATCTTATACTTTTGCATTTGAAATTGCAAAACATTTCATGTCAAGTATTACAGTTTTTTCTGTGGCTTTTACTTTGAAAAATATCAATATTGTATGTATTTAGATTATTTCTTATAAAAAGAAATTAGTAATTCGATGGAACGGTGAGTAATTTAAATAATCCCCTAAACTAGCATTTTAAATATAAAGTAAATTTGGGGAATTATTCTCACATATTAAGAATCTTGACTTGTTATTATTACTATTATTGTTTGATTATTATTAAGACTAAAATATACTATATTTACTAAAATTGTTTTACCAAAACAACTTGAAGCCAACTATACATTTTGATTCAATGATGCTTTTGTTATAAAAGGAATAGACTCAATTTTGAATTTATAGTACTTGTGTTCCATAGTAAGCAAGAATCATTTGAAATACAAAACAATATGAAAGAATGTCCCTCTTAACATTTTTCCCCATATTATTTAACTAACTCGACGTTTTTAGTTTGATTTGTTTTAATAAACACAATTTTTAACATATAAATTATATTTATGATACAACTATTTATACAAAATACGTAAACTTTTTTGTTCACCAATAGTTTCTAGTTTTAATTTTCGTACTTATTAAAAACATATATGGTTAGTGTTTATTATTTAAAATATATTTTTAGGTTGATTAATCAATATCATACCAATGGAAAACCTATTAAAGGATCATTGAAACACTTCAAAATAATTATTTTTTTGTAAAATAACTATTTCAATTCGCATTATTCAAATTGAGCGTAATGTATTAAAAATGGAAATTTTAAAAACTAAACAATTATTGAGTACTTTAAGCTTTTCTAATATTTAAATTAATTTTCTTCCTAGATGATAAAATCGTAATAATCTTTCTTGATATGACTGAAGGTCAAGATTAGTAAAGCACGTTGGAATGAAAAGATAACATACATCTCATCTTGTCCTGATAATAAAAAGTTAAGTTAAGAGAAAACAAAGTTTACTGATATAACGAGTTCCAAAAACAATATATATATAGGAATACAATATCTTATTTAGAACTACTAAATTGACAATGCAAGTAAGTTCATTTTATATTCAAGTTTCCTTTACTATTTAAGATGAATTGGTTTCAAATTTTAAAGCTCAAATTATAATTTTAATGAGGAAGATATGTTAATTTTACAATTTGTTCTAAAAATAACTAAACATACATATTTTTATGCTTCACATTGTTTTTGAACATTATGTGGCATATTTTAAAGAAAATAGGACCCTAAAGAGACTATTTTTATTTGGCGATATAAATGCATTACTATTTCTGATAAGAAGTAGAAAATTTGTTGATTTGTTTTTTACTCAAGTTGCTTAAAAAATATTATTAGAAATCCAAAATCCATAACCAAAGCTATGTTGTTTTAAATAAAGATTAATAATGTTTTCTTTTTTACTTAATTGTATTCCCTTTTTTTAGTGTTTGTGGTTTGCCGTTAACATAATTGTACTTAACACATTTTTATAGAGAATGACATTGCTAGACCTAATTTCATGATCCAGTTAATTAATATCATAACAATAAAAAGATGATGGATAAACGTATGTTGTTAAATTATTATTATCATACAATAAATAATATTAAATGCATTTAACATGGAATGTATAACGTTTCCTTTATTGCAACGCCTCTCATTACCATGTCTTTTAGCTCTACCTATAAATGTTATTTTTCTTGATAACAAATCTCATCCGAAATTAATCTTACGAGCTAAACTGAAGGAACGACACTACTCCTAGACAACATGGCAAGCCTCAATACTTTTTCTTTCCTAGTGGTTTTATTCATAACGATGGGTGCTGTGATAGCTATAACCGAGAATGATCGGATAATTAAGGAGAATAATTGTGAAGTTAAAATGGGGAAGCCTTGTGTCATGGAAGTTTTCGACAGTATATTCAAAAAAGGGAGCGTTTCTTATAAGTGTTGTGGTGAACTCCTTGCATTAGGAAAAGTGTGTCACTTGGCATTGGTAAAGTGGACCCTAGAAAATCATGTAATCAAACACGTCAACTTAAAGACAATTATGGAAAATAGTGTTAGGACTTGGAACGATTGCCTCATATTGGCCCATTCACCCTCACCGTCAGCTTAAAGATATTGATTTGCTTCAGATTACAAAGGATTATAAGACATAAAAACCTAAAATATGTAATTTTGGTTTTCGATATTGTTCCATGAACTTTCAAGGTAACGTTTAATTTAATTCGTGCCAAGTTGAAGCATATTTCGAACCGTAAGAAATAATAAAATGATTCTAGCATAACTTTTTTGTAATAAAATAATATTTTCTACGTCGACAACATCTCTTTAATGCAACAAAATATATCTTATACTTTTGCATTTGAAATTGCAAAACATTTCATGTCAAGTATTACAGTTTTTTCTGTGGCTTTTACTTCGAAAAATATCAATATTGTATGTATTTAGATTATTTCTTATAAAAAGAAATTAGTAATTCGATGGAACGGTGAGTAATTTAAATAATCCCCTAAACTAGCATTTTAAATATAAAGTAAATTTGGGGAATTATTCTCACATATTAAGAATCTTGACTTGTTATTATTACTATTATTGTTTGATTATTATTAAGACTAAAATATACTATATTTACTAAAATTGTTTTACCAAAACAACTTGAAGCCAACTATACATTTTGATTCAATGATGCTTTTGTTATAAAAGGAATAGACTCAATTTTGAATTTATAGTACTTGTGTTCCATAGTAAGCAAGAATCATTTGAAATACAAAACAATATGAAAGAATGTCCCTCTTAACATTTTTCCCCATATTATTTAACTAACTCGACGTTTTTAGTTTGATTTGTTTTAATAAACACAATTTTTAACATATAAATTATATTTATGATACAACTATTTATACAAAATACGTAAACTTTTTTGTTCACCAATAGTTTCTAGTTTTAATTTTCGTACTTATTAAAAACATATATGGTTAGTGTTTATTATTTAAAATATATTTTTAGGTTGATTAATCAATATCATACCAATGGAAAACCTATTAAAGGATCATTGAAACACATCAAAATAATTATTTTTTTGTAAAATAACTATTTCAATTCGCATTATTCAAATTGAGCGTAATGTATTAAAAAATGGAAATTTTAAAAATTAAAAAATTATTGAGTACTTTAAGCTTTTCTAATATTTAAATTAATTTTCTTCCTAGATGATAAAATCGTAATAATCTTTCTTGATATGACTGAAGGTCAAGATTAGTAAAGCATGTTGGAATGAAAAGATAACATACATTTCATCTTGTCCTGATAATAAAAAGTTAAGTTAAGAGAAAACAAAGTTTACTGATATAACGAGTTCCAAAAACAATATATATATAGGAATGCAATATCTTATTTAGAACTACTAAATTGACAATGCAAGTAAGTTCATTTTATATTCAAGTTTCCTTTACTATTTAAAATGAATTGGTTTAAAATTTTAAAGCTCAAATTATAATTTTAATGAGGAAGATATGTTAATTTTACAATTTGTTCTAAAAATAACTAAACATACATATTTTTATGCTTCACATTGTTTTTGAACATTATGTGGCATATTTTAAAGAAAATAGGACCCTAAAGAGACTATTTCTGTTTGGCGATATAAATGCATTAGTATTTCTGATAAGAAGTAGAAAATTTGTTGATTTGTTTTTTACTCAAATTGCTTCAAAAATATTATTAGAAATCCAAAATCCATAACCAAAGCTATGTGGTATTAAATAAAGATTAATAATGTTTTCTTTTTTACTTAATTGTATTCCCTTTTTTTAGTGTTTGTGGGTTGCCGTTAACATAATTGTACTTAACACATTTTTATAGAGAATGACATTGCTGGACCTAATTTCATGATCAAGTTAATTAATATCATAACAATAAAAAGGTGATGTATAAACGTATGTTGTTAAATTATTATTATCATACAATAAATAATATTAAATACATTTAACATGGAATGTATAACGTTTCCTTTATTGCAACGCCTGTCATTACCATGTCTTTTAGCTCTACCTATAAATGATATTTTTCTTGATAACAAATCTCGTCCGAAATTAATCTTACGAGCTAAACTGATGGAACGAAACCACTCCTAGAAAACATGGCAAGCCTCAATACTTTTTCTTTCCTAGTGGTTTTATTCATAACGATGGGTGCGGTGATAGCTATAACCGAGAATGATCGGATAATTAAGGAGAATAACTGTGAAGTTAAAATGGGGAAGCCTTGTGTCATGGAAGTTTTCGACAGTATATTCAAAAAAGGGAGCGTTTCTAATAAGTGTTGTGGTGAACTCCTTGCATTTAGGAAAAGTGTGTCACTTGGCATTGGTAAAGTGGACCCTAGAAAATCATGTAATCAAACACGTCAACTCAAAGACAATTATGGAAAATAGTGTTAGGACTTGGAACGATTGCCTCATATTGGCCCATTCACCCTCACCGTCAGCTTAAAGATATTGATTTGCTTCAGATTACAAAGGATTATAAGACATAAAAATCTAAAATATGTAATTTTGGTTTTCGATATTGTTCCATGAACTTTCAAGGTAACGTTTAATTTAATTCGTGCCAAGTTGAAGCATATTTCGAACCGTAAGAAATAATAAAATGATTCTAGCAGAACTTTTGTGTAATAAAATAATATTTTCTACGTCAACAACATCTCTTTATTGCAACAAAATATATCTTATACTTTTTCATTTGAAATTGCAAAACATTTCATGTCAAGTATTACAGTTTTTTCTGTGGCTTTTACTTCGAAAAATATCAATATTGTATGTATTTAGATTATTTCTTATAAAAAGAAATTAGTAATTAGATTATTTTAAATATAAAGTAAATTTGGGGAAATATTCTCACATATTAAGAATCTTGACTTGTTATTATTACTATTATTGTTTGATTATTATTAAGACTAAAATATGCTATATTTACTAAAATTGTTTTACCAAAACAACTTGAAGCCAACTAAATATTTTGATTCAATGATGCTTTTGTTATAAAAGTGAAAGACTCAATTTTCAATTTATAGTACTTGTGTTCCATAGTAAGCAAGAATTATTTGAAATACAAAAAAATATGAAAGAATGTTGGTCTTAACATTTTTCCCATATTATTTAACTAACTCGACGTTTGTAGTTTGATTTGTTTTAATAAACACAATTTTTAACAAATAAATTATGTTTGTGATACAATGATTTATACAAAATACGTTAACTTTTTTGTTCACCAATAATTTCTAGTTTTAATTTCCATACTTATTAAAAACATATATGGTTAGTGTTTATTATTTAAAATATATTTTTAGGTTGATTAATCAATATCATACCAATGGAAAACCTATTAAAGGATCATTGAAACACTTCAAAATAATTTTGTTTTTGTAAAATAACTATTTCAATTCGCATTATTCAAATTGAGCGTAATGTATTAAAAAATGGAAATTTTAAAAACTAAAAAGTTATTGACTGCTTTAAGCTTTTCTAATATTTAAATTAATTTGCTTCCTAGACGATAAAATCGTAATAATCTTTCTTGATATGACTGAAGGTCAAGATTAGTAAAGCACGTTGGAATGAAAAGATAACATACATCTCATCTTGTCCTGATAATAAAAAGTTAAGTTAAGAGAAAACAAAGTTTATTGGTATAACGAGATCCAATTACAATAAATATAGGAATGCAATATCTTATTTAGAACTACTAAATTGACAATGCAAGTAAGTTCATCTTATATTCAAGTTTCCTTTACTATTTAAGATGAATTGGTTTCAAATTTTAAAGCTCAAATTATAATTTTAATGAGGAAGTTATGTTAATTTTACAATTAGTTCTAAAAATAACTAAACATACATGATTTTATGCTTCATATTGTTTTTGAACATTATGTGGCATATTTTAAAGAAAATAGGACCCTAAAGACACTATTTCTGTTTGGCGATATAAATGTATTACTATTTCTGATAAGAAGTAGAAAATTTGTAGATTTGTTTTTACTCAAATTGCTTCAAAAATATTATTAGAAATCCAAAATCCATAACCAAAGCTATGTGGTATTAAATAAAGATTAATATTGTTTTCTTTTTTACTTTATTGTATTCCCTTTTTTTAGTGTTTGTGGTTTGTCGTTAACATAATTGTACTTAACACATTTTTATAGAGAATGACATTGCTAGACCTAATTTCTTGATCTAGTTAATTAATATCATAACAATAAAAAGATGATGGATAAATGTATGTTGTTAAATTATTATTATCATACAATAAGTAATATTAAATACATTTAACATGAAATGTATAACGTTTCCTTTATTGCAACGCCTCTCATTACCATGCCTTTTAGCTCTACCTATAAATGATATTTTTCTTGAAAACAAATCTCGTCCGAAATTAATCTTACGAGCCAAACTGAAGGAACGACACCACTCCTAGACAGCATGGCAAGCCTCAATACTTTTTCTTTCCTAGTGTTTTTATTCATAACGATGGGTGCGGTGATAGCTATAACCGAGAATGATCAGATAATTAAGGAGAATAATTGTGAAGTTAAAATGGGGAAGCCTTGTGTCATGGAAGTTTTCGATAGTATATTCAAAAAAGGGAGCGTTTCTAATAAGTGTTGTGGTGATCTCCTTGCATTAGGAAAAGTGTGTCACTTGGCATTGGTAAAGTGGACCCTAGAAAATCATGTAATCAAACACGTGAACTCAAAGACAATTATGGAAAATAATGTTATGACTTGGAATGATTGCCTCATATTGGCCCATTCACCCTCACCATCAGCTTAAAGTTACTGATTTGCTTCAGTTTACAAAGGATTATAAGACATAACAGCCTAAAATATGTAATTTTGGTTTTCGATATCGTTCCATGAACTTTCAAGGTAACGTTTAATTTAGTTCATGCCAAGTTGAAGCATATTTTGAACCGTAAGAAATAATAAAATGATTCTAGCAGAACTTTTGTGTAATAAAATAATATTTTCTACGTCGACAACATCTCTTTATTGCAACAAAATATATCTTATACTTTTGCATTTGAAATTGCAAAACATTTCATGTCATGTATTACAGTTTTTTCTGTGGCTTTTACTTCGAAAAATATCAATATTGTATGTATTTAGATTATTTCTTATAAAAAGAAATTAGTAATTCGATGGAACGGTGAGTAATTTAGATATTCCCCTAAACTAGCATTTTAAAAATAAAGTAATTTTGGGGAATTATTCTCACATATTAAGAATCTTGACTAGTTATTGTTACTATTATTGTTTGGTTATTATTAAGACTAAAATATGCTATATTTACTAAAATTGCTTTACCAAAACAACTTGAAGCCAACTAAATATTTTGATTCAATGATGCTTTTTTTATAAAAGGGAAAGACTCAATTTTCAATTTATAGTACTTGTGTTCCATAGTAAGCAAGAATTATTTGAAATACAAAAAAATATGAAAGAATGTTGGTCTTAAAATTTTTCCCATATTATTTAACTAACTCGACGTTTGTAGTTTGATTTGTTTTAATAAACACAATTTTTAACAAATAAATTATGTTTGTGATACAATGATTTATACAAAATACGTTAACTTTTTTGTTCACCAATAGTTTCTAGTTTTAATTTCCATACTTATTAAAAACATATATGGTTAGTGTTTATTATTTAAAATATATTTTTAGGTTGATTAATCAATATCATACCAATGGAAAACCTATTAAAGGATCATTGAAACACTTCAAAATAATTTTGTTTTTGTAAAATAACTATTTCAATTCGCATTATTCAAATTGAGCGTAATGTATTAAAAAATGGAAATTTTAAAAACTAAAAAGTTATTGATTGCTTTAAGCTTTTCTAATATTTAAATTAATTTGCTTCCTAGACGATAAAATCGTAATAATCTTTCTCGATATGACTGAATGTCAAGATTAGTAAAGCACGTTTGAATGAAAAGATGACATACATCTCATCTTGTCATGATAATAAAAAGCTAAGTTAAGAGAAAACAAAGTTTATTGGTATAACGAGTTCCAATTACAATAAATATAGGAATGCAATATCTTATTTAGAACTACTAAATTGACAATGCAAGTAAGTTCATCTTATATTCAAGTTTCCTTTACTATTTAAGATGAATTGGTTTCAAATTTTAAAGTTCAAATTATAATTTTAATGAGGAAGATATGTTAATTTTTCAATTAGTTCTAAAAATAACTAAACATACATGATTTTATGCTTCACATTGTTTTTGAACATTATGTGGCATAGTTTAAAGAAAATAGGACCCTAAAGACACTATTTCTGTTTGGCGATATAAATGCATTACTATTTCTTATAAGTAGTAGAAAATTTGTAGATTTGTTTTTTTTACACAAGTTGCTTCAAAAATATTATTAGAAATCCAAAATCCATAACCAAAGCTATGTGGTATTAAATAAAGATTAATATTGTTTTCTTTTTACTTTATTGTATTCCCTTTTTTTAGTGTTTGTGGTTTGTCATTAACATAATTGTACTTAACACATTCTTATAGAGAATGACATTGTTGGACCTAATTTCATGATTCAGTTAATTAATATCATAACAATAAAAAGATGATGGATAAACGTATGTTTTAAATTATTATTATCATATAATAAATAATATTAAATGCATTTAACATGAAATGTATAACGTTTCCTTTATTGCAACGCCTCTCATTACCATGCCTTTTAGCTCTACCTATAAATGATATTTTTCTTGATAAAAAATCTAATCCGAAATTAATCTTACGAGCCATACTGAAGGAACGACACCACTCCTAGACAACATGAAATGATATTTATTGCAAGCCTCAATACTTTTTCTTTCCTAGTGGTTTTATTCATAACGATGGGTGCGGTGATAGCTATAACCGAGAATGATCGGATAATTAAGGAGAATAATTGTGAAGTTAAAATGGGGAAGCCTTGTGTCATGGAAGTTTTCGACAGTATATGAAAAAAAAAGGAGCTTTTCTAATAAGTGTTGCGGTGAACTCCTTGCATTAGGAAGAGTGTGTCACTTGGCATTGGTAAAGTGGACCCTAGAAAATCATGTAATCAAACACGTGAACTCAAAGAAAATTATGGAAAATAGTGTTAGGACTTGGAACGATTGCCTCAAATTGGCCCATTCACCCTTACCGTCAGCTTAAAGATATTGATTTGCTTCAGTTTACAAAGGATTATAAGACATAACAACCTAAAATATGTAATTTTGGTTTTCGATATTGTTCCATGAACTTTCAATGTAACGTTTAATTTAATTCATGCCAAGTTGAAGCATATTTCGAATCGTAAGAAATAATAAAATGATTCTTGCAGAACTTTTGTGTAATAAAATAATATTTTCTACGTCAGCAACATCTCTTTATTGCAACAAAATATATCTTATACTTTTGCATTTGAAATTGCAAAACATTTCATGTCAAGTATTACACTTTTTTCTGTGGCTTTTACTTCGAAAAACATCAATATTGTATGTATTTAGATTATTTCCTATAAAAAGAAATTAGTAATTAGATGGAACGGTGAGTAATTTAAATAATCCCCTAAACTAGCATTTTAAATAACTCTCACATGGCTCGTGAGGTACCTCACATCGTTTAGACAGATGTTACTGGTATTCCTTTTGGTACAAGTATAGCCTTAACGGATAGAAACTTCAGTTTACTCGTTCAAGATAGGGACTCAGCCCTGTTGTTCCGACTCAGAGAGGTACGATTGCAGTCTAGGGGCATGTACTGATCAGACATATTTTGAAATTCGACCGGTCGGTCTATCTTGAAAAATATTAACTCAAACTAAAGCTTTGATACCACTAAATGTAACCCCCACAGACCGATAAGGGTTACCATATCCGATATAGGGTGTTAAATTTGGGCCACCAGAGCGACCCACTGTAAAAATAGCGGAAAATTTAAAACTTTTATTGAAATGTGTAACTTATAAAATCAGTTGTCACTATTTAAAAATAAAACAGATTTCCAGACTCGTATATAAATCAAAATACAATTACATGCCCCCTAATCACATGTACCATACATACTCTGCAACAACGCCGGAAGAACTCCCTTACTGAAGTCGATAGATGCACTGGTACAATTCTTTTAACCTGAAAAGGTGAGTAATAGAGTGAGCTTCGGAAAGCTCAATAATTCAGAACTACCAGATGATGCTGAAAAACATGCAGATACAGATAAACATATTTTCCTTATTGGTTCAGATATTTACAGATCTTTATGTTGAGCTGAGGTCCATTGATATCGCATGTAGTAACAAATAGTATTCATTTCAGATGGAAATATTTCGGATGTCTAGGTTCAGGAGATCAGAACAGGTTTTCTAGTGTGTTCCCAAAAATCATGTAACTTTTCAGAGTTATTAACCAACTTCCAAGGATAATTCTTGTCATCTTACAACATGAGGGTATTTTCGTAATTTTACCCTACCAGATTATTCTCATAATTTCCCATCCATGTACCTTTAACATATTACCTTTGATGAAATAAATTATAAAATACAGATCCAGGTTAATTTCTTTACTACCAAACACATAACTTGAAATTTAATTCTAACAACCCTTTAATCTCTTATATTAATCATTTGATTTGTATTCGGATACTGAATTTCTACCACATTCATATCGAGTGTATAAATTAATCAACTCCACAAAAGTGACCAACATTATCTCATTCATGCATTTACCAATATCAATATATTCCATAAAGCATAAAGAGGTAGTAAAGTATTACCTCGATTTTTGTGTAATACTGATCGACCATAAAAATTCCATTCGAATGCCTTTGATCTTCAAATTAACTTTCCATAATTCCTCAGATACATATCAACATAAATTATATCAAAAACAGAGCTTAATTGCAATAAATGGATCGAATCGGGTAATAAATCAGTGAAAAATAGCTTACTGGGTTCGAATTTGGCGAAACGGACTTCGGAGTCGATTCAGGACGTCAAAAACATAAAATATGACTTTTCCAAAATTTGGAATTTTTGGTAAAAATCAAAGTCAACGGGTTTGATCGTTAATTTCGAGGCCTTCGGGTTTGAATTTCGAAAAACGGACCACGGAATCGGATTTGGAACGTCGAAAAATGTCAGGATAGGTATACTCGGTCAAAGTCAAAGGTCGTTTAATGCCCGGTCAAAGCCCGTCAAAGTTTTGGTCAACAGTGGTCAACACCGGTCAACGGTCAACGGGTCGGGTCGGGTCAACGGGTTGGGTAAATGGGTCGGGTCGGGTTATGACTAGTCAAACTGGTCAAACATGAGCAAAACTGGTCAAAGCAGTCATTTTTTTTCCTTCCCCACGCGTAGTGGCGGCGCGTGGGGGCGCGTGATTAGTACACTGATGTCGAAAAATTCCAAAAAAAATTCCTAAAAATTAATTTAAGCGATTTTAAGATACTTACAAAGCTCGGTTCAAATTTTTGAACGACGGAGAGCTCGATTTCAAGGAATCAGAAACTTTGACCGCTTCACCTCCTCACGCGCCGCCGTCAACGGAGACCAAGGATGACACCAGCAGACTCGGAACGGAACAAGGAACACGATGGTGTGGGAGGTGTCGTAAACAAATGCTCGGA
The DNA here is from genome assembly GCF_006381635.1 of Hibiscus syriacus. Classification (NCBI taxonomy): domain Eukaryota; kingdom Viridiplantae; phylum Streptophyta; class Magnoliopsida; order Malvales; family Malvaceae; genus Hibiscus; species Hibiscus syriacus. The sequence continues at coordinate 28,667 of NW_024062389.1, forward strand.
TCGTCGTGAATCGACGAAAAACCAATTGAAATCGAGTTATTACCAATGATACTTCCAACTGAAATTAATGACGAACGACGATGATTCACGACGAAAGGTTTGAGGGGTTTTGTTCCTCGGTCGACAATGAACACGATGGCGGTTTCAGTTCGTCGATTGGAGGTCGGATGACGAGTAGATCAGAGATCAAAGTTGGTTGACCGGGAGAGGAAATATGAACATTTTCTGCAGAAAATGCACGGGAAATGGGGGTTATATTAACTCCTAAAGAAAAATGGTCAAATCATGAGTTTAGCCACTGAATTTCCTACACTTCTTAAAATGGTCTATCAACATTAAAATCTTACAATTTGATCCACCATTTCTTTCAAAATATCAATTAAATCCACCACTTTATAATTTCTTAAATTTAGCCCCTAAATTGGGGTGTTACAATTCTTTCCTCCTTAAAAGAATTTCGTCCTCGAAATTCACTCATATCACATAATTGCATAAATAAAACTTCCATCAGTTCTCTCATATCTTTAAGTAGCTTTTACAAAAGTACGGGTCTTCCACTAATCCTTAACCAGCTGAGCATACATTCTTATCATAACTTTTCCTCATTTCAATAAAAGAATCCGAACGAAAATTTCCTTGAGTAATCAATTCAGTCTTTGTCATAAGAATAGGCTCATAGAGCAGTAACATACCCCAATTTCATTTTCGGAGTTAAGTCAGAATTGTTCAGATAAATAACTCTCACATGGCTCGTGAGGCACTTCACAGCGTTTAGACAGATGTTACTGTTATTCCTTTTTGTACAAGTATAGCCTTAACGGATAGAAACTTTAGTTTACTCCTTATAGATAGGGACTCAGCCCTGGAGTTCCGGCTCAAAGAGGTATGATTGCAGTCTAAGGGCATGTACTGATCAGACATATTTTGACATTCGACCGGCCGGTCTATCTTGAAAAATTTTGACTCAACCCAAAGCTCTGATACCACTAAATGTAACCCCACAGACCGATAAGGGTTACCATATCCGATTCGGGGTGTTACATTTGGGCCACCGAAGCGACCCACTGTAAAAATAGCGGAAAATTTAAAACTTTTATTGAAATGTGTAACTTATATAATCAGTTGTCACTATTTGAAAATAAAACAGATTTCTAGATTCGTATATAAATCAAAATACAATTACATTCTCCCTAATCACATGTACCATACTCTACAACAACTCCGGAAGAACTCCCTTACTGAAGTCGATAGATGCACTGGTACAATTCTTTTAACCTGAAAAGGTGAGTAATAGAGTGAGCTTCGGAAAGCTCAATAATACAGAACTACCAGATGATGCCGAAAAACATGCAGATACAGATAAACATATTTTTCTTATTGGTTCAGATATTTACAGGTCTTTATGTTGAGTCGAGGTCCATTGATATCGCATGTAGTAACAAATAGTATTCATTTTAGATGGAAATATTTTGGATGTCTAGGTTCAGGAGATCAGAACAGGTTTTCTAGTGTGTTCCCAAAAATCATGTAACTTTTCAGAGTTATCAACCAACTTCTAGGGACAATTCTTGTCATCTTACAACATGAGGGTATTTTCGTAATTTTACCCTACCAGATTATTCTCATAATTTCCCATCCAAGTACCTTTAACATATTACCTTTGATGAAATAAATTATAAAATACAGATCCAGGTTAATTTCTTTACTACCAAACACAGAACTTGAAATTTAATTCTAACAACCCTTCAATCTCTTATATTAATCATTCGATCCGTATTCAGATATTGAATTTCTACCACATTCATATCGAGTGTATAAATTAATCAACTCCACAAAAGTGACCAACATTATCTCATTCATGTATTTACCAATATCAACATATTCCATAAAGCATAAAGAGGTAGTAAAGTATTACCTCGATTTTCGTGTAATACTGATCGACCATAAAAATTCCACTCGAATGCCTTTGATCTTCAATTCAACTTCCAATAATTCCTCAGATACATATCAACATAAATTATATCAGAAACGGAGCTCAATTACGATAAATGGATCAAATTGGGTAATAAATCAGTGAAAAATAGCTTATCGGGTTCGAATTTGGCGAAACAGACTTCGAATTCAGGACGTCGAAAGCATAAAATATGTCTTTTCAAAAATTTGGAATTTTTGGTAAAAATCAAAGTCAACGGGTTTGACCGGCAATTTTGAGGCCTTCGGGTTCGAATTTCGAAAAATAGACTGCGGAATCGAATTTGGAACGTCGAAAAATGTCAAGATAGGTATACTCGGTCAAATTCAAAGGTTGTTTAATACCCAGTCAAAGTTTTGGTCAACAGTGGTCAACGCCGGTCAACGGGTCGGGTAAACGGGTCAGGTTATGACCGGTCAAACCAGTTAAAACATGAGCAAATCGGTCAAACTGGTGGCGCGTGGGGGCGCGTGAACAGTACCCTGATCTCGAAAAATTCCCGGAAAAATTCCTAAAAATTTTTTTAAATGATTTCGAGATACTTACAAAGCTCGGTTCAAATTTTTGAATTTAGGAGAGCTCGATTTCAACGAATCGGAAACTTTGACCGCTTCACCTCCTCACGCGCCGCCGTTAACGGAGACCAAGGATGACACCGGCAGACTCGGAACGGAACAAGGAACATGATGGTGTGGGAGGTGTCGTAAACGGATGCTCGGATAGTCATGAATCGACGAAAAACCAATTGAAATCAAGTTATTAACGACGATACTTCCGACTGAAATTAACGACGAACGGCGACGATTCACGACGAAAGGTTTGAGGGGTTTTGTTCCTCGGTCGACAACGAACACGATGGCGGTTTCGATTCGTCGATTGGAGGTCGGACGACGAGTAGATCAGAGATCAAAGTTAGTTGACTAGGAGAGGAAATATGAACATTTTCTGCAGAAAATGCACGGGAAATGGGGGTTATATTAACTCCAAAAGAAAAATGGTCCAAATCATGAGTTTAGCCACTGAATTTCCTACACTTCTTAAAACGGTCTGTCAACATTAAAATCTTACAATTTAATCCACCATTTCTTTCAAAATATCAATTAAATCCACCACTTTATAATTTCTTAAATTTAGACCCTAAATTGGGGTGTTACACAACTAAACATTTTGATGCAATGATGTTTTTGTTATAAAAGGGAAAGGCTCAATTTTCAATTTATAGTACTTGTGTTCCATAGTAAGCAAGAATTATTTGAAATACAAAAAAAAATGAAAGAATGTTGGTCTTAACATTTTTTCCCATATTATTTAACGAACTCGACATTTGTAGTTTTATTTGTTTTAATAAACACAATTTTTAACAAATAAATTATGTTTGTGATACAACGATTTATACAAAAAATGTTAACTTTTTTGTTCACCAATAGTTTTGTTGTTTTAATTTCCGTACTTAATAAAAACATATATTGTTAGTGTTTATTATTCAAAATATATTTTTAGGTTGATTAATCAATATCAGACAAATAGAAAACCTATTAAAGGATCATGGAAACACTTCAAAATAATTTTTTTTTGTAAAATAACTATTTCAATTTGCATTATTCAAATTGAGAGTAATGTATTAAAAAAATGGAAATTTTAAAAACTAAAAAGTTATTGATTGCTTTACGCTTTTCTAATATCTAAATTAATTTGCTTCCTAAACGAAAAAATCATAATAATCTTTCTCGATATGATTGAAGGTCAAGATTAGTAAAGCACGTTGGAATGAAAAGATAACTTACATCTCATCTTGTCCTAATAATAAAAAGTTAAGTTAAGTGAAAAAAAAGATTACTGATATAACGAGTTCCAATAACAATATATATAGGAATGCAATATCTTATTTAGAACTGCTAAATTGACAATGCAAGTAAGTCCATCTTATATTCAAGTTTCCTTTACTATTTAAAATGAATTGGTTTCAAATTTTAAAGCTCAAATTATAATTTTAATGAGGAAGATAAGTTAATTTTACAATTGGTTCTAAAAATAACTAAACATACATGATTTTATGCTTCACATTGTTTTTGAACATTATGTGGTATATTTTAAAGAAAATAGGACCCTAAAGAGACTATTTTTATTTGGCGATATAAATGCATTACTATTTCTGATCAGAAGTAGAAAATTTGTAGATTTGTTTTTTACTCAGATTGCTTCAAAAATATTATTAGAAATCCAAAATCCATAACCAAAGCTATGTGGTAGTAAATAAAGATTAATATTGTTTTCTTTTTTACTTAATTGTATTCCTTTTTTTTGTGTTTGTGGTTTGTCGTTAACATAATTATACTTAACACATTTTTATACATAATGACATTGCTGGACATAATTTCATGATCCAGTTAATTAATATCATAACAATAAAAAGATGATGGATAAACGTATGTTGTTAAATTATTATTATCAAACAATAAATAATATTAAATGCATTTAACATGAAATGTATAACGTTTCCTTTATTGTAACACCTCTCATTACCATGCCTTTTAGATCTACCTATAAATGATATTTTTCTTGATAACAAATCTCATCCTAAAATAATCTTACGAGCCAAACTGAAGGAACGACACCACTCCTAGACAACATGGCAAGCCTCAATACTTTTTCTTTCCTAGTGGTTTTATTCATAACGATGGGTGCGGTGATAGCTATAACCGAGAATGATTGGATAATTAAGGAGAATAATTGTGAAGTTAAAATGGGGAAGCCTTGTGTCATGGAAGTTTTCGATAGTATATTCAAAAAAGGGAGCGTTTCTAATAAGTGTTGTGGTGAACTCCTTGCATTAGGAAAAGTGTCACATGGCATTGGTAAAGTGGACCCTAGAAAATCATGTAATCAAACACGTGAACTCAAAGACAACTATGGAAAATAGTGTTAGGACTTGGAACGATTGCCTCATATTGGCCCATTCACCCTCACCATCAGCTTAAAGATATTGATTTGCTTCAGTTTACAAAGGATTATAAGACATAACAACCTAAAATATGTAATTTTGGTTTTCGATATTGTTCCATGAACTTTCATGGTAACGTTTAATTTAATTCGTGCCAAGTTGAAGCATATTTCGAACCCTAAGAAATAATAAAATAATTCTAGCAGAACTTTTGTGTCATAAAATAATATTTTCTACGTCGGCAACATCTCTTTATTGCAACAAAATATATCTTATACTTTTGCATTTAAAATTGAAAAACATTTCATGTCAACTATTACACTTTTTTCTGTGGCTTTTACTTTGAAAAAATATCAATATTATATGTATTTAGATTATTTCATATAAAAAAGAAATTAGTAATTCGATGGAACGGTGAGTAATTTAAATAATCCCCTAAACTAGCATTTTAAATATAAAGTAAATTTGGGGAATTATTCTCACAAATTAAGAATCTTGACTAGTTATTGTTACAATTATTGTTTGATTATTATTAAGACTAAAATATGCTATATATACTAAATATGTTTTACCAAAACAACGTGAAGCCAACTAAACATTTTGATTCAATGATGCTTGTGTTCCATAGTAAGCAAGAATTATTTGAAATACAAAAAAATATGAAAGAATGTTGGTCTTAACATTTTCTACCATATTATTTAAAGAACTCGACGTTTGTAATTTTATTTGTTTTAATAAACACAATTTTTAACAAATAAATTATTTTTGTGATGCAACGATTTATATAAAAAACGTTAACTTTTTTGTTCACGAATAGTTTCTTGTTTTAATTTCCGTACTTAATAAAAACATATATGGTTAGTGTTTATTATTTAAAATATATTTTTAGGTTGATTAATTAATATCAGACCAATAGAAAACCTATTAAAGGATCATGGAAACACTTCAAAATAATTTTTTTTGTAAAATAACTATTTCAATTCGCATTATTCAAATTGAGCGTAATATATTAAAAAAATGGAAATTTTAAAAACTAAAAAGTTATTGATTGCTTTAAGCTTTTCTAATATCTAAATTAATTTTCTTCCTAAACGATAAAATCGTAATAATCTTTCTCGATATGACTGAAGGTCAAGATTAGTAAAGCACGTTGGAATGAAAAGATAACTTACATCTCATCTTGTCCTAATAATAAAAAGTTAATTTAAGAGAAAACAAAGTTTACTGATATAACGAGTTCCAATAACAATATATATAGGAATGTTGTAACCCTTCGGACCTGGTCTGTAATTTAGACCCAAACCTAAATGGTCACATATCCCATTCAGAGTTTTTTTTTAAAACATCTTATAATAAATTAGATATAATATAGAACAAAATATTGATAATACATATATATCCAAAACGATAGTAAATACTTGTCACCAAACATAACCGAAAAACATATAGAGATATTTGTTCGTACAAAATAAGTAGTAGATCTCTCCTGATGCCAAATCTGCTAGCTTACGGTCTGCTGTTATCTGAAAAAAGGGAAAACTACAGAATGAGTTAAAAAGCTCAGTGTGTTCCATACAGTGTATATAAAAACATACTGATAAAAATATTCTAGTAAAGTCGGTTTATGCAATCATGTCGTTAAAAAAAATATGAACACTACCCCCAGCCCATCACATCAGAATGTGTAGGTTCCCCAAAACCATACACCCAGCTCACACATCAAATAAGACCCTGAGCACAAAGCCGAGGAACCTGCGGATATACTTCCTTCAACAATATCCCCCAATGATTGTTCTTCAATGTAATTAATTCTTTAAAAAAATAAAAGTGTTCATGCTTAAAAATCATACACAGCCTAATCTAGAGTGAGAAGAATCACTGTAGATAGAAAAATCTTTCCCAGAGTCAGGATGAATCAGTACTGGGGCTTGAGTTAGAACAGTCTTCAGTTTCTCAAAGCTAGCTTGTTGGTTCTCAGACCAGACAAATGGAACATCTTTCCTCAATAGTTTTGTCAGAGGAGCTGCAATAATGGAGAACCCCTCAACGAAACGATGGTAGTAACCAGCTAAACCCAAGAAACTACAGATCTCAGAAACATTCCTGGGTTGCTTCCAGTTCAGAATAGCCTCCACTTTGCTTGGATCCACCTGAATACCATCAGCAGAAACAATATGTCCAAGAAAAGTCACTTCGTTGAGCCAAAACTCACACTTGCTCAACTTAGCGTATAACTTATTTTTCCTTAGAGTCTGTAGAACAATCTTTAAATGCTCCTCATGTTCTGATTCACTTCTAGAATACACCAGTATGTCATCAATGAACGCAACAACAAACTGGTCCAAATAAGGTCGAAACACCCTATGCATCAGATCCATAAATGAAGCAGGGGCATTTGTTAACCCAAATGACATCACTAAAAACTTATAATGCCCATACCGAGTACGGAAAGCAGTCTTCGGAATATCCGAGTCTTTCACTTTGAGTTGATAATAACCAAAATTTATCAATTTTCACAATTAAAAACTCAAATTTCAATTAAATATTATTTTCAAATTTTCGGGTTGTTACAATTCTCCATCTCTACAAGAAATTTCGTCCTCGAAATTTACCTTATGAAAATAGATGCGGAAATTGAACCTCCATTGACTCCAATGTTTCCCAAGTAGCTTCTGAGGAGCTACGATTACTCCACTGAACTTTGACCATTTAAATATGCCTATTCCGAAGAACTCGCTCATCCCTCTCTAAAACCTGAACAGGCTCCTCCTCATATGTCAATTCAGGTCTCAGCTCTACCTCATCAACTTGAATGATTGGATCTGGATCTGGACGATATCGCCTCAACATAGAGACATGAAAAACATCATGAATACGACTGAGCTGGGGAGGCAACTCGAGCTGATAAGCAACAGGTCCAACTTTCTTCAAAATACGATACGACCCAATAAATCGCGCACTAAGTTTACCCTTATGTCCAAATCTCAATACCTTCTTCCATGGAGATACCTTGAGAATAACCTGATCTCCAACCTCAAACTTGATATCCTTACGTCGCTTATCTGCGTATGACTTCTGCCTATCGAATGCCTCTTTTAAGCGATCACGGATCAATCTGACAGTATCTTCAGTCTCTCGAACCAAGTATGGACCCAAAGTTTTTCTATCATGCAACTCTGTCCAACATATAAGAGTACGACATCTACGTCCATACAGAGCCTCGTACGGTGCCATGCGAATACTTGCCTGGTAACTATTATTGTAAGCAAACTCAGCTAATGGCAAGAAATCTTCCCAACTACCACGAAAATTAATCACACAACCCCGTAACACATCCTCTAACACCTGAATAACTCGTTCAGACTGTCCATCAGTCTGAGGATGAAAAATTGTACTGAAATTCAAACGAGTATCCAGAGCCTCGTACAAAGCCTTCCAGAACCTGGAAGTGAACCTCGGATCTCGATCAGATATGATAGACAACGGAACACCATGAAGTCTAACGATCTCAGAAATGTACAACTTAGCCAGTTTTTCCAGAGAATAATTAACCTGAATAGGGATAAAGTGCGCTGACTTGGTGAGTCGATCAACAATCACACAGATAGAATCCTTTTTGGAAGGAGTCAGAGGAAGACCAGTAACGAAGTCCATTGTCATGCGCTCCCATTTCCACTCAGGAATCTTAATTGACTGCAACAATCTAGATGGATGTTGGTGTTCTGCCTTAACCTGCTGACAAGTCAAACACCTCGCTGCAAAATCTGAAATATTCTTTTTCATACTAGTCCAGAAGTAGCGCTCTTTGAGATTATTGTACATTTTGTCCCCGCCAGGATGTATAGCATAAGTACTACTATGAGCCTCCTGAAGAATAACTTGCCTCAAATCATCATCTTTAGGAGCGTAGTAACGACCGTGAAAACACAAAATACCATCCTAATCCACAATATACTCTGAACTCGATCCTTGTTTAACTTGCTCAATAATGGAAAGCAATGAGCTATCCAGAAGTTGTTTGGTCTTAATCTCCTCGGCCAAAGTAGGCTTAACCTGTAACTCTGCTAACAGACTATTATCATCAAATAAACTCAAGTTGGCGAATAAGGCTCTGAGATCTGATATCGCCTTACGGCTTAAGGCGTCTGCCACTACATTAGCCTTCCCTGGATGATATTTTATCTCTAAATCATAGTCCTTTAGAAGCTCCAACCAGCGACGTTGTCTCAAATTCAATTCTTTCTGAGTAAGCAGATACTTCAGACTCTTATGATCAATATAAATATAACACTTTTCTCCGTATAGGTAGTGTCTCCAGATCTTTAAAGCAAAAACCACGACAGTTAACTCCAGATCATGAATAGGATAGTTACGTTCATGCGGCTTTAATTGACGCGAAGCATAAGCAACAACCTTCCTATCTTGCATCAAAACACAGCCTAATCCAGAGTGAGTAGCATCACTGTAGACAGAAAAATCTTTCCCAGATTCAGGCTGAATCAGTACTGGGGCTTGAGTTAGAACAGTCTTCAGTTTCTCAAATCTAGCTTGTTGGTTCTCAGACCAGACAAATGGAACATCTTTCCTCAATAGTTTCATCAGAGGAGCTACAATAAGGGAGAACCCCTCAACGAAATGACGGTAGTAACCAGCTAAACCCAAAAACAATGGATCTCATAAACATTCCTGGGTTGCTTCCAGTTCAGAATAGCCTCCACTTTGCTTGGATCCACCTGAATACCATCAGCAGAAACAATATGTCCAAGAAAAGTCACTTGGTTGAGCTAAAACTCACACTTGCTCAACTTAGCGTATAGCTTATTTTTCCTTATAGTCTGTAGAACAATCTTTAAATGCTCCTCATGTTCTGCTTCACTTATAGAATACACCAGTATGTCATCAATGAACACAACAACAAACTGGTCCAAATAAGGTCGAAACACCCTATGCATCAGATCCATAAATGCAGTAGGGGCATTTGTTAACCCGAATGACATCACTAAAAACTCATAATGCCCATACCGAGTACGGAAAGCAGTCTTCGAAATATATGAGTCTTTCACTTTGAGTTGATAATAACCAGACCTCAAGTCATTTTTGAAAAGATAGAAGCCCCTCGAAATTGGTCAAATAGATCATCGATCCTGGGCAGAGGATATTTGTTTTTAACCGTGAGCTTGTTCAGTTTCGTATAATCAATACAGAGTCTCAATGTCCTATCCTTCTTCTTGACAAAGAGAACTGGGGCTCCCCACGGTGATACACTGGGTCGGATAAATCCCCTGTCCAACAACTCCTGGAGTTGAACTTTTAGTTCCTTAAGCTCTTTTGGGGCCATACGATAAGGAGCCATTGAAATCGGAGTAGAATCAGAATATACTTCAATTTCAAACTCAACCTCTCTATCCGGCGGTAATCCAGGCAACTCCTCGGGCAAAACATCGGGAAATTCCTTGACAATCCGGATACCTTCAATATCAGATTGAGAACTCTGGGTATCCAATATATAAGCAAGAAATGCCTCGAAACCTTTTCTGATCATCTTCTCAGCTACCAATGCAGATACAACATTCGTCAGAAATCCACGGCGTTCCCCGATCATTACAATCTTTCGATTATCTAGGGTCTTCAGAACAGCTCTCTTGGTCTCAAAATAAATATTTACTCGATGTTTGTCCAGCCAATCTACACCAAGAATCAAATCAAACTCTTCCAAAGGTAACTCCATAAGGTCAGCCAGAAAAATCTCCCCATTGATCTCTATAGGACACTTTCTAAAAATACGATCCAACACAATGGACTTGCCTAAGGGACTTTGAACTATAATCGAATGCTCAGTATTCTCAACAGGAATATTTAGACCCTCAGAAATAGAATGCGATACATATGAATTGGTAGAGCCACTATCAAACAATGCAAAGTATGTAACTGAATGAATAGTAACAGTACCTGCAGTCACATTAGGCCCATCACGATCTTGTCGAAGTCTGGCAGTGTAAACCAATGCAGGATGTCTGGCCTCAGACCTGAATGGACCCCTACTCTGAGATGCTCGACCTCTGCTAGCCGATCCAGGTGCTCTCTCCTAAGTACGACCACCTGCAGGAGTCTGAACAGTACTCTGAGTACGAGCGAGAATACGAGCTGGTGTCTGAACTGCATTAACTGACATTGGACAATCCTTTATAAAATGGTCACCAGAACCATATTTAAAACAGGTGCCAAATTTTCTCTTGCATTCCCCAAGATGATGTTTCCCAAAATAATCAAATGCCTGCAAAGATTGTAACCCAGAAGATCCACCATGCCTACAAGGCTGAACAGCTGAAGAACCAGATGCAGCAGATCTGACACTCACACCGCCTCTCTGAAAGGAATCACCCCTGCCTCTCTTGCTAGGATATACAGAAGAATCAACAGAACCAGAAGGCCTCCTGAATTGGGTTTGAGCTCGATCACTATCTCTCTTATGGTCCATACCCAGTCGCTCTATTTCCTCAGCAGTCTTGGCTATCTCTGTCGCGGGTCCACCAATAATACCCTCGAATGGAACTACACCAGCAGCCACCAAAGAGTTTGAAATCTCAACCGCAGTCATATTACTAGGGGGCTCTGGCAGCTCTCTGAAACTTGCGGAATATAGCTCTATTAAGGGCATCTTCATTTATGTCAGTATCCTCATCTCCAGTGACGGGAGGGTCTCTCACAGGAGTAAACTGATCATCATGAGAAAGGGTCGGATCTACTTGCAGAACAGGAGGATCATGTGGAGACATCGGATCGTCAATCGTAACAGAAGGTCGAGCGACTCGCCCTCTACCACGGCCACGTCTTGTCCTACGACCTCTAGCAGCACTCATCGTTGGAACTATAAGGCTCTACAGAAAGAGTTTGAAATATATGTTAGATTAACATCAGGGATCTCGAGAAAACTTTTAAATCATAAAAAATAATGTTACATTTTTTTCTTAAAAATCTAAAATTTAGGACCCATATACAGTCCGAGTGTTTAAAACCGAAAGCTCTGATACCACCAAATGTAACCCTCCAGACCCAGTATATAAGTTAGACCCAAACCTAAATGGTCACATATCCCATTCAGAGTTTTTTTTAAACATCTTATAATACATTAGATATAATATAGAACAAAATATTGATAATACAGATATATCCAAAACGATAGCAAATACATGTCACCAAACATAACCGAAAAACATATAGAGATATTCGTTCATACAAAATAAGTAGTAGATCTCTCTTGATGCCAAATATGCTAGCTTACGGTCTGCTGTTATCTGAAAAAAGGGAAACTATAGAATGAGCTAAAAAGCTCAGTGTGTTCCATACAGTGTATATAAAAACATACTGATAAAAAATTTTCCAGTAAAGTCAGTTTATGCAATCATGTCGTTAAAAAAAATGAACACCACCCCCAACCCATCACATCAGAATATGTAGGTTCCCTAGAACCATACACCCAACCCATACATCAAATAAGGCCCTGAGCACAAACCCGAGGAACCTGCGAATATACTTCCTTCAACAATACCCCTCAATGATTGTTCATGAATGTATTTGAATAAAAACAATGATTAATTCTTTAAAACATAAAAGTGTTCATGCTTAAAAATCATATACAGAAATACGGAAATCAGAAGACAAATCAGTATTATACATAATTTCAGACATCCGACAATCAATATTCAAAACATCGGTATAAAATATCGTAACCAGAAATCATATCAGAAATATGCGGTAAATCAGAATCAGATACATAATATTCAGATATATATTTTAAAACAAAAATAATTAACACTGTCGGGAAACACAACTGTAACAGTCTGAGAAATCAGATAGGGAAGTTTATTGTTGGGTTTGTCGATCACGCTCTGCTGCAACGCTAGATCCTACGAATTAGAAAAATCCATATTGGAATCCTAATTTAAATAATCTAAATATTATTTAAATAATATACGGAAACCTACGGGTAATTCCCGTAGTACGCGGTTTAGGCTAATCTAACGAACGGACAACGCCGAACCTAATTGATCCTTGCTCAGGTGAAACACTAGTACCTTCAAAAAATATTTTATTGAATTAATTCCTTAACCAAAACTCAAATAAATAATCAAAATATTAAGCCTTTTGGGTTTACAAGCTCGATTTGGGAATTTCGGGTCAGAATTTGACAAAACGGACTTCAGAATCAGATTCAGGACGTCGAAAAACATAAAGTATGACCTCCTGAAATTCTGAATTCTTGGTCAAAATCAAAGTCAACGGGTTTGACTAACGATTTTGAGACTTTCGGGTTTGAATTTTGTGAAACATACCCCAAAAACGGATTCGAACGTCCAAAAATGTCAGGATAGGTATTCTCGGAAAAGATTAACGGTTGTTTAATATCAGGTCAAAGCCGGTCAAATTATATTCAAAAGTGGTCAACCATTTTATGAAATTATTATTTATTTATTTATTTATTTACAAAATTATGAAAATAGAACAATTTTAAAATTAATTACCAATATAGCACCATTTTCAAAATATTTACTAAAATGTCACTTTTTCAAAAATTACAAAAATAGCATTTTTAAAAAAATACAAAAATAGCACCCTTTTCAAATTAATTCCCAATATATCATCAGTTTCAAAATAATTACTAAAATGTCACTCGGTCAACGGTCAATGGGTCGTGTCGGGTCAACGGGTAGGGTCGGGTTGTAACCGGTCAAACCGGTTAAAAATCGGTCAAACCGATCATTTTGACTTTCCCCACGCGCAGTGGCGGCGCGTAGGGGGCGCGTGGGACGTCTTACGGCAGCGTAAAATTCACGGAAAAATTTCTAAAAATTATTTTAAGCGATTTCGAGATACTTTCAAAGCTCAGTTCAAAATTTTGAACGACGGAGAGCTCGATTTCATCAAATCGGAAACTTTGACCGCTTCACCACCACACACGCCGCTGCTGCCGGAGAAAAGGAGTACACTGGTGGACTCGGAACGGTACAAGGAACACGGCGGTGTAGGAGGTGTCGTAAACGGAGCAACGATCGGTGATGAATTTAAGATTTCCTCGGCGATGGAGCTAAACAAAAGTCGAGACTTTGACTTGAATTTCACGGCGTTTGGCAGCGTTTCACTTCAAATTTAACGAACTCAACGTTTGTAGTTTTATTTGTTTTAATAAACATAATTTTTAACAAATAAATTATGTTTATGATACAACGATTTATACAAAAAACGTTAACTTTTTTGTTCACCAATAGTTTCTTGTTTTAATTTTCGTACTTAATAAAAACATATATGGTTAGTGTTTTTTATTAAAAATATATTTTTAGGTTGATTAATCAATATCAGACCAATAGAAAACCTATTAAAGGATCATGGAAACACTTCAAAATAATTTTTTTTTTGTAAAATAACTATTTCAATTCGCATTATTAAAATTGAGCGTAATGTATTAAAAAATGGAAATTTTAAAAACTAAAAAGTTATTGATTGCTTTAAGCTTTTCTAATATCTAAATTAATTTCCTTCCTAAACGATAAAATCGTAATAATCTTTCTCGATATGACTGAAGGTCAAGATTAGTCAAGCACGTTGGAATGAAAAGATAACTTACATCTCATCTTGTCCTAATAATAAAAGGTTAAGTTAAGAGAAAACAAAGTTTACTGATATAACGAGTTCCAATAACAATATATATAGGAATGCAATATCTTATTTAAAACTGCTAAAATGACAATGCAAGTAAGTTCATCTTATATTCAAGTTTCCTTTACTATTTAAGATGAATTGGATTCAAATTTTAAAGCTCAAATTATAATTTTAATGAGGAAGATATGTTAATTTTACAATTAGTTCTAAAAATAACTAAACATACATGATTTTATGCTTCACATTGTTTTTGAACATTATGTGGTATATTTTAAAGAAAATAGGACCCTAAAGGGACTATTTATATTTGGCGATATAAATGCATTACTATTTCTGGTAAGAAGTAGAAAATTTGTAGATTTGTTTTTTACTCAGATTGCTTAAAAAAATTGTTAGAAATCCAAAATCCATGCCAAAGCTATGTGGTATTAAACAAAGATTAATATTGTTTTCTTTTCAAACCATAGCTCTGATACCACTAAATGTAACCCCCTCAAATTGATGTGGGTAACCCAATCCGATCTAGAGTGTCACATTAGGGCCACCGGAGCGACCCACTGTAAAAATAGCGAAAAATTTAAAACTTTTCATAAAACTTGTAAACTCATAAAATCATTTATGAGTACAAAATAAAAGTTATCAATATTCGAAATAAAACAGATTTTCAGACTCGTATATAAAACAAAATACAATTACATGCCCCCTAATCAAATGTATCGTACTATGCAAACAACACCAGAATAACTCCTTTACTGAAGTCGATAGCTGCACTGGTACAATTCTTTTAGCCTGAAAAGATGATTAACAGAGTGAGCTTTGGAAAGCTCAGTAATACAGAACTACCAGATGATGCTGATGAACGTACAGATACAAATAAATATATATTTCCTTATTGTTTTCGAACATTTACAGATTTTTATGCTGAGCAGAGATCTTACTGATATTTCAGGTGGTAACGGACAATGAGCTTTCAGTTCAGAGAAATATTTCAGATGATTGAGTTCAGGAGATCAGAAAATGTTATCTAGTGTGTTCCTGTCACACCCCAACTTTGGGGATAAATTTTAGAAATGATAAAGTATTGGATTCAAAAGAATTATGGAGAAAAATTCATGGACTTTAGTTATTATTTTCCCTCATTTGATTATTATAAGTTAAGAGATTTCTAGAATACATTAGCTTATTATTGTTAAATGATATGAAGTGTGGTTGGCTAATAATTGTTATATTATAATATTATTTTATTAAACAATTGAGGGCCACTCATATGAGATATATTTTTTTAAGTAAGGATAATGCAGCCATGGTTGGAATCCATTGCTTCGGGCTCTCACTTTCGGCCAGCTTTTGTATCCATCAAAGCCTTTGTATTATTTTTAATACATGCCAACTGGAAAGAAAGAAAAAAAAAGACCAACTCATTAATAAAGGAACAAATGAATCCAAGCAAAGATATGAGTGATGGGAATTAATTTAAAAAAAAAATATCATCCAGAGGTTAGAAATGCTTGATGGGTTGCTGGGACCATACTGGAAGGCAGCTGGACTTGCTTTCAATTATAGTTTCATCTTATTCGGATCTGTCATACAACTCATTGCTTGTGTAAGCAATATTTTCTATATTAATGATAAATTGGACAAAGGATATGGACCTATATTTTTGGAGTTTGATGTGCCACCACAGTTTTCATATCGTTCTTTCACAACTACCGGATTTGGTCTTTTATAGGTATTGGAATGATTACCTATACGGTCTGGTACATGGCCATAGCTGCCCTTATTGACGGCCAGGCTGAGGTCGTCACACACAGTGGTCCAACAAAGCTAGTCCTCAACTTCACCGGAGTTGCCAACATACTCTACGCCTTTGGCGGACATGCCGTGACTGTATCTACAAACGTCCATCGCGAGTCTCGGTAAGGGAGGTAAGATCCGTGAGGAGAAGAATGAGGCGGCTTTGATGGTATGATTTGGGTCTCGAACGATGATTGAAGATGGTAACCGACGCGGTGGTCATCGACTTTTGATTGTCGGCCGACGAAGCTTCCTTGTTTCATTTACAGAGCTCGGTGAAGATATCTAAGAGAAATAGAAAATGACTTAAATTCTAAGTCTGGAAATAAAGATTATGTGAGGAAGAAAGAAAAAAAAAAGAATTGAAAATGAAAGTGAAAAGGGAGCAGCACGTGAATTTGGGGGTTTGTTATTAAAGTAGAAAAGGGGAAATTATAAGGTAAGACATCCAAGTGTTAAAAGCTCAACCTTGTCTCTTAGCTTTTATATTGTTATGATTATGGCATAATGGTTTTATTAAGATCGATTTAGTCCCTAATTTTAGTAATTAAAAATTATATTGACTCCTAAAGTTTTTAGTGTTAACAAATGGGTTCCCATTTTATTATTTAGATTCTAATAAGTTATTTTTATGGCAAGGGAAATTATTTGGATACGAGTTAGTAATTTTTATGGCCTGGATCGTGGGAAAAATATTGGACGTTGAATTAAAGATCGAGGGCGTTCAAATGGAATTTAAATGGTCGATCGATATTGCACGGAAATCGAGGTAATACTTTACTACCTCTTTATGCTTTATGGAACATGTTGATATTGGTAAAATGCATGAATAAGATAATGTTGGTCACTTTTGTGGAGTTGAATAATTTATTCACTCGATATGAATGTGGTAGAAATTCTGTAACTGAATACGGATCGAATGACTAAGATAAGAGATTGATAATTGTTGGAATTAAATTACAAGTTTGTGATTGGTGATAAAGAAATCAACTCTGGATTTGTAACTTATATTTTATATCATCAATGGTTAAATGTTAAAGATACTTGGATGAAAAATTATGAGAATACTCCGATATGGTAAAATTATGAAATTACCCTTATGTTGGAAAATGATAAGAATTGCCCCTGGAAGTTGGTTAATAACTCTGAAAAGACATATTGATCCGATATAACTACTGATGAGCATAAGAAATGTTAGTTTTATTTGGAAATTATGGATAACCGGTTTTAATCCTATGAGAGTTTGTCAAGGAATCATTTCAAAATCAAAGAATGTTCGGGAAAGCAATTGATCATAGGATCTCTAAATTATAATTATTTTCGTTAAGTGCTAATATTGAAATTATTTGGTTAAGAAATTACGAAAATGCCCTTGAGAGATAAAATAGTCTGAATTGACCCTGAATGAGAGAGTACTTTGAGGATTTGTACTTAACTCGATTAAGTACGAATTTAATTGTTAAGATCCTGTCTTTGTACAGAAAAATTTATAATATTCCGTTTGTAAAATCTGAGAAGACACTTGACCCGAAAATATTCGAATAAGGAGTAAATACTTGAAGAGTAATTTATTGGAGGTATTCTACTGACAGAATTGTTCGAAAGGACTGAAGTAAATGATAAGATTGAATTAAATAATAAGACCGGATGGAAGGAAATGATTGAAATATTCTAGAATTATAAAATGACCAAATTACCCCTGGAATGGAAATGACTCAAGAATGTCACCAAGCTCAGGAATGAATGGATATACTCAAGCTTTGAAATGAATAGAAAAAAATGTTAAGCACCAAAATGACCAAAATGCCCTTATGACCTAGAATAAGTAAATGTCTTGGATTAATTAAGAAATCCAAATAAACATGGATGTTGTGCTACCAGTAAAAGTTATGGAACGCAACTTAAGTGATTAACCAACGTTAGTACTATATCATTACCTGAATGATATAAGTATCACTTGAATGTTTGTTCATCTGCTCAAATTTGGATCGATGATAATTCTAGAAGTACTTGGCGTAGCTCAACTCTAGAGCGCATACAGTACTAATAAGTGGGTAGTCGTTAGTCAAATCAACCACGAATACCAGAATGACTTTATTATATGAATAAATTGAAATGAAATGTAGTACAACGTGTATTTGAAATTTAGAAACATCTGAATTATTCTGGAAAACTTTAAAGTAATCGGGATAGACTTGCTTACCAAACGAACTAAGTAACATCAATGAGTAAGGATTAAATAGGTGATTTGATGAGTTTGGAAACACTGTTGAACTTACATGATGAATTGTCATTATGGGTTATGAGCCATGGATCAAGTACGTCAGTATTTCCTGATATTGTTGAAACGTGGAAATGAAATAAAGACCGTTGGAAGATTTATTCAGTGATGATTATGGGGATGATCTATGGATCTGTACTATGATATTAAAGAGTGAATACACTGGAAGGATAATGAATTGACTTGTTGACATGCATCAGTTTGAGAGTTGTGTAACTCGAGTTGTTTGATAATATGATCAATAGTCATAGATTGTAAATGACTTGAATCTTCGATTCTATATTTCATCTAAAATCACTTCGGTCATGTTTGAAAAAAAAAACAAGTAACGCAGATGGAAAAGATTCTGAATATCTCATTTGGTTCAATTGGGCTGAAATCCTATGAATTTAAAGTATATTCCTGAATACCCCTGATTGTTTGGGTAATGGAATCACTCGCAGTAAATCTGAATTTAGAATTATTATGTATAAAGGTTCCTGAACGTTTTCCTAAAGCACACGAAAATATAGTGGGATTCTAATGTATCAACATTAAATGTCTGGCTAGATCGGTTAGTAATCGATTCTCCTCAATAGGACCTTGTTCCAGGAATTCGATCAAATTTCATAAGTTTCATGTTATCCAAAATGATAACTACAATGGCCTCTGGAAATACTGGGATTCTCTAGTGTGTTCCCTACTTATTACTAAACTGTTTTATTGGTTTTAATATGTGGTACACCGAATTCATTGGTTATTGTTTTATGGATGCACCAATTTAATGTGACAATTTATGGAATATGGCTGCTATCTAATTTTTGTTTTGAAATGGTATATGATTACCATGCTTTTGGATTTATGGAATTTATGTCACGGTGCAATTGAATTTTGGAATTGAATTACAATGGAATAGCTCTGATCAAGCTAAATGGGCCTAATGTGACTCTTGAGGGCCCCAAGATGTTTCATTAGGTCGGCTTTCCTTTGCTGTGTGCTTAGGGTAAGCTATATGGACTTATTGACTTGGGCTTAAGGATATAAGCTTCATAGCCTATCCTTAAGTCGGCTTTCTTTTTGCTATGTGCATAAAGTAAGCTATATGGAAAATAATTTTGGGAACTACTGATGGTGTACCAGAAAAGGGTTTAAACTATGATTTTCAAAAGTTAAACTCTTTTACGAAATTGTGAGATTTACTGGACTATGATTTGTACCTATTATGATTTTATTATATTGTTGGAACACACTAGACATCCTATTCGATCTCCTGAAAATGTCATACTTTGAAAGGTTTTTTATGAACTGAGATTCATGGCTTCTACTCGATGAACTTCTAAGGGAACCCCAAATTATTCTGCAAGCTGGTATACATATGATTCAATAAGGAAATT
Source organism: Hibiscus syriacus (assembly GCF_006381635.1). NCBI lineage: Eukaryota > Viridiplantae > Streptophyta > Magnoliopsida > Malvales > Malvaceae > Hibiscus > Hibiscus syriacus. Next base: position 48,685 of record NW_024062389.1, read on the forward strand.
ATATGGCTTTCCATTTATCTACATGTCATGTAGCATCATCTGGTAGTTCTGTATTACTGAGCTTTCCAAAGCTCACTCTATTACTCACCTTTTCAGGTTAAAACAATTGTACCAGTGCATCTATCGACTTCAATAAGGGAGTTCTTCCGGCGTGGTTGCAGAGTATGGTACTTGTGATTAGGGGGCATGTAATTGTATTTTGATTTATATACGAGTTTGGAAATCTGTTTTATTTTTAAATAGTGATAAATGATTTTATAAGTTTACATGTTCTGATAAAAAGTTTTAAAATTTCCGCTATTTTTACGGTGGGTCGCTCCGGTGGCCCTAATGTGACTTCCCGAATCGGATCGGGCTACCCGCATCGGTTTGGGGTGTTACAGTTCCCAAAAACCATGTAACTTTTCAGATCTTTCTAAAAAATATATATATTTATATACCCCCATCCCAGCATAACATAATGTGTAGGTTCCCCATAACCATACACCCAACCCACACAACTTGTAAGGCCCTGAGCACAAAGCCGAGGAACCTGCGGAAATACTTCCTTCAACAATACCCCCCAATTAAAACATTTTCTGTCATTAAACGGAGATATCGGAAATCAAAACAAAATTCAGAACATATATCAGAACAGAATCCAGATAAGAAATCAGAACAGAATTCAGGTCATGTATCAGAACATAATTCAAGTCGAAAATCAGATAAAATATTTATATGATTAGGGAACACACCAGAGTTTACATATATTATTCAGAGATAGTGGATAATCTTATCGGGTAGAGATACACAAATCTTCAATTTATGGATAGAATGCCGGAAGTTAGAATCACTATTTGAAAAGTTCATTAACTGACAGAATCATCAGTTATTCAGGATATGATTTATCAGGATCATCTTATTCGGACACTTTTCTGAAGCTCTACGAAATCTGAAGGTATTCAGAATCTTTACAATCTATGACGATTAATCCGATTATCAAACAACTCCATATGAATAGCTCCCAGAACCAATACTCATCAACTTGTCAATTCATTAACCTTCCAGGGTATTTACTCTTTAATACCAAATATTCTTCTCCACAGATCATCTTCTGAGTCATCACTGAATAGATCTTAAGGAGACAAATAAATATTCTAATGGTCTTTATTTCATTTTCATGTTTCAACTATACCAGGAAATGATGACGTACTTGATTTATGGTTCATAAACCATAGGGATGATACATCATATAAGTTTATCCAAGTTTCCAAACTTATTCCAATCTCTTACTTAATCTTTAGTCTTTGAGGTTACTTAGTTCATTTAGCAGTCAAGTCCTCTACAGTTATTTCAGGGTTTTCTATAGTAATTCAAACTTTTGAATTTCATATACATATTGCATTTTCGTTCAATTCAATTTGGTAGTCGTAGTTGATTTGTCTAATGAATATCCACTTCTTAATATTGAATGCGATCTAGAGTTTAGATGAGCTGAATACTTCTAAAATTATCATCAAGCCACACTTGAGAAGACGAACACGCATTCAAGTAATATCTATATCGTCCAGGTATTGACATATCATTACGATTGATCAACTCACTTAAGCTGTGTTCCATAACTTTTAAAGGTAGTCCAATACCTATGCTTATTTGGATTCCTTAATTAATTCAAGACATTTACATAGTTTAGGCCATAAGGTTATTTTGGTAATTTTGGAGTTTTTTTTATTCCAATCATTACAGAGCTCGAGGATATCCCATCATTCCTGAGCTTGGTGGTATCCTTGGGTTATTTCCATTACAGGGGTATTTTAGTCATTTTACATATTCAGTCTATTTTAATCCTTTTCTTCTGTCCGATATTACTATTAAATTCAATCTTATTATTTATTTTAGTCCTTTCGAACAATTCTAACAGCAGAATACCCCCGATAAATTATTCTTCAGGTATTTACTCATTACTCGAATATTTTCGAGTCAAGTGCCTTCTTAGATTTTACAAACGGAATATCATGAATTTTTCTGTACAAAGACAGAATCTTAACAATTAAATTCATACTTAATCGATTTAAGTACAAATCCTCAAAGTACTTTCTCATTTAGGTTCAACTCAGACTATTTTACCTCTCAAGGGCATTTTTGTAATTTCTTATCTAGATAATTTTGATATTATCTCTTAACAAAAATAATTATAATTTAAAGATCCTATGATTAATTGCTTTCCCAAACATTCTCTGATCTTGAAATAATTCCTTAACAGACTTCTAGCATATTGCTCAAACCCTCTTGGGGTTAAAAACTGGTTATCTGCATTTCCTAAGCAAAACTAACATATCTTATGCACATCAGTAATTTTTACCGATCAATATGTCTTTTCAGAGTTATTAACCAACTTCTAGGGACAATTATTGTCATCTTACAATATAAGGGTATTTTCATAATTTTACCCTACCAGAGTATTCTCATAATTTCTCATCCAATTACCTTTAACATTTAACCTTTAATGACATATATTATAAGCTACAAATCCATGATAATTCCTTAATCACTAATCACAAAACTCATAATATAATTCTAACAATCCATCAATTTCTTATATTAATCATCTGAACCATAATCAGTTGCCAAATTTCTATTGTATTCGGATCGAGTGTAGAAATTCATTAACTATACAAATGAGACCAACATTATCTTATTCATGCATTTACCAATATTCACATGTTCTATAAAGCATAAAGAGGTAGTAAAGTATTACCTCGATTTTTGTACAATACTGATCGACCATTAAATTCCATTCGAATGCCCTCAATCTTGAAATCATCTTCCAATATTTCCTCAGATCCATATCAACATAAATTACATAAAAACAGAGCTTAATTCTGAAAAATGGATCGAATCGGATGATAAAAGTAACAACCCGGAATAAAATTTGGGGAAAAAATTATTAATTAAGTAATTTGGCGAAATTTGAGGATTAAATCGGAAGTTTTCAAAATTGTAGGCCATTTTAGAAGTTAAAGGGAATTTAGGGACTAAGCCCTGAATTTAGCCAAAGAGTGTCGGCATGTTATGTGGTTTTATACATGCACTGCGTTTCTGATTTTAAAATCAGAAACTTTTGAAAACAAAATTCCTCCTCCCCTACTCTTCTTGCAAGTCTGATCCCGACGCCGTTCGACATCCGATCGTCAAATTGAAACCACCGTCATGTTCATCTTCGACCTGTGATCAAAACCCAGTAAACCAATTTTAGCGAAACGCTGCCAAACGCCGTGAATTTCGAGTCAAAGTATCGACCTTTTTTTAGCACCACCGCCGGGAAAATCTTAAATTCATCACCGATCGTTGATCGGTTTTTGACACCTCCCGCACCATCGTGTTCCTGGTGTCGTTCTGAGTCCGATGGTGTCATCCTTGTCTCCGTAGGCGGCGGCGCGTGTGGGAGGTAGAGCGGTCAAAGATTCGGCCGAATTGAAATCGAGCTCTCTACCGTTCAAAAATTTGAACCGAGGTTGGTAAGTGACTCAAAATCGCTTAAAATAATTTTTAGAAATTGTTTTAGGAATTTTTGGAGCCCGGAAGAGCCTTCACGCACCCCCACACGCCCCCACGCGCTGCCCCTGCGGGTGGGGGAGTTCCGAATTGAGAGGTGATGTTATGACCAGTTTGACCGGTCTGAACCGGATTGGCCGGTATGAATCGGTTTGGCCGGTCTGAACCGGGTTGACTAGTCTGACCCGACCCGACCCGTTGACCGACCCGACCCGGTGACATTTTGGGAAATATTTTGAAAAATGTGACATTCTTGGAAATATTTTGAAAGAGGTCAGCGGGTGGGGGAGTTCCGAATTGAGAGGTGATGTTATGACCAGTTTGACCGGTCTGAACCGGATTGGCCGGTATGAATCGGTTTGGCCGGTCTGAACCGGGTTGACTGGTCTGACCCGACCCGACCCGTTGACCGACCCGACTCGGTGACATTTTGGGAAATATTTTGAAAAAGGTGACATTCTGGGAAATATTTTGAAAGAGGTGACATTCTGGGAATTATTTTGAAAAAGGTAACATTCTGAGAATTATTTTGAAAAATGTGACATTTTGGGAATTTTCGAATGTAGATTATTGAACCTTTTTGACCATAACTTTGAGTGGCTTTAAACGGCCATTAAACGACCTTTGATTTTGTTCGAGTATACATATTCTGACATTTGTCGACGTGTCGAATCCGTTTCTGAAGTTTGTTTTCCCAAATTCAAACCCGAAGGCCTCCAAATCATCGGTCAAACCCGTTGACTTTGATTTTGACCAAGAATTTGAATTTTCGAAAAGTCATACTTTATGTTTTTCGACGTCCTGATTCCGATTCCGCAATCTGTTTGGTCAAATTCAGACACGAAATCCTCCAAATTGATAGTCAAACCCGGAAAATGCTTATATACTTAAGAATTTTAGCTTTGATCAATTAAGTAAAACTTGGAGTTGATAAATTATTATTGTTTGAAGGTACAAGAGACTCTCCGGATCGTTCGACAGCTCGACCCTGCTCTTCTAGATCAGTTAAACCACGTGTGCCAGTATTCACCCGTAAGACCCGTAAATTTTATGATTTCAGAAATTAATTCTGTTACCCATTAGTAATATAGTGTTATTATGGATTAGGTTCGAAAACAGTAGTAGAGCGTGGCGAGACCAGCAATCACTAGATCTACTATTTGAACCTATTGTTGAGGTGTGTTTCCTGTGTACTACTTGATTGTTTTATATGTTTTGAAATATGGTACATTGAAAGCTATGGTTTAATGTTTTATTAATCCACCTATTTACTGGTGATGGTTTATGGAATATGATTGATATATGATTGGTTTTCAGTGGTATATGATAATATTGATTATGAAATTATGGAAATTATGCTTACTGCATAAATAGTATTTTTGGAAATACTGATTTTGGGTTTGATTGCATTACGGAGGTATAGCTCTGATCAAGCTGGTAAATCTTATGGACCTAATGTGACTCTTGGTAGGCCCACGGGCCTCAAGATGCTTCATTAGGTTAGCTCCCTTTGTTGTGTGCTTAGGGTAAGCCCTACGGACTTACGGACTTAAGGATACAGGCCCAAAAGCCTATTCTTAGGTTAGCTTCCTTTTTGCTGAGTGCTTAAGGTAAGCCCTATGGACGCATTTCTGGGGAATTGCGGATGGTGTACGGGAGAAGGGTTTTAAATTACGAGTTTCAAAAGTTAAACTTCATTACGGTTTGATGATGAATTTCTGAACTACTACTCATTTATTGTATCTACTATGATTTTATTGTACTATTGGGACACACTGAGCCTAGCTCACTTTTCGAAAATGTTTTCCCCTTTCAGATACGGTTAGTTAGATTCACCTGATTGAGCACTTGGATGATCAACATATCTCTTAAAGTATATCGTATTGTAATGTTTTATCTTTTAAGTTGACACTATTTTGGTAACATGGGCCTTATTTTAAAGTATTGGATTTTATAATGATTACTCATTTTCTATTTATATTTGGTTTATCGCAAATTTGGATTTTTAAGACATGTTTAAATTAATTTGTTTTTTTTATCATTATATTTATGAGTTGTATTTTTATAGTATAAAATATTATAATTTAATAAACGTTATTATAATGTGATTTTATTATGATTGAATAATGGTTTCGAAACAATACCTTTAAGAATCATGAATGTGATTCACTAGACCTAGTCGAAACACATAGACCGGGTCTAGGGGTTACATTTAATTGGTATCAGAGCTTTTGGTTTTTAAACCTCGGACTGTGTATGAGTCCAACTTGAAAATACGGTTTTGAAATATTTTATAAAACCTGTTGCTAAGGCCATGTCTCAAAGTTTTTATGATTTTAATTGTGTTTGAGACTCCAAGTGCTTATCTAACCCTAAGTTTTATTTTCTGTAGTAAACTAGAGATCTACCAAAATGAGTGCTAGACGTGGACGTCGAACTAGCCGTGGACGAGGTCGAATGGCTAGATTTGCGGACCCAATCGATGAGATTCAAGTAGATCCCCCAGCTCCGACAGGTGATCCTGCTCTAATGCATGTTGACCGGTCCATTCATTTCCCTTCCAGGTATTCATTCTTTAATACCAACAATTCTTGTCCATAAATCATCTTCTGAGTCATCACTGAATGGATCTTAAGGAGACGAAAAAATATTCTAATGGTCTTCAGTTCATTTCCACGTTTTAACTATATCAAGAAATGTCGACGTACTTTATATGTGGTTCATAACCCATAAGGATGATATATCATGTAAGTTCATCCGAGTTTCCAGACTTATCCCAATCACTTAATCCTCAGTCATTGAGGTTACTTAGTTCATTTAGTAGTCAAGTCTATCCCAGTTACTCCAAAGTAATTCGGACGTTTCTGAATTTCATATACATGTTATACTTCAGTTCAGTTCAATTTGGTATTCGTGGTTGATTTGTCTAACGAATATCTATTTCTTAGTACCGAATGCTCTCTATAGTTGAGCTGAGCTGAGTACTTCCAGAATTATCATCGATCCAAACTTGAGGAGACGAATAAGAATTCAAGTGGTATCTATGCTATTCAGGTACTGACATAGCATTATCATTGGTCAACTCACTTAAGTTGAGTTCCATAACTTTTAAGGGTAGTACAACACCCATGTTTATTTAGATTTCTTAATTAATCCAAGACATTTACTTAGTCTAGTCCCCATAAGGGTATTTTGGTCATTTTGGTGCTTGATGTTATTCCAGTTATTTCAAAGCTTGAGGATATCCATTTATTCCTAGGCTTTATGATATTCTTGGGTCATTTCCATTCTATGGGTATTTTGGTCATTTTACAGATCTAATGTATTTCAATCATTTTCTTCCGTCTGATCTTATTATTTAATTCAAACTTTTAGTATCTTGTACAAGCCATCTTGGGTTTAGAAATCGGTTATCCAAATTTTCTAAACAAAACTAGCATTTTTTATGCACATCAATAGTTTCATCAGGTCAATATGTCTTTACAAAGTTCTTATCCAACCTCCAAGATCAATTCCTGTCTTTTTTTCATCATAAGGGTATTTTCATAATTTCATCTAACCGAAGTATTCTCTTAATTTCTCATCCAAGTACCTTTGGCATTTAACCTTTAATGATATAAATTATAATTTACATAACCAGGGGTTGATTGCTTTATCACTTAATCGCAGAACTTGTACTTTAATTCTAACGGCCCTCTAGTTTCTTATATTAATCATCTGAGCCATATTTAGTTACCGAATTTTTACCGAATTCGGATCTAGTGTAGAAATTAATTAACTACACAGAGGAGATCAAACATTTCTATTAATGCATTTATCAATACCAACATGTTCCATAAAGCATGAAAAGGTAGTAATGTATTACCTCAATTTCCATGCCATATCGATCGACCATTTAAACTCCATTCGAATGCCCTCGATCTTGAAATCAATGTCCAATAATTCTTTAGATACATATCACCAAAAATTTCATTAAAACGGAGTTTAATTGCAAAAAAACAGATCGAATCGGGTGATTAATCAGTGATAAATAGCTTACCGGGTTCGAATTTGGCGAAACAGACTTCGGAATCAGACTCAAGATGTCGAAAAACATAAAATATGACTGTTCAAAAATTTTGACTTTTTGGTCAAAGTTAACGGTTAACAGCAGTCAACGGTTAACAGAGGTCAATAGTCAACGGCTCCTCTAGATGACAGACGATGCCCACTCTCAAGGGGCGGTGCGTACGGCGGCTCTGGTCGTCGGTTCGGCGTGAAATTTTCCATATTTGTAGATCGAGACCTCGGGAGTCTTGTGCAAGTGTTATTTTTCACCAAAACATAACGGATTGTAGAATTTTAAAACGTACCAACTTATCCAACAGTGGCCGATGAGTGACGACGACGAAGAAACAACAACGAGATAATTTCGGTCGAGTTTTGAGCGCACGGTGACAATGAGTTAGATAGTGTAGGAGGAGTGATGAACGGGTGGTCGGATCAACCAGAATCGACGGAAAACCAATGGCGATCGAGTTAAAACCGACGAAACTTCCGGTTGAGTTTTACAGCGAACGACGCTGATTCAAGACGGGACAGAGGTCGGGTTTTGTTCTCCATTCAATTGTTAATCTATTGGTGGTTTTGGATCGACGAACGGTGGCCGGACAGTGGAGAAATCGGAGTTACAAAAGGGGTTGACTGGGGAGAGGAAATTGGGGCAAAATCTACGAAAACTAAGCACGGGAGAGGAATTTATTTTTCAACACATAAGAAAAATGGGTAAATTCAGGACTCGATCCCTGAATTTTGTACACTTTATAAATGGTCTGCTAAATTAGCGATTTTACACTTTAATCCTCAATTTCTTCCAAAATAGCACTTAAATTCAATACTTTATATTTTCTAAAATTCAGCCCCTAAATTAAGGTGTGACATAAAGTAAGATATGTTGATTTTACAATTAGTTCTAAAAATAACTAAACATACATGATTTTATGCTTCACATTGTTTTTGAACATTATGTGGCATATTTTAAAGAAAATAGGACCCTAAAGAGATTATTTCTGTTTGACGATATATATGCAATACTATTTCTGAAAAGAAGTAGAAAATTTGTAGCTTTTTTTTTACTCAAATTGCTTCAAAAATATTATTAGAAATCCAAAATCCATAACCAAAGCTATGTGGTATTAAATAAAAATTAATATTGTTTTCTTTTTTACTTATTGTATTCTCTTTTTATAGTGTTTGTGGTTTGTTGTTAGCATAATTATACTTAACACATTTTTTTTGTAGAGAATGACATTGCTGGAACTAATTTCATGATTCAGTTAATTAATATCATCAAAATAAAAAAAATGATGGATAAACGTATGTTGATAATTAATACCATGCCTTTTGTAACCCCCTAAACCCGACCTGGACGTTATGCCCATATCTAGGTCATTGCGTATCAGATTCAAAAATTCTTTTCATATTTAAAACAACGTTGAAATCCATGTCTCATTAATATATAAAATTTATCCATAATAAAGACTTATATGATAAACATATATGAACACATATTTTAGAAAACCATATAAAACACAAACATATCAAAATACCATAGAAAACGGTATAAAAACATTTACGGAACAAAATATCGATAATACGAATATTTCCAAAATGATAGCAAAATACATGTCACCAAATACAACTGGAAAACATATAGAGATATACGTTCGTAAAAAGTAAAAGTAGATGATCTACCCTGATGCCAAATATGCTAGTTTACGGTCTGCTGTTATTTGAAATGGGTAAATTTTACAAAATGAGCTAAAAAGCCCAATGTGCTCCATACAGTTTTTAAGAAACATACTGATAAAATATTTCATTAAAATCAGTTTGTTAAACATGTTTTAAAAATATGAACACTACCCCCATCCGATCACGTCCAAAATGTGTAGGTTCCCCAGAACCATACACACCGTCACGTCCAGTAAGGCCCCAAACACAAAGCCGAGGAGCCTACAAGTATACTTTCTCCAACATATTTCCCTCCCATGACAGAAATAAACAAGTATGTATTCGAGTGAAAATGGTGATTAATCCATTAAAACATGAAAATGTTTCATGCTTGAAAATCACATACAGAAATACGAAAAGCAATTGTCGGGTAATAGTATTTAAAAAATCAGGTATCATGTATCATGTATTATCAATATTCAGAATTATCACCAATCTGAAACAATTCAAATGATATTTTAAAACAGTAAAATAACACTGTCAGAAAACACACTTGTAACAGTCTGAATAATCAGATAGGGAAGCCTACTACTGAATCTGTCGATCATGATCCGCAACAGTGCTAGATCATACGAATCGTAAAAATCCATATTGGAATTCTAATATGAATAATCTTAACCTTTATTTAAATAATTTACGGAAACCTACAGGTAATTATAGTAGATTACGGATTGGGCAGATCTGACGAACGAACAATATCGGACCTAACTGATCCTCGCTCAGGTGAAACACAAGTACCTTCATAAAATATTTTATTAGATCAATTCCATAACCATATCTCAAATAAATAATCAAAATTGCTAAAAATACTAAGCATTTTTTTGGTAAACGAGCTCGATTCAAGCCTTTTGGGTTAGAATTTGGCAAAACGGACTTCGGAATCATATTTATGACATCAAAAAACATAAAATATGACTTTTCGAAAATTTAACTTTTCAAAAACTTTGACTTTTAGGTTAAAGTCAAAGTTAACGGGTTTGAATGACAATTTTGAGGCTTTCGCGTTCGAATTTGAAAAAACGGACGTCGGATTCAGACTTAGGACGTCGAAAAACATAAAATATGACTTTTTGAAAAATTTAACTTTTCGGTCAAAGTCAACGGTCAACGGGTCGGGTCAATGGGTCAACAGGTCAGACCGGGTCGGGTCGGACCGAGTCAAACCAGTTCAAGCCTGCCAACGCGCAGTGGCGGCGCGTGTGGGCGCGTGAGGTGGTTTACGACTACCTAAAAATTACGAAAAAATTCCTAAAATTATTTTAAGGGATTTTGAGGCACTAACCAAGCTCAGTTCACAATTTTGGATTTCAGAGAGCTCGATTTCGAAATGTCGAAAACTTTGACTTCCTCACCTCCCTCACACACCGGCGACGACAGAGACAAGGATTGCACCGGTGGACTCAGAACGAAATAATGAACACGATGGTGCGGGTGGTGTCGAATACAGAGCAACGATCGAAGATGAATTAAAGATTTTCCTGGCGGTGGTGCTAAAAAAGTTGAAACTTTGAATCGAAATTCACTGCGTTTGATAGCGTTTTGTTCATCGGTCAAAGATGAACACGATAGTGATTTCGAATCGACGATCGGTGGTCAAACGACGTCGGGATAGGGTTTGAAAGGAGAGGTGCGGGAGAGGCAATTTGATGAATTATTTTCTGTTTTGAAAACAATTCATCACGTACATAACATAATTCCTGCCGACACTCAATAGGGGAATTCAAGGGTTGATCCCTGAATTCCCCCCAACTTCAAAACAGCCTACAAGTTTTGGAAATTTTTAATTTAATCATCAAATTTCACCAAATCGCTTAGTTATAATTTTTTCGAGTTGTTACAATTATCCCCCTCTACAAGAAATTTCGTCCTCGAAATTTTCCTTATGAAAATAGATGAGGAAATTGAGCCTCCATTGACTCCAATGTCTCCCAAGTAGCTTCTTAGGGGCCACGGTTGCTCCATTGAACTTTAACCATTAGAATACGCCTATTCCGAAGAACTCTCTCATCCCTTTCTAAAATTGGAACAGGCTCCTCCTCATATGACAAATCAGGTCTCAGTTCTACCTCTTCAACTTGAATGATGTGACCTGGATCTGGACGGTATCACCTTAACATAGATACATGAAAAACATCATGAATACGACTGAGCTGGGGAGGCAACTCAAGCTGATAAGCAACAGGTTTGACTTTATTCAGAATATGATATGGCCCAATAAATCTCAGACTTAGTTTACCCTTATGTCCAAATCTCAATACTTTCTTCCATGGAGATACCTTGAGAAAAAACTGATCCCCAACCTCAAACTCAATATCCTTTCGTCGCTTATCTGCGTATGATTTCTTCCTATCAAATGCCTCTCTTAAACGATCATGGATCAGTCTGACGGTATCTTCAGTCTCTCGAACCAAGTCTGGACCCAAAGTTTTTCTATCATGCAACTCTATCCAACATATAGGAGTAAGACATCTACGTCCATACAGAGCCTCGTACGGTTCCATGCGGATACTTGCTTGGTAACTATTATTATAAGCAAACTCGGCTAATGACAAGAAATCTTCCCAACTACCACGGAAATCAGTCACACAGCCCCGTAACATATCCTTCAACACCTGAATAACTCACTCAGAGTGACCATCATTCAGTGGATGAAAAGATGTACTAAAATTCAAATGAGTACCCAAAGCCTCGTGCAAAGTCTTCCAGAACCTAGACGTGAACCTCGGATCTCGGTCAGATATAATAGACAACGGAACACCATGAAGTCTAACGATCTCAGAAATGTACAATCTGTCCAGAGAATAATTAACCCAAATAGGGATAAAGTGTGTTGACTTGGTGAGTCGATCAACAATCACCCAAATAGAATCCTTTTTGGAAGGAGTCAGAGGAAGACCAGTAAAGAAGTCAATCGTAATGCGCTCTCATTTCCACTCAGGAAAAGCATCGGGAAAATCCTTGACAATCCAGATACCTTCAATATCAGATTAAGAACTCCTAGTGTCCAAAATATAAGAAAGAAACGCCTCGAAACCCTTCATGATCATTTTCTCAGCTACCAAAGCAGACACAACATTCGTTGGAAATCCACGACGTTCCCTGATCATTACAATCTTTCAGTTATTTGGGGTCTTCAGAACAACTCTCTTGGTCTCACAATTGAGATTAACTCGATGTTTTTCCAACAAATCTATACCGAGAATCAAATCAATCTCTTCCAAAGGTAACTCCATTAGGTCGGCCAAAAAAATCTCCCCATTGATCTCTATAAGACACTCTCTAAAAATACGATCCAACACTATAGACTTGCCTAAAGGACTTTGAATTGTCACCGAATTCTCAGTATTCTCAACAGGAATATTCAGACCCTCAGAAATGGAATGTGATACATACGCATTGGTAGAACCACTATCAAACAATACAAAGTAGGGAACTGAAAGAATAGTAACAGTAAATGCAATCACATTAGGCCCATCGCGATCTTGTCGAAGTCTAGCAGTGTAAACCAACGCAGGTTGTCTGGCTTCAGATCTGAATGGACCCCTACTCTTAGATGGTCGGCCTCTACTAGCTGATATGGTGCTCTGCCCTGACTAGGACTCCCTGCTGGAGTCTGAACAGTACTCTAAGTACGAGCATGAGTATGAGCTGGTGTCTGAACTGAATGAGATATCTCTGGACAATCCTTCAAGTGATGGTTAACAGAACCACATTTATAACATTTACCCAATTTCATCCTGTATTCCCCAAAATAATATTTCCCACAATAATCACATGTTCGCAAAGGCTATGACCCAAAAGAACCACCATGTTTAGAAGGTGGAACAACTGAAGAACCAGATGCCACAGGTCTGACACTCGCACCGCCTCTCTGAAAAGACTCACCCCTGCCTCTCTTGTTGGGGTGTACAGAAAAATCAACAGAACTATAAGGCCTCCAAAATCGGTCTTGATCTCTCCTGTTCTCTATACCCACTCACTCGATCTCCTCGACAGTCTGGGCTATCTCAACCAAAGCATCAAAAAAAATTCGGTGAGTAGCAACTCGACTCCTGATTTCATACCTGAGTCCATTTTCGAACTTCAAGCATCGATCTGACTCAATGTCAACAAGTCCAGGACATAACAACTCAATCAGATGAACTCAACCTCATAGTCCATAACAGACATATCACCCTACTGCAGATTGTGAAACTCCTGGCGTCGCTCCTGTATATATCTCTCTCCGATGTAACGACTCTGGAAACGTGTCTTAAAAAGATCCCATGTTAACTGGTTCCTCGGAATAATAGCAGAAATCGATTGCCATTATGTGAAACTCTCTTTCTTCAGCATTGCCAGGGCTCCCTTTAACTTTTGCTCATGCCTTAGATCCATCTCATCCATAATTCTCTATGTATCCTCTAACCAATACTCAGCATCAGTTAGAGGTCCATCAGTAATACCCTCAAATGGAACTACACCAGTAGCGACCAAAGACTTTGAAATCTCAATCGCAGTCATATTAATAGGGACTCTAGTAGCTCTCTGAAACATGTGAAAGACAACTCTATTAATGGCATCTTCATCCATGTCAGTATCCTCATCTTCAGTGACGTGAGGGTCTCTCACAGAAGTAATCGGATCATCATGAGAAATGGTCGGATCTACATGCGGAATAGGAGGATCACGTGGTGACATCGGATCATCTATCGTAATAGAAGGTTGAGTGACTCGACCGCGGCCACAGCCTGTCTTATGACCTCTAGCAGCACTCATCGCTGGATCTATATGGCTCTATAGAAAGAATTTGAAACATAAGTCAGACTAGCATCAGGGATCTCGAAAAAAAATTCATAAAATAAGAAAAATGGGTAAATTCAGGACTCGATCCCTGAATTTCGTACACTTTATAAATGGTCTGCTAAATTAGCAATTTTACACTTTAATCCTCAATTTCTTCCAAAATAGCACTTAAATTCAATACTTTATATTTTCTAAAATTCAGCCCCTAAATTAAGGTGTGACATAAAGTAAGATATGTTGATTTTACAATTAGTTCTAAAAATAACTAAACATACATGATTTTATGCTTCACATTGTTTTTGAACATTATGTGGCATATTTTAAAGAAAATAGGACCCTAAAGAGATTATTTTTGTTTGACGATATATATGCAATACTATTTCTGATAAGAAGTAGAAAATTTGTAGCTTTGTTTTTTACTCAAATTGCTTCAAAAATATTATTAGAAATCCAAAATCCATAACCAAAGCTATGTGGTATTAAATAAAAATTAATATTGTTTTCTTTTTTACTTATTGTATTCCCTTTTTATAGTGTTTGTGGTTTGTTGTTAGCATAATTATACTTAACACATTTTTTTGTAGAGAATGACATTGCTGGAACTAATTTCATGATTCAGTTAATTAATATCATAAAAATAAAAAAAATGATGGATAAATGTATGTTGATAATTAATACCATGCCTTTTGTAACCCCCTAAACCCGACCTGGACGTTATGCCCATATCTAGGTCATTGCTTATCAGATTCAAAAATTCTTTTCATATTTAAAACAACGTTGAAATCCATGTCTCATTAATATATAAAATTTATCCATAATAAAGACTTATACGATAAACATATATGAACACATATTTTAGAAAACCATATAAAACACAAACATATCAAAATACCATAGAAAACGGTATAAAAACATTTACGGAACAAAATATCGATAATACGAATATATCCAAAATGATAGCAAAATACATGTCACCAAATACAACTGGAAAACATATAGAGATATACGTTCGTAAAAAGTAAAAGTAGTTGATCTCCCCTGATGCCAAATATGCTAGTTTACGGTCTGCTGTTATTTGAAATGGGTAAATTTTACAAAATGAGCTAAAAAGCCCAATGTGCTCCATACAGTTTTTAAGAAACATACTGATAAAATATTTCATTAAAATCAGTTTGTTAAACATGTTTTAAAAATATGAACACTACCCCCATCCGATCACGTCCAAAATGTGTAGGTTCCCCAGCACCATACACACCGTCACGTCCAGTAAGGCCCCAAACACAAAGCCGAGGAGCCTACAAGTATACTTTCTCCAACATATTTCCCTCCCATGACAGAAATAAACAAGTATGTATTCGAGTGAAAATGGTGATTAATCCATTAAAACATGAAAATGTTTCATGCTTGAAAATCACATACAGAAATACGAAAATCAATTTTCGGGTAATAGTATTTAAAAAATCAGGTATCATGTATCATGTATTATCAATATTTAGAATTATCACCAATCTGAAACAATTCAAATGATATTTTAAAACAGTAAAATAACACTGTCAGAAAACACACTTGTAACAGTCTGAATAATCAGATAGGGAAGCCTACTACTGAATCTGTCGATCATGATCCGCAACAGTGCTAGATCATACGAATCGGAAAAATCCATATTGGAATTCTAATATGAATAATCTTTACCTTTATTTAAATAATTTACGGAAACCTACAGGTAATTATAGTAGATTGCGGATTGGGCAGATCTGACGAACGAACAATATCGGACCTAACTGATCCTCGCTCAGGTGAAACACAAGTACCTTCATAAAATATTTTATTAGATCAATTCCATAACCATATCTCAAATAAATAATCAAAATTGCTAAAAATACTAAGCATTTTTTTGGTAAACGAGCTCGATTCGAGCCTTTTGGGTTAGAATTTGGCAAAACGGAATTCGGAATCATATTTATGACATCAAAAAACATAAAATATGACTTTTCGAAAATTTAACTTTTCAAAAACTTTGACTTTTAGGTTAAAGTCAAAGTTAACGGGTTTGAATGACAATTTCGAGGCTTTCGGGTTCGAATTTGAAAAAACGAACGTCGGATTCAGACTTAGGACGTCGAAAAACACAAAATATGACTTTTTGAAAAATTTAACTTTTCGGTCAAAGTCAACGGTCAACGGGTCGGGTCAATGGGTCAACAGGTCAGACCGGGTCGGGTCGGACCGAGTCAAACCAGTTCAAGCCTGCCAACGCGCAATGGCGGCGCGTGTGGGCGCGTGAGGTGGTCTACGACTACCTAAAAATTATGAAAATTTTCCTAAAATTATTTTAAGGGATTTTGAGGCACTTAACAAGCTCAGTTCACAATTTTGGATTTCAGAGAGCTCGATTTAGAAATGTCGAAAACTTTGACTTCCTCACCTCCCTCACACACCGGCGACGACAGAGACAAGGATTGCATCGGTGGACTCAGAACGAAATAATGAACACGATGGTGCGGGTGGTGTCGAAAACAGAGCAATGATCGAAGATGAATTAAAGATTTTCCTGGCGGTGGAGCTAAAAAAGTTGAAACTTTGAATCGAAATTCACTGCGTTTGATAGCGTTTTGTTCATCGGTCAAAGATGAACACGATAGTGATTTCGAATCGACGATTGGTGGTCGAACGACGTCGGGATAGGGTTTGAAAGGAGAGGTGCGGGAGAGGCAATTTGATGAATTATTTTCTGTTTTGAAAACAATTCATCACGTACATAACATAATTCCTGCCGACACTCAATAGGGGAATTCAAGGGTTGATCCCTGAATTCCCCCCAACTTCAAAACAGCCTACATGTTTTGGAAACTTTTAATTAAATCCTCAAATTTCACCAAATCGCTTAGTTATAATTTTTTCGAGTTGTTACAATTATCCCCCTCTACAAGAAATTTCGTCCTTGAAATTTTCCTTATGAAAATAGATGAGGAAATTGAGCCTCCATTGACTCCAATGTCTCCCAAGTAGCTTCTTAGGGGCCACGGTTGCTCCATTGAACTTTAACCATTAGAATACGCCTATTCCGAAGAACTCTCTCATCCCTTTCTAAAATTGGAACAGGCTCCTCCTCATATGACAAATCAGGTCTCAGTTCTACCTCTTCAACTTGAATGATGTGACCTGGATCTGGACGGTATCACCTTAACATAGATACATGAAAAACATCATGAATACGACTGAGCTGGGGAGGCAACTCAAGCTGATAAGCAACAGGTTTGACTTTATTCAGAATATGATATGGCCCAATAAATCTCAGACTTAGTTTACCCTTATGTCCAAATCTCAATACTTTCTTCCATGGAGATACCTTGAGAAAAACCTGATCCCCAACCTCAAACTCAATATCCTTTCGTCGCTTATCTGCGTATGATTTCTTCCTATCAAATGCCTCTCTTAAACGATCACGGATCAGTCTGACAGTATCTTCAGTCTCTCGAACCAAGTCTGGACCCAAAGTTTTTCTATCATGCAACTCTATCCAACATATAGGAGTAAGACATCTACGTCCATACAGAGCCTCGTACGGTTCCATGCGGATACTTGCTTGGTAACTATTATTATAAGCAAACTCGGCTAATGACAAGAAATCTTCCCAACTACCACGGAAATCAGTCACACAGCCCCGTAACATATCCTTCAACACCTGAATAACTCACTCAGAGTGACCATCATTCAGTGGATGAAAAGATGTACTAAAATTCAAATGAGTACCCAAAGCCTCGTGCAAAGTCTTCCAGAACCTAGACGTGAACCTCGGATCTCGGTCAGATATAATAGACAACGGAACACCATGAAGTCTAACGATCTCAGAAATGTACAATCTGTCCAGAGAATAATTAACCCAAATAGGGATAAAGTGTGTTGACTTGGTGAGTCGATCAACAATCACCCAAATAGAATCCTTTTTGGAAGGAGTCAGAGGAAGACCAGTAAAGAAGTCAATCGTAATGCGCTCTCATTTCCACTCAGGAAAAGCATCGGGAAAATCCTTGACAATCCAGATACCTTCAATATCAGATTAAGAACTCCTAGTGTCCAAAATATAAGAAAGAAACGCCTCGAAACCCTTCATGATCATTTTCTCAGCTACCAAAGCAAACACAACATTCGTTGGAAATCCACGACGTTCCCTGATCATTACAATCTTTCAGTTATTTGGGGTCTTCAGAACAACTCTCTTGGTCTCACAATTGAGATTAACTCGATGTTTTTCCAACAAATCTATACCGAGAATCAAATCAATCTCTTCCAAAGGTAACTCCATTAGGTCGGCCAAAAAAATCTCCCCATTGATCTCTATAAGACACTCTCTAAAAATACGATCCAACACTATAGACTTGCCTAAAGGACTTTGAATTGTCACCGAATTCTCAGTATTCTCAACAGGAATATTCAGACCCTCAGAAATGGAATGTGATACATACGAATTGGTAGAACCACTATCAAACAATACAAAGTAGGGAACTGAAAGAATAGTAACAGTAAATGCAATCACATTAGGCCCATCGCGATCTTGTCGAAGTCTAGCAGTGTAAACCAACGCAGGTTGTCTGGCTTCAGATCTGAATGGACCCCTACTCTTAGATGGTCGGCCTCTACTAGCTGATATGGTGCTCTGCCCTGACTAGGACTCCCTGCTGGAGTCTGAACAGTACTCTAAGTACGAGCATGAGTATGAGCTGGTGTCTGAACTGAATGAGATATCTCTGGACAATCCTTCAAGTGATGGTTAACAGAACCACATTTATAACATTTACCCAATTTCATCCTGTATTCCCTAAAATAATATTTCCCACAATAATCACATGTTCGCAAAGGCTATGACCCAAAACAACCACCATGTTTAGAAGGTGGAACAACTGAAGAACCAGATGCCACAGATCTGACACTCGCACCGCCTCTCTGAAAAGACTCACCCCTGCCTCTCTTGTTGGGGTGTACAGAAAAATCAACAGAACTATAAGGCCTCCAAAATCGGTCTTGATCTCTCCTGTTCTCTATACCCACTCACTCGATCTCCTCGACAGTCTGGGCTATCTCAACCAAAGCATCAAAAAAAATTCGGTGGGTAGCAACTCGACTCCTGATTTCATACCTGAGTCCATTTTCGAACTTCAAGCATCGATCTGACTCAATGTCAACAAGTCCAGGACATAACAACTCAATCAGATGAACTCAACCTCATAGTCCATAACAGACATATCACCCTACTGCAGATTGTGAAACTCCTGGCGTCGCTCCTGTATATATCTCTCTCCGATGTAACGACTCTGGAAACGTGTCTTAAAAAGATCCCATGTTAACTGGTTCCTCGGAATAATAGCAGAAATCGATTGCCATTATCTGAAACTCTCTTTCTTCAGCATTGCCAGGGCTCCCTTTAACTTTTGCTCATGCCTTAGATCCATCTCATCCATAATTCTCTATGTATCCTCTAACCAATACTCAGCATCAGTCAGAGGTCCATCAGTAATACCCTCAAATGGAACTACACCAGTAGCGACCAAAGACTTTGAAATCTCAATCGCAGTCATATTAATAGGGACTCTAGTAGCTCTCTGAAACATGTGAAAGACAACTCTATTAATGGCATCTTCATCCATGTCAGTATCCTCATCTTCAGTGACGTGAGGGTCTCTCACAGAAGTAATCGGATCATCATGAGAAATGGTCGGATCTACATGCGGAATAGGAGGATCACGTGGTGACATCGGATCATCTATCGTAATAGAAGGTTGAGTGACTCGACCGCGGCCACAGCCTGTCTTATGACCTCTAGCAGCACTCATCGCTGGATCTATATGGCTCTATAGAAAGAATTTGAAACATAAGTCAGACTAGCATCAGGGATCTCGAAAAAAAATCATAAAATAAGATAACACATTTTTGAAAATAATTTTTTTTTAAAAAAAATCCAGAGTTTAGGACTCATCCACAGTCCAAGTGTTTAAAATCAAAAGTTCTGATACCACCAAATGTAACCCCCTAAACCCGACCTGGACGTTATGCCCATATCTAGGTCATTACGTATCACATTCTGAAATTCTTTTTATATTTAAAACAACGTTGAAATCCATGTTTCATTAATATATAAAATTTATCAATAATGAAGACTTAAAAGATAAACATATATGAACACATATTTTAGAAAACCATATAAAACACATACATATCAAAATACCACAGAAAACCGTATAAAACATTTACGGAACAAAATATCGATAATACGAATATATACAAAATAATAGCAAAATATATGTCACCAAATACAACTGGAAAACATATAGAGATATACGTTCGTACATAGTAAAACTAGTTGATCTCCCCTGATGCCAAATCTGCTAGTTTACGGTCTGCCATTATCTAAAAGGGTAAAATTTACAAAATGAGCTAAAAAACCCAATCTGCTCCATACAGTGTATAAAAAACATACTGATAAAATATTTGTGAACTCCTTGTGTCATGGAAGTTTCTGACAGTATATTAAAAAAAGGGAGCGTTTCTAATAAGTGTTGTGGTGAACTCCTTGCATTAGGTAAAGTGTGCCACTTGGCATTGGTAAAGTGGACCCTTGAAAACCATGTAATCAAATACGTGAACTCAAAGACAATTATGGAAAATAGTGTTAGGACTTGGAATGATTGCCTCATATTGACCCATTCACCCTCATCATCAGCTTAAAGATATTGATTTGCTTCAGTTAACAAAGGATTATAAGACATAACAAAATCAAATATGTAATTTTTGTTTTTGATATTGTTCCATGAACTTTCAAGGTAACGTTTAATTTGATTCGTGCCAAGTTAAGCATATTTCGAACCATAAGAAATAATAAAATGATTCTAGCAGAACTTTTGTGTAATAAAATAATATTTTCTATGTCAACAACATCTCATTGCTGCAACAAAATATATCTTATACTTTTGCATTTGAAATTGCAAAACATTTTATGTCAAGTATTACTCTTTTTTATGTGGTTTTTACTTCAAAAAATATCAATATTGTACGTATTTAGATTATTCTCATAAAAAGAAATTAGTAATTTGATGGAACGGTGAGTAATTTAAATAATCCCCCAAACTAGCATTTTAAATATAACGTAAATTTGGGGAATTATTCTCATAAATTAAGAATCTTGACTAGTTATTGTTACTATTATTGTTTGATTATTATTAAGATTAAAATATGCTCTATTTACTAAAATTGTTTTACCAAAACAACTTGAAGTCAACTAAACATTTTGATTCAATGATGTTTTTGTTATAAGAGGCAAAGACTCGATTGAAACACTTCAAAATAAATAAAAAATTGTGTAAAATAACTATTTCAATTTGCATTATTCAAATTGAGCGTAATGTATTAAAAAATAGAAATTTTAAAAAATAAAATTTATTGACTGCTTTAAGCTTTTCTAATATTTAAATTAATTTGATTCCTATACGATAAAATCGTAATAATCTTTCTCGATATGAGTGAAGGTCAAGATTATTAAAGCACGTTGGAATCAAAAGATAACATACATCTCAACTTGTCATGATAAAAAAAAGTTAAGCGAAAACAATGTTTACTGATATAACGAGTTCCAATAACAATATATATAGGAATGCAATATCTTATTTAGAACTGCTAAATTAACAATGCAAGTAAGTTCATCTTATATTCAAGTTTCCTTTACTATTTAAGATGAATTGGTTTCAAATTTTAAAGCTCAAATTATAATTTTAATGAGGAAGATATGTTGATTTTACAATTAGTTCTAAAAATAACTAAACATACATGATTTTATGCTTCACATAGTTTTTGAACATTATGTGGCATATTTTAAAGAAAATAGGACCCTAAGGATACTATTTTTGTTTTGCAATATATATGCATTACCATTTCCGATAAGAAGTAGAAATTTTGTAGCTTTGTTTTTTACTCAAATTGCTTCAAAAATATTTTTAGAAATCCAAAATCCATAACCAAAGCTATGTGGTATTAAATAAAGATTAATATTGTTTTCTTTTTTACTTGTTGTATTCCTTTTTTATAGTGTTTGTGGTTTGTCGTTAACATAATTGTACTTAACATATTTTTTGTAGAGAATGACATTGCTGGACCTAATTTCATGATTCAGTTAATTAATATCATAGCAATAAAAAGATGATGGATAAAAGTATGTTGCTAAATTATTATTAATTATCATACAATAAATAATATTAAATACATCTAACATGAAATGTATAATGTTTCCTATATTGCAACGCCTCTCATTACCATGCCTTTTAGCTCTACCTATAAATGATATTTTTTTATAACAAATCTCGTTCGAAATTAATCTTATGAGCCAAATTGAAGGAAATACACCACTCCTAGACAACATAGAAAGCCTCAATACTTTTTCTTTCCCAGTGGTTTTATTCATAACGATGGGTGCAGTAATAGCTATAACCGAGAATGATCGGATAATTAAGGAGAATAATTGTGAAGTTAAAATGGGGAAGCCTTGTGTCATGGAAGTTTTCGACCGTATATTCAAAAAAGGGAGTATTTCTAATAACTGTTGTGGTGAACTCCTTGCATTAGGTAAAGTGTGCCACTTAGCATTGGTAAAAGGGACCCTTGAAAACCATGTAATCAAACACATGAACTCGAGGACAGTTATGGAAAATAGTGTTAGGACTTGGAACGATTGCCTCATATGGACCCATTTACCCTCATCATCAGCTTAAAGATATTGATTTGCTTCAGTTAACAAAGGATTATATGATATAACAACCTCATATATGTAATTTTTGTTTTCGATATTGTTCCATGAACTTTCAAGGTAACGTTTAATTTAATTCGTTCCAAGTTTAAGCATATTTCGAACCGTAAGAAATAATAAAATGATTCTAGCATAACTTTTGTGTAATAAAATAATATTTTCTATGTCAACAACATCTCATTGTTGCAACAAAATATATCTTATACTTTTGCATTTGAAATTGCAAAACATTTCATGTCAAGTATTACACTTTTTTCTGTGGTTTTTACTTCGAAAAATATCAATATTGTACGTATTTAGATTATTCTCATAAAACGAAATTAGTAATTCGATGGAACGGTGAGTAATTTAAATAATCCCCTAAACTAGTATTTTAAATATAACGTAAATTTGGGGAATTATTCTCATAAATTAAGAATCTTGACTAGTTATTGTTACTATTATTGTTTGATTATTATTAAGATTTAAATATGCTCTATTTACTAAAATTGTTTTACCAAAAAAACTTGAAGTCAACTAAACATTTTGATTCAATGATGCTTTTGTTATAAGAGGCAAAGACTCAATTTTCAATTTATAATACTTGTGTTACATAGTAAGCAAGAATTATTTGAAATACAAAAAAAAATGAAAGAATGTTGATCATAACATTGTTCCCCATATTATTTAACTAACTCGACGTTTTTAGTTTGATTTGTTTTAATAAACACATTTTTTTAAAAAAATAAATTATGTTTGTGATACAACGATTTATACGAAATACATTAACTTTTTTGTTCACTAATAGTTTCTAGTTTTACTTTTCGTACTTATTAAAAAAATATATGGTTAGTATTTATTATTTTAAAACAAAATTTAAGTTGATTAATAAATATCAGACCAATGAAAAACCTATTAAAGGATCATTGAAACAGTTCAAAATAAATAAAAAAAAAAAGTGTGTAAAATAACTATTTCAATCCGCATTATTCAAATTGAGCATAATGTATTAAAAAATGAAAATTTTAAAAAATAAAAAGTTATTGACTGCTTTATGCTTTTCTAATATTTAAATTAATTTGCTTCCTATACGATAAAATCGTAATAATCTTTCTCGATATGACTAAAGGTCAAGATTAGTAAAGCACGTTGGAATGAAAAGATAACATACATCTCGACTTGTCCTGGTAATAAAAAGTTAAGTTAAGCGAAAAAAGGTTTACTGACATAACGAGTTCCAATAACATATATATAGGAATGCAATATCTTATTTAGAAATGCTAAATTTACAATGCAAGTAAGTTCATCTTATATTCAAGTTTCCTTTACTATTTAAGATGAATTGGTTTCAAATTTTAAAGCTCAAATTATAATTTTAATGAAGAAGATATGTTAATTTTACAATTAGTTATAAAAATAACTAAACATACATGATTTTATGCTTCACATTTTTTTAACATTATGTGGCATATTTCAAAGAAAATAGGACCCAAAAGAGACTATTTCTGTTTGGCGATATATATGCATTACTATTTCCGATAAGAAGTAGAAACTTTGTAGCTTTGTTTTTTACTCAAATTGCTTCAAAAATATTATTTGAAATCCAAAGTCCATAACCAAAGCTATGTGGTATTAAATAAATATTGATACTATTTTTTTTCTTATTGTATTCCCTTTTTATAGTGTTTGTGGTTTGTCGTTAACATAATTGTACTTAACACATTTTTGTGGAGAATGACATTGTTGGACCGAATTTCATGATTCAGTTAATTAATATCATAATAATAAATAGATGATGGATAAACGTATGTTGTTAAATAATTATTAATTATCATACAATAAATAATATTAAATGCATTTAACATGAAATGTATAATGTTTCCTTTATTGCACCGCCTTTCAATGCCTTTTATTTCTACCTATAAATGATATTTTTCTTGATAACAAATCTCGTTCGAAAGTAATCTTACGAGCGAAACTGAAGGAACGACACCACTCCTAGACAACATGGCAAGCCTCAATACTTTTTCTTTCCTACTGGTTTTATTCAAAACGATGTGTGAGGTAATAGCTATAACCGAGAATAATCGGATAATTAAGGAGAATAATTGTGAAGTTAAAATGGGGAAGCCTTGTGTCATGGAAGTTTTCGACAATATATTCAAAAAATGGAACGTTCTAATAAGTGTTGTGGTGAACTCCTTGCATTAGGTAAATTGTGCCACTTGGCATTGGTAAAATGGACCCTTGAAAACCATGTAATCACACACGTGAACTCGAAGACAATTGTGGAAAATAGTGTTAGGACTTGGAACGATTGCCTCATATTGACCCATTCACCCTCATCATCAGCTTAAATATATTGATTTGCTTTAGCTAACAAAGGATTATAAGACATAACAACCTCAAATATGTAATTTTTGTTTTTGATATTATTCCATGAACTTTCAAGGTAAAGTTTAATTTAATTTGTGCCAAGTTTAAGCATATTTCGAACCGTAAGAAATAATAAAAATGATTATAGCAGAACTTTTGTGTGATAAAATAATATTTTCTATGTCAACAACATCTCTTTGTTGCAACAAAATATATCTTATACTTTTGCATTAGAAATTGAAATTGCAAAACATTTCATGTCAAGTATTACACTTTTTGTTTTTGGTTTTTACGTCGAAAAATATCAATATTGTATGTATTTATATTATTCTCATAAGAAGAAATTAGTAATTCGATTGAATAGTGAGTAATTTAAATAATCCCCTAACTAGCATTTTATATATAACATAAATTTGGGGAATTATTCTCACAAATTAAGAATCTTGACTAGTTATTGTTACTATTATTGTATGATTATTATTAAGATTAAAATATTCTCTATTTACTAAAATTGTTTTTCCAAAACAACTTGAAGTCAACTAAACATTTTGATTCAATGATGCTTTTGTTATAAGAGGCAAAGACTCAATTTTCAATTTATAGTACTTGTGTTCCATTGTAAACAAGAATTATTTTAAATAAAAAAATATGAAAGAATGTTGATCATAACATTTTTTCCCATATTATTTAACTAACTCGACGTCTGTAGTTTGATTTGTTTTAATAAACACATTTTTTAACAAATAAATTATGCTTGTGATACAACAATTTATACGAAATACGTTAACTTTTTTGTTCACCAATAGTTTCTAGTTTTACTCTTCGTACTTATTAAAAATATATATGGTTAGTGTTTATTATTTTAAAAATATTTTTAAGTTGATTAATCAATATCAGACCAATGAAAAACCTATTAAAGGATCATTGAAACACTTCAAAATAAAAAAAATGTATAAAATAGCTATTTCAATTTGCATTATTCAAATTGAGCGTAATGTATTAAAAAATGGAAATTTTAAAAACTAAAAAGTTATTGACTGCTTTAAGATTTTCTAATATTTAAATTAATTTGCTTCCTATATGATAAAATCGAAATAATCTTTCTCGATATGACTGAAGGTCAAGATTAGTAAAGCATATTGGAATGAAAAGATAACATACATCTCAACTTGTCCTGATAATAAAATGTTAAGTGAAAACAAAATTTATTGATATAACGAGTTCCAATAACAATATATATAGGAATGCAATATCTTATTTAGAACTGCTAAATTAACAATGCAAGTAAGATCATCTTATATTCAAGTTTCCTTTACTATTTAAGATGAATAGGTTTCATATTTTAAAGCTCAAATTATAATTTTAATGAGAAAGATATGTTTATTTTACAATTAGTTCTAAAAAGAACTAAACATACATGATTTTATGCTTCACATTGTTTTTTAACATTATGTGGTATATTTTAAAGAAAATAGGACCCTAAAGAGACTATTTCTGTTTGGCGATATGTATGCATTATTATTTTCAATAAGAAGTGGAAAATTTGTAGCATTGTTTTTTACTCAACTTACTTCAAAAATATTATTAGAAATCCAAAATTCATAACCAAAGCTATGTGGTATTAAATAATGATTTACATTGTGTTCTTTTTTACTTATTGTATTCCCTTTTTATAGTGTTTGTGCTTTGTCATTAACATAATTGTACTTAACACATTTTTATAGAGAATGAAATTGATGGACCTAATTTCATGATTCAGTTAATTAATATCATAACAATAAAAGGATGATGGATAAACGTATGTTGTTAAATTATTATTATCATACAATAAATAATATTAAATGCATTTAACATGAAATGTATAACGTTTCCTTTATTGCAACGCCTCTCATTACCATGACTTTTAGCTCTACCTATAAATGATATTTTTCTTGATAACAAATCTCATTCGAAATTAATCTTACGAGCCAAATTGAAGGAACGACACCACTCCTAGACAACATAGAAAGCCTCAATACTTTTTCTTTCCCAGTGGTTTTATTCATAACGATGGGTGTGGTGATAGCTATAACCGAGAATGATCGGATAATTAAGGAGAACAATTGTGAAGTTAAAATGGGGAAGCCTTGTGTCATGGAAGTTTCCGATAGTATATTCAAAAGAAGGAGCGTTTCTAATAAGTGTTGTGGTGAACTCCTTGTATTAGGAAAAGTGTGCCACTTGGCATTGGAAAAATAGACCCTAGAAAATCATGTAATCAAACACGTGAACTCGAATACAATTATGGAAAATAGTGTCAGGACTTGGAACAATTGCCTCATATTGACCCATTCACCCTCACCATCAACTTAAAGATATTGATTTGCTTTAGTTAAGAAAGGATTATAAGACATAACAACCTCAAATATGTAATTTTTGTTTTTGATATTGTTCCATGAACTTTCAAGGTGACGTTTAATTTAATTTGTGCCAAGTTTAAGCATATTTCAAACCGTAAGAAATAATAAAATGATTCTAGCATAACTTTTATGTAATAAAATAATATTTTCTATGTCAACAACATCTCTTTGTTGCAACAAAATATATCTTACACTTTTGCATTTGAAATTGCAAAACATTTCATGTCAAGTATTACACTTTTTTCTGTGGTTTTTACTTCAAAAAATATCAATATTGTATGTGTTTAGATTATTCACTCTTTAATTCCATGTCATATCTGTAACCCCCCAGACCCGGTCTGTAAGTTAGACCCAAACCTAAGTGGTCACATATCCCATTCAGAGGTATTTTTTTAAACAACTTATAATACATTAGATATAATACAAAACCAAATATTAATAATACAAATATATCTAAAACGATAGCAAATACATGTCACCAGATACAACAGAAAACATGTAAAGATATATGTTCGTACAAAATAAGTAGTTGATCTCCCATGATGCCAAATCTGCTAGCTTACGGTCTGCTGTTATCTGAAAAAGGGTAAAAACTATAGAATGAGCTAAAAAGCCCAGTGTGCTTCAAACAGTGTATAAAAACATTTTAATAAAATATTTAAGTAAAATCATTTCATCAAACATGTTTTTTTATTTAAAATATGAACACTACCCCCATCTGTCACGAACAAAATGTGTAGGTTCCCCAGAACCATACACCCCGTCACGTCCAGTAAGACCCTGAGCACAAAGCCGAGGAGCCTGCAAGTATTCTTCCTCCAACAATTCCCCCCCCCCCAATGTCAGTAATAAACAAGTATGTATTCAAGTAAAATTGGTGAATAATTCATGTTTTAAAAAAAACCATATACCGAAATACAGAAATCAGATATCAGGAAATCAATATTCAGGAATCACGTATCATGTATCATGTCATAACAGTATTATGAATTATCACAAATCTAAAACAATTCAAACAATATTTTTTTTAAAACGGTAAAATAACACTGTCATGAAACACACCTGTAACAGTCTGACAAAATCAAATAGGGAAGCTTATTACTGGTTTTTGTCGATCACGCTCTGTTGCAGCGCTAGATCCTACGAATTGGAAAAATCCATATTGGAAACCTAATATAAATAATCTAAATATTATTTATATATTATACGGAAACCTACGGGTAATTCTCGTAGTACGCGGTTCAGGCTGATCTAATGAACGGACAACACCGGACCTAATTAATCCTTGCTCAGGTGAAACATGAGTACCTTCATAAAATATTTTTATTGAATCAATTCCTTAACCAAATCTCAATTAAATAATCAAAATATTAAAATATTAAGCCTTTTGGGCTTACAGGCTCGATTCGGGAATTTCGAGTCAAAATTTGGCAAAACGAACTTCGGAATCAGATTCAGGACATCGAAAAACATAAAGTATAACTTTCCGAAAATTTGAATTCTTGGTCAAAATCAAAGTCAACGGGTTTTACTGACGATTCAGAGACTTTCGGGTTTGAATTTTGTGAAACCGACCCCAAAAAAGGATTCGGGACGTCGAAAAATGTCAGGATAGGTATTCTCAAAAAATATTAACGGTTGTTTAATGGCCGGTCAAAGCCGGTCAAAGTTCAGGTCAACAAACTGTCAACCATTTTACAGAAATAGCACCCTTCTTAAAATAATTACTAAAATAATACCTTTTTAATTAAATTCCCAAAATAGCACCTTTTTCGAATTAAATTCCCAATATAGCACCTTTTTCAAATTAAATTCCCAAAATAGCACCCATTTCGAAATAATTCCCAAAATAGGACCCGTTTCGAATTAATTCCCAAAATAGCACCTTTTCGAATTAATTCCCAAAATTTCACCCGGTCAACGGTCAACGGGTCGGGTCGAGTCGGGTCGGTCAACGGATCGGGTCGGAACCGGTCAAACCGGTCATTTCGACCTTCCCTACGCGCAGTGGCGGCGCGTGGGGGCGCGTGAGGTGTCTTCTGGCTGCTAATATTCACGGAAAAATTTTTAAAAATTATTTTGAGCGATTTCGAGATACTTACAAAGATCGTTTCAAATTTTTGAACGACGGAGAGCTCGATTTCATCAAATCGAAAACTTTGACCGCTTCACCTCCCCATGCGCCGCCGTCGACGGAGACCGAGGATAGCACCGGCGGACTCGGAACGGCACAAGGAACAAGATGGTGCGGGAGGTGTCGTAAACGGAGCAACGATCGGTGATGAATTTAAGATTTTCTCGGCGATTGAGCTAAAAAAACGTCGAGACTTTGACTGGAAATTCCCGGCGTTTGGCAGCGTTTCGCTTCAATTAATTTAAGGAAATTGTTCCTCACTCGATAATGAACACGATGGTGTTTTCAAAACGACGATCGGAAGTCGGACGGCGTTGGAATCGAGGTTGGAAGTTGGGCGTATGAGAGGGGATTTTATGAATTGGTTTCTGTGTTTTCACGCAGAAACCAATTCATTTCCTTTAAAGAGAAAGCCTGCGATACTTTTTTAGTTTAATTCAGGGTTTGGTCCCTGAATTTTATTCAACTCTAAAACAGGCTACAAATTTTAAAAACTTTCAATTTAGTCCTCAAATTTTCACCAATTTACACAATTAAATTAAAAAAATTTCCAATTTTTCGGGTTGTTACAATATCGATCGACCAATTAATCTCCATTCGATCCCTTTCGAACTTCAAATCAACTTCTAATAATTTCTCAGATATATAACAACAAAAAATTCATCAGAAACGGAGCTTAATTGAGTAAAACGGATTGAATTGGGTGATTAATTAGTGAAAAATAGCTTACCGGGTTTGAATTTGGCAAAACATACCTCAAAAACATACTCAGGGCGTCCAAAAACGTCAACATAGGTGTACCTGCAAAAAGTCAACGGCCGGTCAACAGAGGTCAACGGTCAACATGGTCGGCTCGGCTACGTTCGGCTTGGCTCCCCTGGAGGAAAGATAACGCCTAAGCGCAAGGGGCAGCGCGTGCGGCGGCTCCGGTCATCGGACGGCTACGAAAATTTCTATATCGCTATATCGGAACCTCAGGATTCTCGTGCAGGTGTTATTTTTCAACGAAACATAACAGATTGTAGCATTCTAAAACATACCAACTTCTCTAATGGTGGATGGTGAGTGACAACGACATATCAACAACGAAACAATGATTTCGGTCAGGTTTTGAGCGCACGGTGACAGTGGGTCTGATAGTACAGGTGGTGACATGAACGGGTGACCGAATCGATCGAAATCGACAAAAACAAACAGCGGTCGAGTTAAACCGACGAAGCTTCCGGTTGAGTTTTACGGCGAACGGCGCCGATTCACAACGGGATAGAGGTCGGGTTTTGTTCTTCGTTCAATGGTGAGTTTATTGGTGGTGTTGGATCGACAAACGGTGGTCGGATGGTGGAGAATCAGGGTGACAAAGATAGGCAGACAGGGAAGGAAATTGAGGAAATACTTTTGGGAAAAAACCAGATTGCTCAGGGAGGGGATTTTATTTTTCAACATCCAACAAAAATAGGTAAATTCAGGACTAGGTCCCTAAATTTCTCTCACTATCTAAAACTGATTATAAGTTTCGGAAACTTATAATTTGACCCCTAAATTGGGGTGCAACAATTTTCCCCTCCTTAAAAGAATTTCTTCCTCGAAATTCATTCATGTCACAAAATTGCATAAATGAAACTCCCATCAGTTCTTCCATGTCTTCTAGTAGCTTTTATAGAAGTATCAGTCCTCGATTAATCTTTAACCAGTTGAGTATACATTTTCATCGGAGCTCTCCCTCATTCAAATAAAAGAATCAGAACGAAATTATCCTTGTGGAATCAATTCAGCCTTGGTTACGAGAATAGGTTCATAGAGTAGTAACATATCCCAATTTTATTTCTGGAGTCGGGTTAGAATTTATCGGATAAGTAACTCTCACATTACTCATGAGGTATTTTACAGAAGTTAGACAGACGTTGCTAGTATTCCTTTATGCAAAGGTAGAGCCCTAACAGATAGAAAACTTAGGTTAGCTTGTTACAGAGAATGACTCAACCTTGGAGTTCTGGCTCAGAGAAGAACGATTGTAGTCTAGGGGCATGTACTGATCAGACATCTTTTGCATTCGACCGGTATGAATTAGATATCAAAAGTGAGGAAACCGAAATGTTTTTGTCGAGATTCACGAGTTTTGGGATATATTCCAGTGAAACAACTATCAAATCCGTACTCAGGGGGTCGAGATGAAGCGAACCATGGAATCTAAGACCGAACAACCACCACCTATGGTGACCGACGGTGGCATCCAATACCGGTGAACAGTGAACGACCACTGTTTGTTTTTTTATATTTTAAATTACTTTTATATTTTAATAATAATAATAAATGACATGTCATACAAAAATAATAATAAAATAATTCATAGTGAGTAAAACAGGAACAATTCGAAAGTTCGGTGAGGAAATTGGAAAAAATAAAAGTACGATGAGAAAAATAGGAGAAAGAGTAAAGTTCAGTGAGGAATGGTGTAATTTACCCTAGTGTTTGTGGTTTGCCATTAACATAATTGTATTTAACACATTTTTTTATAGAGAATGTCATTGTTGGGCCCAATTTTGTGGTTCAATTAATACCATAAGAATAAATAAATGGTGAATAAACATATGATGTTAAATTATAGGGTAAATTATAAATTTTGTAACTAAACTTTATTCTATCTCCTATTTCACTCCATGTACTTTAAATCTTTGTAATTTCCTCACATAACTTAATAGGTTGGGTTTTTGGGTCACTTAGTCGTTTTCTCACTAACGGCGTTATAAATGGGTTGTTATATATATGCAAAACGACGTCGTTTTTGTGATTTTTTTAAAACGGTGATGTTTTAAAGTCATTAATTATTTTACGGCGAAGTGACAAAAAATCCAATGTTTTAAGTTTAGTGAGGAAATTGAAAACTTTTAAAGTTCAGTGAGCTAAATAGGAGAGAGAATAAGTTCAGTGATGAAATTTGTAATTTACCTTAAATTATAATTGTCATAAAATAAATAACATTAAAATTAATTTTTGTTTGCTCGGTAAAAAGTTTTTTTTATAAAAGGCAAAAATTACCCTGAAACCAAAAGTGTGCCTCATTAAAAACCTTCTTGCTCTTAAATGGAGGAAAAGAGTACACACAACCGAGTTAGAGACAAATTCAACACTCGAAAAAAACTACCACCATTCATACCCACCCTACGTCTTAGACTTCTACCCATTCACTCATGACCTGTGTGCAAATAAGCCCACTGCTCAACTAACGAAATTACAGCCATCAAACAAGAACTATGCCTTAACAACCATACAAAGCAATCTGTGAATAATGAATAAAAGGTTTACCACCAGGCTTTAAAAGCCATGTTCAATTCGATTAATGAGGCTAAAGTGAACACTCCCTATCTCACACCTAAGCCTATCCGCCTCCACAAGCATTGGCCACCACTTTGACGGACGCTGAATTGGATCCACCGCACAGTTCAAGACCAATTTTGAATCAGCTTCCACTATCAATTCCACTAAACTTAGTCCTCTCGCTTCGATGATCACTTCCAAAGACGTTTTAATAGATGAAATAACCGCAAAATCTATCCCATGATTTTCCATAGGCCCTGAAAACATCGCTCGCAGTACCCTATCTGCCATACACATAACTCCTCCACAACCATTTAATCCTCCTTTCATCGCACCAGCAACCGTAGACTTTTCCAATCCTTCCTTTGATGAGGCCGATTCTACTCCATTAATCCGACCAGATAATGCCATAACAAGACCGCTCTTCGGACAATTCTACCAACCATCCATATTGAATATCGATTTTTGT
The DNA here is from genome assembly GCF_006381635.1 of Hibiscus syriacus. NCBI lineage: Eukaryota > Viridiplantae > Streptophyta > Magnoliopsida > Malvales > Malvaceae > Hibiscus > Hibiscus syriacus. The sequence continues at coordinate 82,236 of NW_024062389.1, forward strand.
CTTTCTAGGCTTTCAACCAAGTTAATTATCGCAGCTTTGTGTTGAAAACTAAATCCTCCACTCTAAACTATTTCTCTTGAATATCAACTCATTCCTAGCAATCCAGATACTCCAAAAAGCTGCTGAGAAGGAGATAAGCCAAATAATTCTGATATTTCCGAAGAAGCCCGATAACAAACTCACACAACCGCTTCGTTCGCTTTTTGATCTATCAACATTATAATCACCTCCCATCAACAAAATTAAGGATTCCACGCTCTTTAAATTTATCAAATCTTCCCAGAGAACAACTTGATCGACCGCAGCATACGGAGCATAAATATTAACCACCGCAGAATCCAGCTCATGTTGCAACCAAAGTCCCACCAAACCGATGTAATTCTGCTTGAATATTACTCTCTCACCGAAATTTGCCTCTGTCCCAGATCGTTATGAGACCACCTAATCTTCCTGTAGCGGGTGAAAAAGAGAATTCGAACTCATCATCCATCCGAAGCGTCCTCACCTCCTCCTCTATAAATTCATCCTTCGTCTACTGTAAGAGAGTCATATCCACCTTTTGTTCACCAAGTAATTTTTGGACTGTCAGGACCTTTATCTCTGAGCCTAATCCCATAACAATCCATGTCAGCACCTTCATGTCTCTATTCATATAAAAAAAAAATGCAACAATCCCCTCCTTCCTACTCCTACCATTTATTCCTTATCTAACAACGCAATTTCCCTGACCACCTATTCCTCATCGCCTACTATCTCAATTCCAAGGTTTTTTCCCAGATTCAGGGTATATCTAGCACCCTTTGTTAGTATTTTCCACCTAGCCAGTAAGTCTGAATCTGATAGAGACCTACTTGATATATCTAGCGATCTCTGCACTTTCTTCTTCTTGCTTATTCGTATTGCGCTATCTCTCTTCTTTTTATCCGGCTCTGAAATAACTTCGTCCTGAAGCTGTAAAAGCGAAACATATCTCATGCCTTTTCTACTTTCACCACTCAATTCTTGGAAAAAATAGTCCTACCCTTCCACTTCTCTATTAGGATCACCAATATTATTACTTTTTGAATTTGATACCTTGGGGATATTGTCTATCCACATTAACAACCCAATTTGATCTGCTGACATGAAATATATAACATTTTCTTTTATCTCAACGCCTCTCAATCTTATTTCTTTTAGCTCTACCTATAAATAATAGTTTTCTTGATAACAAATCTCGTTCGAAATTAATCTTACGAGCCACATCGAAGGAACAACACCACTCTTTGACAACATGGAAAACCTCAATATTTTTTTCTTTCCTAGTGGTTTTATTCATAACGATTGGTGCAATGATAACTATAAACGAGAATAATCAGATAATTACGGACAATAATTGTGAAGTTAAAATGAGGAAGCCTTGTGTCATAGAAGTTTTCGATAGTATATTAAAAAAAAGAAACGTTTCTAACAAGTGTTGTGATGAGCTCTTTGCATTAGGAAAAGTGTCACTTGGCTTTGGTAAAGTGGACCCTTGAAAATCATGTATTCTAATACGTAAAGTTGAAGACAATCATGGAAAATAGTGTTAGTACTTGGAACGACTGCCTCATATTGATCCATTTACTCCCACCATCCGTTTAAAGATATTGACTAGTTTCAATTAACAAAGGATTATAAGACAAAAACATCGAAAATGTTGTAAGCCACCTTGACCACTTTGCCGATAGTGTCAGCAATTACGGAAATAAACTTTTAGTGTAGTTTCCATACGTCAATCCTGGGAGTCGTGCCCAAACTAAGATCTGTAAAGGATACTCTTATGTGGTGGAGAAACACCTACTCCATGGCTGAACTGTGAGATAGCTACAATAGATCATCCAATGGCTACCAAGTAAAAATCAGGTATAGTCTTCCTCGAGAGCAAACCTTGCGAAAAAATATTTGTTATCAACGTCGATTAGTAGTATCTCTCTAGAAGGGTTCCAAAGAGTTTTAGTTCTTCCCACTAGAGCATTATAACCAATTGTCTTCTCTAAAAGACGGATTACAACCGAATTGGCCAATTTTTCATCAATTGAATTATGAACTATGTCCGAGAATCACTTCAGGTAAGGCTCCTTCTTGGCCAGTTGTAAAATCCTCTTCTGTAATTTCCACGTCCAATTCTCCTACGTGGGGGCTGTTGCTTTTTACGTTCAAGTTTACAATGACCATATCTCGAAAAGACGGTTTGTTTCCACCTGCTCCGACATGACACAATCCCCGGCATTGATGTTATCTTCACCATTGGGGTTGTTTTCCACAGTTACGTCACCGGCGGTGGTTGATTTATCCTTTACCCTTTTAGTAGCTATGTCAACAATTGAAGATATCAGAGGGCCATGTCTTTCCAAAGGCGGAGGAAGAGAGAGAGCATACATCATCGAGAGAAAATAAAATCGAGTACGAAGGATTGCCAACAATTCGTTATTCATGTGGAAGATATGGTCATACTAAAGAATTATGCGGAATGAACATGAATAATGATTATAGTAATACTTCTCAATTCAACAACTCGTTATTCAAGTGGAAGATATGATTTCTCTTTCAGAGTGGAAACTATGGATCTCTCCGGAGGGATTTGGTTACTCTGGACAAATTCAGTAAGGGTGAATGTGGTTGCTGTCTCCGAGCAGTTTAATCACACGATTTGTGTGGACAAAAGAACAAGCATCAATTTCTTTTGTACCTTTATCTACGCTCGCCCGAACTCTTGCAAGCGGCGGATTCTTCGGAATTCACTACTGCAAATTGATCTGGAGCCGACCACCCTTAGATATTGGGGGAGACTTCAATGTCATTGCTAATTCTGCTGAAAGAAAAGGAGAATCTAGTCATCGGTTGGGGGTTAGTAAAGCTTTCAGCGACTTTCTAATCGATTTTGGGCTGCTGAATATGCGGTTCAATGGTCCAAACTTCTCGTGGTCAAGAGGTACTTTGCTACAAAGATTGGACAGATGCTTATGTAATAGTAAATGGTATGATTTTTCCCCTGATGTCGCGGTCTTCCATTTAGAAAGAATTGGCTCCGACCATTACTCGTAAAATCCATGATGAACAAAACTACTGCAGGAAATAGACCTTTTCGTTTCATAGCAGCTTGACAGGAGCATCAAGGGTTCAAAGAGTTCCTTCGAGATGTCTGGCAAGTGGGATTTAACATCGTGGATAACATTGAAAATTTTGTCAAGAAGGTGCAGTTGTGGAATCGAGAGATTTTATATCGGACTGCGGAAAAAACAACTCCTTGCGAGAACTAGAGGAATGGGATGGGCTACTGAAAATTCTATCTCACCATTTCTTATTAACCTGGAAAGGGAGCTCAAAGGGAACTGAACAGTATTTTTTCACGACAATAATTTTATTTATCATAAAATTCACATATAGTGGATGAAAAATAAGCCCCAAAGGCATCCATACAACATCCACGATTGACTCCAAAATAGAACGAAAGATCCCAACCGTTCACAAAAATATTACCCTTAACTTTCAATTGGCCGATTCACAACCTAGATTTGACATAAAAAATACCTCGTATTCAATATGTTCACTGGATTTCACAACCATTCTAGTACCAAAATATGAAAGAACTCGAATTATGCTCAACGCTTAATGGCCATCCGAAGAATGTTAAGACTAACTCCCCCATTTTCCTCTTATATGGTCCACCAAATAATTGAAACCTTGTAGCCATGAATGATCGATGACCCCCTAATAATAACAAAAACCAGGATCATAGCATATTCAAACCATTTCGAATTCCAAAAGGAGAATAGAGCAGGATTCAATACTGAAACCTTGAACCTGCAATCTCATTAAGTCCCCAACATCAAATCTAATAGATATAAGAAAACTCTCCCAATCACATAAAACTTCACACTACAACACACCTTCCCTCCCATTTAATATATGCATAATCTAATGCTGGATGGATAATTTCACGTACCTTCTAAAACTTTCAGCCCATCGTCCTGATCCTCACCAAAAACAGCTTCTGCCAATGCAATCACCCACCGAAACAGCAACTGAAACCTTCTATAGCCTATCCAACCCCTCCAGTCTAGCAAATTCAAGCACCACTTCTTGTTCATCTCCATCGATGCTAAAACCAAGTTTCTTCGCAAAATCCCATGCTCGGGTTGCTTCTCTCATGATATCCTTTTTACGATTGTTAAAATCTGAGTCCGATAGTGAATTGGAACACATATCCAAATCCATTGCAACACATATCCAAATCCATTGCAACACGATTCTTATTATTATTATTTTTTTTGTTTCTTTAAAGCTCAATCTCGTTTCTTTCTTTCTGCCACTGTTAACATCTTATTCTTAATGTCAAACATCGATTTATATTTTTTTATCAGTCAATCGGAAGACTTAGATCCTTTGAAAAATAATCTGGTTTGGGAAACTCATTCTCATGCTCAGAATGATCCACACAAAGCTCACCCTCAAATTGTCCTAAACCAGATTGATTCATAATATAAAAAGCATCCAATCCCCTGTTATAACATTGGCTATCATCCAAACCTTCAATTTGACAAATGGCCCTATCACCAACTACCTCTTCCTCTCCCAAAAAACTGTCTGCCAGATCATTATTAAGATACCCTTCGTCCAAGACCCTATTACCTGCAATTTTATTAGTACAATCATCCTTCTCCATATAATGAGGAGCATCAAGACTATCATTTACCGTTAATATCGCAACTACCTCTCCCTTTCTCAAAACATCATCTAACACCATATAATTATTAAGCCTTATCCAAGGTCCCATTTCCAACGGTTTGTTCAACACACATCCATCTCGGGAGAATGAGAAGCATCGGGAGCGGTTTGCATCATTAAATTAGTATTTATATGAAAGCTTATGGTTTCAAAAGTCTCGTAATCTTGGACTTACTAACAGAGATCGTGATACAAAACACTTCCATTCCATCATTATGATAAGGAGAAGACGAAATACCATTAACCCTATCAAAATTGAAGACGGGTCTTGGTGCGACAATCATGATACTTTGAAGGGAAAGGTGGTAGAATTCTATGAAAAATTGTTTTCCAGTAATGGGATTTACATGATTGATTGGAGTTTAAGAGGAAAGTTCCACTCTTTTGATAATGGAGAAATGCTCCCTTTAACAAGGGAAATTACCGATGAGGAAGATCGTAACGTCATCTTTGATATGGCTCCACTTAAAGCAACAGGTATCGAAGAGATGCATGCTTTTTTCTATCAAAAAAATGGAACAGAGTTGGGACACAAGTTATCAGATTCGTTTAAGATAATTTTTAAGGACAACCCTTACCCGAGAATATTAACCACACCTTTCTTGTCCTCATTCCGAAAGTGAATCCTCCTGATTCTTTCGCTAGTTTTGGCCAATTGACCTTTGCACAGTACTCTACAAAATCATCACAAAAGTTATTGTAAATAGACTAAAGCCGTTTTTGCCATCGTTGATTAAGGAAAATCAATCCAATTTTGTGCCGGGAAGGCACATCATTGACAACATCATCATCGCAAAAGAAGTAATTCATTCTATGCGTCGGAAATCCAGTAAGAATGCATGGATAGCTATTAAAGCGGATATCGAAAAGACTTATGATATATTAGAACGAAGCTTCATCAAAGACACTCTCTTGGATGTGGGCATTCCTAATGATCTCATTAGAACCATAATGCATTGTGTTACATCAGTTTCGACGCAAATTATTTGGAATGACTCACTTACCTAATACTTTAAACCAACTAAAGGAGTTAGGTGACCCACTCCCTCCATATTTATTTGTACTCTACATGGAACGTCTATCTCAAGCTATTGAAACTCAAGTGACAGAAGGTGGTTGGAAAGGCATCAAGTTGAGCCGAAATGGTCTTGTATTATCTCATCTATTTTTTGCAGATGATCTAGTTTTGTTTTTCGATTCGACAATCAACCAAATGTAGATAATAAGGAGGGTACTAGATAAATTTTGTTCCATCTCAGGACATCGAGTAAGTAGCGTTAGAACCAATAATCTATTCTCCAAAAACACTAGCGCTACCACAAGAGAAGAGATCACATCTAGACTTGGCTTCTCAGTAACAACTGATTGGGTAAATATCTTAGAATCTTTAGTGGAGAAGAAACACTATTATATTCGACAACAACTACATGGAAAGAATCTTTAGTGGAGAAGAAACACTATTGTATTCGACAACAACTACATGGAAAGAATTGATATTGTTGATGATAGCATTCGTCGATGGGAGGACAGTAGGAGCGAAAAGGCTACTCGAATCAGATCATTGAGGAATATTAGAACTCCACAGCAAACTATGTTAATGTGGAATCATCCAGAAGAAAGATGGTCAAGAGCAAACTTGGATGGATCAGTCCGTGGAGGCACACATGATGCTTCAGCAGGGGGACATCATAAGAAACGAAAATGGAGACTGGATTTTTCGGATTCTTCAAGAGTTAGGTAGTTGATCGGTTCTTTTTGCCGAATTATGGGGGTATCTGTAATCTCCTCAGACCGATACGGGTAACTCGATCCGAGGTGTCACATTAGGGCTACCGGAGCGACCCACTTTAAAAATAGCGAAAATTTTAAAACTTTTATTAAAACATATAACTTATAAAAGTGATTTATCAATATGCAGAAATAAAATAGATTTTCAGACTCGTATATAAAACAAAATACAATTACATGCCCCCAATCACATGTACCTTACTCTGCAAGCAACACCGGAAGAACTCCCTTACTGAAGTTGATAATTGCACTGGTATAATTCTTTTAACCTGAAATGATGAGTAATAGAGTGAGCTTCGGAAAGCTCAGTAATTCAGAACTACCAGATGATGCTGAAGAACGTGCAGATACAGATAAACATATATTTCCTTATCGGTTCAGACATCTATAGATCTTTATGTTGAACGGAAATCCTACTGATATTTCAAGTAGTAACAGACAGTGAGCTTTCAGTTCAGAGAAATATTTCAAATAACTGAGTTCAGGAGATCATAATAGGTTATCTAGTGTGTTCCCACAAAACCAGTGAAAATATACAGATCTTTTTAAAACGTATTTTTAAAATTCAAAAACCATAATAATTCCCCTAACCGAACACGTCCAAAATGTGTAGGTTCCCCAGAACCATACAACCCCGTCACATCCAGTAGGCCCTGAGCACAAAGCCGAGGAGCCTGCAAGTATTCTTCCTCCAGCAATACCCCCAAATAAAACATGTTCCGTCCGTAAATGGATATATCAAAAATCAAAACATGATTCGGGTCAAGTATCATATCAGAATCCAGGTCAAGTATCATATCAGAATCCAGGTCAAGTATCAAATCAGAATCCATGTCAGGTATCATAACAGAATTCAAATCGAAAATCAGACAAAATATTCATGTGATTAGGGAACACACCAGAGTTTGCAGATATTATTTAGAGGTACTGGATAATCTTAGCAGGAAGAGAAACATGGATCTTTAGTATGCCGATAGAATGTCGGAATTTAGAATCACTATTGGAAATAACTGACGAAGTCATCAATTATTCAGAATGAGACTTGAGATGATAAGGAAGAAATGAAGGTTTAGGACATTTACAATTTGTGTCGATCTATCGGATTATCGAAATAACTCAAGCTGAACAACTCCCATAACTAATGCATGTTGAACGGTTCATTCTTTGTCCTTCAAGTACTCACTCTTTAATAACTACAATTAATGTCTATAAATCATCTATTGTGTCATCGTTAAATGGGTCTTCCAAGGGTCTTTATTTCATTTCCACGCTTCAACAATATCATGAAATACTGACGTACTTGATTTGTAGTTCATGACCCATAAGAACACTACATCATGTATGTTCATTTACGATTCCAGACTCATCCAAATCACTTATTTAATCCTCAGTCATTGAGGTTTCTAATTTCATTTAACAGTCAAGACTATCCCAGTTACTTCAGAGTTTTCTAGAGTAATTTGGATGTTTTCTGAATTTCATATACATATTGTACTTCTGTTCAGTTCAGTTCGGTCTTAGTGGTTGATTTGTCGAACAAATATCAAATTCTTAGTACTGAATGCGATCTAGAGTTGAGTTGAGCTAAATACTTCCAAAAATTATCATCGAGCCAAACTTGAGAAGACGAACACACATTCAAGTAATATATATGCCATTTAGGTACTGACATATCATTAGGGTTGATCGAACCACTTAAGTTGTGTTCCATAACTTTTAAGGGTAGTATTATACTTACGTTTATTTGAATTCCTCAATTAACCCCAATACATTTACTTAGTCTAGGCCATAAGGACATTTTGGTAATTTTGGTGCTTAATGTTTTTTCATTCATTTCAAAGCTTGAAGACGTCCATTCATTCCTGGGCTTGGTGATATTCTTGAGCCATTTCCATTATAGGGGTATTTTGGTCATTTTAATGATCCAGCGTATTTCAATCCTTTCCTTCAATCTGATCTTATTATTTAATTCAAACCTATCACCTTTTCCAGTCCTTTAAACAATTCTGACAAAAAAGCACCCTCGATAATTTATTCTTAACTCGGAGATTTTCAGGTCAATTGTCTTCTCAGAAGTTACCAACAGGTTATCAGGAATTTTCTGTACAAAGACATAATCTTAACTGTAACCCCCTCAGACCAATGCGGATAACCCGATTCGATTAGGAGTATCACATTAGGGCCACCGGAGCGACCCACTGTAAAACTAGCGGAAAATTTAAAACTTTTCTTAAAACATGTAAAATCATAAAATGACTTATCAGTGTTCAGAAATAAAACAAGTTTTCAGACTCATATAAAACAAAATACAATTATATGCCCCCTAATCACATGTACCATCCTCCGAAAGCAACGCCGGAAGAACTCCCTTATTGATGTCGATAACTGCATTGGTACAATTCTTTTAACCTGCAATGGTGAGTAATAGAGTGAGCTTCGGAAAGCTCAGTAATACAAAACTACCAGATGATGCTATAGGACATGCAAATAAAAGGAAAGCCATAATTTCCTTATTGAATCTGACGTATACAAATTTCTAGGATAATTTGAGGTTCCACTGTTAGTTCATCAAATAGAAACCATGAATATCTCAGTTCATAGGAAGCATTCATAGTATTACGTTTTCTGGAGATCGAATAGGATGTCTAGTGTGTTTCAATAGTACAATAAAATCATAATAGGTTCACTAAACAAATGATAGTTCAGTAAATCTTACAAATCATACGATAGTGGAGCTTTTTAAACTCGTAGTTTAAAACCATTGTACAAAGACTAAACCTAAGGGAACATCTTAGGGCCTGAGAGCCTACCCAAGAAAGTTTGGGGCCATGAGGCCTACCTAAGAACACATCTTAGGAGGGCCTACCCGATAATGATCTCAGGGCCGCAGAGCCTACCTAAGAGTCACATTAGCTCCATAAAAATTTTCCATCTTGATCAGAGCTGTACTTTACAAATCTGTATCTCCAAGATACAATTTATACATTGATAGAATTCCATAAGCCATCACCAATAAGCTGGTGCATCCATAAAATAGTAACCATAAATTTCAGTGTACTTCATGTTAAAATATAAAATAATTTATTAAAATATAAGGAACACACTAGAGAAATCCCAATATTTATCAGATGCATTTTGTAGTCATTAGTATGGATAACAGAAAACTTATGCAATTTGATCAGATTCCAGAAACGAGGTCCTATTGAAGAGAATCGATTACTAATCGATCTAAACAGGCATTTAAGGTTAATACTTTAGAATCCCACTATGTTTTCATGTGCATCCAGAATAACCGGAGTGATTTGAGTCGAAAAAGAAGAAAAAAATATTCAGGGCAATTACCATCCATGACAATCGATCGGATTATCGAACAACTTGAGCTGAACAACTATCAGAACTGATGCCTGTTGACTGGTCAATTCATTGCCCTTCCTGGTATTCACTCTATAATACCAACAATTATTGTCCATAAATCATCTTCAGAATCATCGCTAAATATACCTTAAGGAATCGAGAAGGCATCCTTATAATCTTTATTTTCTTTACACATTACAACAATATCAAGAATATATGACATATTCGATTCTTATTTCATAACCGTAGAGATGTACATCATACAAGTTTATTGTATTTCCAGACTCATCCAATTACTTACAAAATTCTTCGCCATTAAGGTTCCTTAGTTCATTTAGCAACTAATGCTATCCCGGTTACTTCAGAGTTTTCCAGAGTAATTCAGATACTTCTGAGTTTTTGATACATATTGTACCGTTCAGTTCACTTTGGTCATATACTAAAAATCATTTTGTTATTCGTGATTGAATTATCTCATGAATATCCACTTCTTAATATCAAATGCGCTCTAACGTTGAGCAAAGCTGAGAACTTCCATAATTATCATCAATCCAAACTTGTGGAGATGAACTAGCATTCAAGTGGTACCTATGCCATTCAAGTATTGATATAGCACTAGCATTGTTTGACCGGCTTAAATTGTATTTCATAACATTAAAGAGTAGTACAACATCCATGTTTATTTGAATTCTTAATTAATCCAAGACATTTACTTAGTATAGACCATAAGGGCATTTTGTTCATTTTGGTGCTCAATGTTTTTCCATTCATTTCAAAGCTTGAGGATATCTATTCATTCCTGAACATGGTGATATTCTTGAGTCATTTCTATTACAAGGGTATTTTGGTCATTTTATATATCCCACATATTTAAATTAGTTCCTTCCGTCCGATCTTATTATTTAATTTAGACTTATCATCTATACAAAAGAGCACTCTCGATAATTTATTCTTCAGGTTTTTACTCATAACTTGAAGATTTCGAGTTAAATACCTTCTCAGATGTTACTAACAAAATATCAAAAATTTTATGTACAAAAATAGGATCTCAACAAGTAAATCAGTAATTTATTGAGATAAAAATTGAATCCCCAAAGTACTTTCTCATTCAGGGTCAACTCGGACTATTTTTACCACTCAAGGGCATTTTCATAATTTCTTAACCAGATAATTTCGGTATTAACTCTTAACGAAAATAACTATAATTTAGAGATCTTATGGTTAATTGCTTTCCCGAATATTCTTTGATCTTCAAATGATTCCTTAATAGACTTCTAGTATCTTGTATAAACCCTATTAGGTTAAAAACCGATTACCCAAATTTCCTAAGTAAAACTAGCATTTCTTATGCATATCAGTAGTTTCATCAGATCAATATATCTTTTAAAGTTATCAATCAACTTCCAGGGACAATTCTTGTCATTTTTCAACATAAGGGTATTTTCGTAATTTTACCCAACCGAAGTATTCTCATAATTTCCCATCCAAGTACCTTTAACATTTAACCTTTAATAAAATAAATTATATGCTACAAATCCATGATAATTCCTTTATTACTAATCATAGAACTCATAATTTAATTATAACAATCCATCAATTTCTTATATCAGTCATCCGAGCCAGATTCATTTACCAAATTTTTACCGCATCCATATTGAGTGTAAAAATTAATTAAATACCCAAATGAGACCAAACATATTCATTCATGCATTTATCAATACCAACATGTTCTATAAAGCATGAAAAGGTAGTAATGTATTACCTCAATTTTCGTACATTACTGATCGACCATATAAATTCCATTCGAATGCCCTCGATCTTTAATTCAACTTCCAATAATTCCTCAGATTCATATTAATAGAAATTTTATAAAAAATAGAGCTTAATTCTGAAAAACGGATCGAATCGAGTGATTAATCAGTGAAAAACAACTTACCATATTTGAATTTGGCGAAACGGACCTCAAAATCAGAACATTAACAAAACCCAAAATATTAGTCTTAAATTCCAGCTCACCAACTTGATTTCTAGCTTCCAATCTTTTTCTAACGAACACGGATAATTTAATGTACAATTACGACTTCCAATAATTTTCCTTGCCATAAAAAAATAACTTATAAAAAATATAATTAATAATTTGAAAACCCAATTTGCATAACTAAAAACTTGAAGAGCCAGAAATATTTAATTACTAACTTCATGGACTAAATTGATCTTGTATAAACTATTATGTCATAACTATAACCACTTGGAAACTAAGAGACAAGGTAAAGATCTCACCAAACTTGGATGACATACCTTGTGGTTTAACCACTTTTGCATGTTATCAACAATTCCTCACAACCCACGTGAATTCTTTCATTGCTCCCTTTTCACTTTCCAAAACCGTGTGCACTTTGAACCAATTTACAATTATTTATTAATTTATTAGTTTTCAAAATTTCCATTGATTTTGATCTACGAATTATGCTACAAAAATTCAAACACCTCTCACCTCTCCTCTTCTACGCACGTTAGTCATGGACATTATGCACCATTCCTCCACTTTCCTCCTTCCCTCCATTCCCGTCGACAGCCTTGTATGAGCTGAAAATGAGTTTGTGATGCCGAGTTATACAGTTTTGACATAGAAGCAGGACTCGTTCAACTCAGCCCATTTCGGAAACAGATCCTTGCACAACGCGATGATGCGATTGGCCATGAGGGGAAAGGAAAGAGTGGTTGAGAGCAAGAGAGTGTTGGAGTTTTTTTTTCTTTTTCTTTCTTCCTTCGCCTTTTTGCCATTTTTTCCTCTGTACAGGAAAAATATATCAAGAAGGCAAGGAGTGGTTGATTGATTTCCCTCACTTATGGTCTCTATTTTCCATATTATAAAATTAATAATAATAAACAAATTCACATCACTCATAACTTTTCTTGGATTCATCTGTTCTCTTATTATTGGGTTGGTTTCTTTCTCCTTTTTCCTCTTCTACGTGCCTCTTTTTACCCTTAGATAATTAACACAACAAAGCTACACGTATATGATACAAAGTCTTCAACTTCATTTGGTTTCTTTCTTTGTAAGACTCCAAAGACTTTTATCTTCATGTTTGAGTTTGTATAATATTTTTCTTCAATTATGGAATGCCATTATCCTTATTTTATTCCTATTTCACCCAACAATTGTCCACATTCTACCTAATTCATTATCCTCCATTGTTTAATAAAATAATGGTCTAATAAAACAATTATAATCCAACCAACTTCATATTTAATCTAGAAGTAACATAACCCCTAAATTGGAGTGTTACAATTCTCCCCTCCTTAAAAGAATTTCGTCCTTGAAATTCATTCATGTCACAAAATTACATAAATGAAACTTCTATCACTTCTTTCATATCTTCAAGTAGCTTTTACAGAAGTACGAATCCTCTACTAATCCTTAACTAGCCGAGTATACATTCTCATCAGAATTCTCCCTCAATCCAGTAAAATAATCATAACAGATTTATTCTTGTGGAATCAATTCAGCCTTGGTTACGAAATTAGGCTCATAGAGCGATAACATATCACAATTTCATTTCTGGAGTTGGATCAGAATTTCTCAAATGAGTAACTATCACATGGCTCCTGAAGTACTTTACATAATTTAGATAGACGTTCCTGATATTCTTTTATGCAATGGTAGAGTCCTAACGGATAGAAAACATAGTTTTACTCATTACAGATAGGGACTCAATATTGGAGTTCCAGCTCAGAGAGGTACGATTGTAGTCTAGGGGCATGTACTGATCAGATATCTTTTTGAAATTCGACCGGCCGGTCTATCATGAAAATTTTGACTCAAACCAAAGCTATGATACCACTAAATGTAACCCCCTCAGACCAATACGGATAGCCTGATCCGATCTGGAGTATCACATTAGGGCCATCGAAGCGACCCACTGTAAAACTAGCAGAAAATTCAAAACTTTTCTTAAAACATGTAAAATCATAAAATGACTTATCAGTGTTCAGAAATAAAACAAGTTTTTAGACTCATATAAAACAAAATACATTTGGATGTCCCCTAATCACATGTACCATCCTCCGAAAGCAACGTCGGAAAAACTCCCTTATTGATGTCGATAGTTACACTGGTATAATTCTTTTAACCTGCAATGGTGAGTAATAGAGTGAGCTTCAGAAAGCTCAGTAATACAAAACTACCAGATGATGCTATAGGACATGCAGATAAAAGGAAAGCCATAATTTCCTTATGGAATCAGACGTATAAAAATTTTCGGGATAATCTGAGGTTCCACTGGTAGTTCATCGAATAAAATCCATGAATATCTCAGTTCATAGGAAGCATTCTTAGTATTACGTTTTATGGAGATCGAATAGGATGTCTAGTGTATTTTAACATTACAATAAAATCATAATAGGTACACTAAACAAATGAAAGTTTAGTAAATCTCAGAAATCATACGATAGTGGGGCTTTTTAAACTCTTAGTTTAAAACCATTGTACAAAGAGTTAACCTAAGGGAATATCTTAGGGCCTGAGAGCCTACCTAAGAAAGTTTGGGGCTTAACCGAGAATGATATCAGGGCTGTAGAACCTACTTAAGAGTCACATTAGGTCCATAAAAATTTTCCATCTTGATCATAGTTGTACTTTACAAATCTGTATCTCCAAGATACAATTTATACATTGATAGAATTCCATAAGCCATCACCAATAAGCTGATACATCCATAAAACAGTAACTATAAATTTCAGTGTACCTCATGTTAAAATATAAAATAATTTATTAAAATATAAGGAACACACTAGAGAAATCCCAATATTTATCAGAGGCATTTTGTAGTCATCAGTATGGATAACAGAAAACTTATGCAATTTGATCAGATTCTAGGAACGAGGTCCTATTGAAGAGAATTGATTACTAATCGATCTAAACAAACATTTAAGGTTAATACTTTAGAATCCCACTATGTTTTCATGTGCATCCAGAATAACCGGAGTGATTTGAGCCGAAAAAGAAGAAACAAATATTCAGGGCAATTACCATCCATGACAATCGATCGAATTATCGAACAACTTGAGCTGAACAACTCTCAGAACTGATGCATGTTGACTGGTCAATTCATTTCCCTTCCTGGTATTCACTCTATAATACCAACAATTATTGTTCATAAATCATCTTCAGAATCATCGCTAAATATACCTTAAGGAATCGAGCAGGCATCCTTATAATCTTTATTTTCTTTACACATTATAACAATATCAAGAATTGATGACATATTCGATTCTTATTTCATAATCGTAGAGACCGTACATCATACAAGTTTATTGTATTTCTAGACTCATCCAATTACTTACTAAATTCTTCGTCATTAAGGTTCCTTAGTTCATTTAGCAATTAATGCTATCCCGGTTACTTCAGAGTTTACAAGAATAATTCAGATACTTCTGAGTTTCGGATACATACTATACCGTTCAATTCACTTTGGTCATATACTAAAAATCATTTTGTTATTCGTGACTGAATTATCTCACGAATATCCACTTCTTAATATCGAATGCGCTCTAGCGTTGAGCAAAGCTAGGTACTTCCATAATTATCATCAATCATAACTTGAGGACACGAATTAGCATTCAAGTGATACCTATGCCATTCAAGTATTGATATACCACTAGTATTGTTTGACCGGCTTAAATTGCGTTTCATAACATTAAAGAGCAGCACAACAACCATGTTTATTTGAATTTCTTAATTAATCCAAGACATTTACTTAGTATAGACCATAAGGGCATTTTGGTCATTTTGGTGCTCAATGTTTTTCCATTCAGTTCAAAGCTTGAGGATATCTATTCATTTCTGAACTTGGTGATATTCTTTAGTCATTTCCATTACAAGGGTATTTTGGTCATTTTATAGATCCCACGTATTTTAATCAGTTCCTTCCGTCCGATCTTATTATTTACTTTAGACTTATCATCTATACAAAAGAGCACTCTCAATAATTTATTCTTCAGGTATTTACTCATAACTTGAAGATTTCGAGTTAAATACCTTCTCAGATGTTACTAACGAAATATCAGAAATTTTCTATACAAAAATAGTATCTCAACAAGTAAATCAGTAATTTATTGAGATTAAAATTGAATCCCCAAAGTACTTTCTCATTCAGGGTCAACTCGGACTATTTTAACCACTCAAGGGCATTTTCATAATTTCTTAACCGGATAATTTCGGTATTAACTCTTAACGAAAATAACTATAATTTAGAGATCCTATGGTTAATCGCTTTCCCGAATATTCTTTGATCTTGAAATGATTCATTAATAGACTTTTAGTATCTTGTATAAACCCTATTGGGTTAAAAACCGATTATCCAAATTTCCTAAGTAAAACTAGCATTTCTTATGCACATCAGTAGTTTCATCATATCAATATATCTTTTAGAGTTATCAATCAACTTCCAGGGACAATTCTTGTCATTTTTCAATATAAGGGTATTTTCGTAATTTTACCCTATCGGAGTGTTCTCATAATTTCCCATCCAAGTACCTTTAACATTTAACCTTTAATAAAATAAATTATATGCTAAAAATCCATGATAATTCCATTATTACTAATCACAGAACTCATAATTTAATTATAACAATCCATCAATTTCTTATATCAGTCATCCGAGCCGTATTCATTTACCGAATTTTTATTGCATACATATAGAGTGTAAAAATTAATTAAATGCCCAAATGAGACCAAACATATTCATTCATGTATTTATCAATACCAACATGTTCCATAAAGCATGAAAAGGTAGTAATGTATTACCTCGATTTTCATGCCTTATTGATCGACCATATAAATTCCATTCGAACGCCCTCGATCTTTAATTCAACTTCCAATAATTCCTCAGATGCATATTAATAGAAATTTTATCAAAAACGAAGCTTAATTCCGAAAAATAGACCGAATCGAGTGATTAATCAGTGAAAAATAGCTTACTGGATTTGAATTTGGCGAAACGGATCTCAAAATCAGAACATTAACAAAACCCAAAATATTAGTCTTAAATTCCAGCTTACCAACTTGATTTCTAGCTTCCAATGTTTTTCTAACGAACACGGATAATTTATTGTACAAATACGACTTCCAATAAATTTCCTTGCCATAAAAAAATAACTTATAAAAAATCTAATTAATAATTTGGAAACGCAATTTGCATAACTAAAAAAATGAAGATCCAGTAATATTTAATTACTAACTTAATGGACTAAATTGATCTTGTAAAAATTATTATGTCATAACTATAACCACTTGGAAACTAAGAGACAATGTAAAGATCTCACCAAACTTGGATGACATACCTTGTGGTTTACCCATTTTTGCATGTTATCAATAATTCCTACATCCCACGTGAATTCTTTCATTGCTCCCTTTTCACTTTCCAAAACCATGTGCACTCTAAACCAATTTATAATTATTTATTAATTTATTAGTTTTCAAAATCTCCATTGATTTTGATCTACAAATTATGCTACAAAAATTCAAACATCTCTCACCTCTCCTCTTCTACGCACGTTAGCCATGGACATTATGCACCATTCCTCCACTTTCCTCCTCTCCTCCATTCCCGTTGACAGCCTTGTATGAGCTGCAAATGAGTTTGTGATGCCGACTGATATAGTTTTGACATATAAGCAGGACTCGTTCAACTCAGCCCATTTCGAAAATAGACCAAAGCTCTGATACCACTAAATGAAACCCCCTCAGACCAATGCGGATAGCCCGATATGATCTGGAGTATCACTTTAGGGCCACCGGAGCGACCCACTATAAAAATAGCAAAAAATTTAAAAATTTTCTTAAAATATGTAAAATCATAAAATGACTTATCAGTGTTCAGAAATAAAACAAGTTTTGAGACTCATATAAAACAAAATACAATTACATGCCCCCTAATCACATGTACCATCCTCCGAAAGCAGCGCCGGAAGAACTCCCTTATTGATGTCGATAGTTGCACTGGTACAATTCTTTTAACCTGTAATGGTGAGTAATAGAGTGAGCTTCGGAAAGCTCAGTAATACAAAACTACCAGATGATGATATAGGACATACAAATAAAAGGAAAGCCATAATTTACTTATTAAATCAGAAGTATACTAATTTCTGGGATAATCTGAGGTTCCACTGGTAGTTCATCAAATAGAAGCCATGAATATCTCAGTTCATAAGAAGAATTCATAGTATTACATTTTTTGGAGATCGAATAGGATGTCTAGTGTGTTTAAACAGTACAATAAAATCATAATAGGTACACTAAATAAATGATAGTTTAGTAAATCTCATAAATCTTATGATAGTGGAGCTTTTAAACTCGTAGTTTAAAACCATTGTACAAAGAGTTAACCTAAGGGAACATCTTAGGGCCTGAGAGCCTACCCAAGAAAGTTTGGGGCCACGGGGTCTACCTAAGAACACATCTTAGGGCCGCAGGGCCTACCCGAGAATGATCTCAGGGCCGTAGAGCCTACCTAAGAGTCATATTAGGTCCATAAAAATTTTCCAGCTTAATCAGAGCTGTACTTTACAAATCTGTATCTACAAGATACAATTTATACATTGATTGAATTCCATAAGCCATCACCAATAAGCTGGTGCATCTATAAAACAGTAACCATAAATTTCAGTGTGCCTCATATTAAAATATAAGGAACACACTAGAGAAATCCCAATATTTATCAGAGGCATTTTGTAGTCATCAATATGGATAACAGAAAACTTATGCAATTTGATCAGATTCCAGGAACGAGGTCCTATTGAAGAGAATCGATTACTAATCGATCTAAACAGACATTTAAGGTTAATACTTTAGAATCCCACTATGTTTTCATGTGCATCCAGAATAACTGGAGTAATTTGAGTCGAAAAAGAAGAAACAAATATTCAGGGCAATTACCATCCATGACAATCGATCGGATTATCAAACAACTTGAGCTGAACAAAAGAGCACTCTCGATAATTTATTCTTCAGGTATTTACTCATAACTTGAAGATTTCGAGTTAAATACCTTCGCAGATGTTACTAAAGAAATATCAAAAATTTTCTATAAAAAAAATAGGATCTCAACAAATAAATCAGTAATTTATTGAGATAAAAATTGAATCCCCAAAGTACTTTCTCATTCAGGGTCAACTCGGACTATTTTTACTACTCAGGTGTATTTTCATAATTTCTTAACCAGATAATTTCGGTATTAACTCTTAACAAAAATAACTATAATTTAGAGATCCTATGGTTAATCGCTTTCCCGAATATTCTTTGATCTTAAAATGATTTCTTAATAGACTTCTAGTATCTTTTATAAACTCTATTGGGTTAAAAACCGGTTATCCAAATTTCCTAAGTAAAACTAGCATTTCTTATGCACATCAATAGTTTCATCAGATCAATATATCTTTTAGAGTTATTAATCACTTCCAGGGATAATTCTTGTCATTTTTCAACATAAGGGTATTTTTGTAATTTTACCCTACCGGAGTATTCTCATAATTTCCCATCCAAGTACCTTTTACATTTAACCTTTAATAAAATAAATTATATGCTACAAATCCATGATAATTCATTTATCACTAATCACAGAACTCATAATTTAATTATAGCAATCCATTAATTTCTTATATCAGTCATCCGAGCTGTATTCATTTACCAAAATTTTACCACATCCATAACGAGTGTAAAAATTAATTAAATACCCAAATGAGACCAAACATATTCATTCATGCATTTATCAATACCAACATGTTCCATAAAGCATGAAAAGTTAGTAATGTATTACCTCAATTTCGTGCCTTACTGATCGACCATATAAATTCCATTCGAACGCCCTCGATCTTTAATTCAACTTCCAATAATTCCTCAGATGCATATTAATAGAAATTTTATAAAAAACGGAGCTTAATTCTGAAAAATGGATCTAATCGAGTATTAATCAGTGAAAAATAGCTTACCAGATTTGAATTTGGCGAAACGGACCTCAAAATCGGAACATCAAAAAACCCAAAATATTAGTCTTAAATTCCAGCTCACCCACTTGATTTCTATCTTCCAATCATTTTCTAACGAACACGGATAATTTATTGTACAAATACGACTTCCAATAATTTTCCTTGCCATAAAAAATAACTTATAAAAATCTAATTAATAATTTGGAAACCCAATTTGCATAACTAAAAACTTGAAGAGCCTGAAATATTTAATTACTAACTTCATGGACTAAATTGATCTTGTATAAACTATTATGTCATAACTATAACCACTTGGAAACTAAGAGACAAGGTAAATATCTCACCAAACTTGGATGACATACCTTGTGGTTTACCCACTTTTGCATGTTATCAACAATTCCTCACAACCCACGTGAATTCTTTCATTGCTCCCTTTTCACTTTCCAAAACCATGTGCACTCTGAACCAATTTACAATTATTTATTAATTTATTAGTTTTCAAAATCTTTATTGATTTTGATCTACGAATTATGCTACAAAAATTCAAACATCTCTCACATCTCCTCTTCTACGCACGTTAGTCATGGACATTATGCACCATTCCTCCACTTTCCTCCTCCCCTCCATTCCCGTCGACAGCCTTGTATGAGCTAAAAATGAGTTTGTGATGCCGACTGATACAGTTTTGACATAGAAGCAGGACTCGTTCAACTCAACCCATTTCGGAAACAGATCCTTGCACAACGCGATGATGCGATTGGCCATGAGGGGAAAGGAAAGAGCGGTTGAGAGCAAGAGAGTGTTGGAGTTTTTTTTTCTTTTTCTTTCTTCCTTCTCCCTTTTGCCATTTTTTCCCTCTGTACAAGAAAAAGATATCAAGAAGGCAAGGAGTGTTTGATTGATTTCCCTCACTTATGGCCTCCATTTTCCATATTATAAAATTAATAATAATAAACAAATTCACATCACTCATAGCTTTGCTTGGATTCATCTGTTCTTTTATTAATGGGTTGGTTTCTTTCTCTTTTTTTCCTCTTCTACTTGCCCCTTTTTACCCTTAGATAATTAACACAACAAAGCTACACGTATATGATACAAAGTCTTCAACTTCATTTGGTTTCTTTCTTTTTCAGACTCCAAAGACTTTTATCTTCATGTTTGAGTTTGTATAATATTTTTCTTCAATTATGGAATGTCATTATCCTTATTTTATTCCTATTTCACCCAATAATTGTCCACATTCTACCTAATTCATTATCCTCCATTGTTTAATAAAATAATGGTCTAATAAAACAATTATAATCCAACCAACTACATATTTAATCTAGAAGCAACATAACCCCTAAATTAGGGTGTTACATTAACAATTAAATCCATAATTTATCGAGTTGAGTATGAATCCTCATAGTACTTTCTCATTCAGGGTCAACTCAAACTATTTTTACGTCTCAAGGGCATTTTTGTAATTTCTTAACTAGATAACTTCGGTATTAACTCTTAAAGAAATTAATTATAATTTAGAGATCCTATGGTTAATTGTTTCCCGAGCATTCTCTGATCTTGAAATGATTCCCTTAACAGACTTCTAGCATCTTGCATAAACCCTCGTGGTGTTAAAAAACCAATTATCCAAATCTTCTAAGCAAAACTAGCATTTCTTATGCACATATGTAATTTTACCGGATCAATATGTCTTTTCAGAGTTATTAACCAACTTCCAGGGGCAATTCTTGTCATCTTACAACATAAGGGTATTTTTGTAATTTTACCCTATCAAAGTATTCTCATAATTTCCCATCCAAGGACCTTTGATGAAATAAATTATATGTTACAGATCCAAGCTGATTCCTTTATCACTAAACACAGAACTTGTAATTTTAATTCTAACAATCCCTCAATTTCTTATAAAAGTCATCTAAACCATAATCAGTTTCCAAATTTTTATCGTATTCAGATCGAGTGTAGAAATTAATTAACGACACATATGAGACCAATATTATCTTATTCATGCATTTACCAATATCAACATATTCCAATAAGCATAAAGAGGTATTAAAGTATTACCTCGATTTTTGTGCCATACTGATCGACCAAATAAATTCCATTCGAATGCCCTCGATCTTTAATTTAACTTCCAATAATTACTCAAATACATAACAATAAAAATTTCATAAAAATCAGGGCTTAATTCTGAAAAATGAATCGAATCAGATGATAAATCAGTGAAAAACAGATTACTGGGTTCAAATTTGGCGAAACGGACCCCAAAAATGAACACAGGACATCGAAAAAAGTTAGAATAAGTATACCCAAAAAAAGTCAACGATCGTTCAATGGCTGGTCAACACCAGTCAAAGTTCTGGTCAACAGTTGTCAACACCGGTCAACGGTCAATGTAATCAACAGTCAATAGTCAACGGTCAATGGGTCGAGTCAGTCGGGTCAGACTGGGTCGGGTCGGGTCGGGTCATATTGGTTCAAACCGGTCAAATCGATTTTCATTCTTTCTTTTTTTATGCTGCCAGACAAAGCCCACTCTTAGGGGGTAGCGCGTGGGGCATGTGAACAGTGTTACGGTGTCCGAAACATTCCCGAAAAATTTCTAAAAATTATTTTAAGGCATTTTGAGACACTTACCATGCTCGGTTCAAAATTTTGAACGGCGGAGAGCTCGATTTTGAAACATCGAAAACTTTGGCTTCCTCACCCCTCCACGTACCGAAGACAACGGAGACACGGAGGACACCGGTAGACTCAGAACGATGCAAGGAACACGATGGTGCGGGAGGCATAAAAAACGAGTGGCCGGATCGACGTAAATCGATGAAAAACCAACGGAGATTGAGTTAAAACCGACAATACTTCCAGTTGAAATTTACAACAAATGATGTCGATTCACGACGAGAGGTTTGAGGGGGTTTTTTCTTCGGTTGATAACGAACACGATGGTGGTTTTGGTTCGTCAAACGGTGGTCGGACGGTGAGTAGATCGGAGAAGAAAAGAGGGTCAACGGGGGAGGGAAATGGGGAATAATTCTGCAGAAATATACGGGAAATGGGGGTTTATAATTCTCTCCAAAATAAAAATGGTTAAACTATGAGTTTAGTCCTGTACTTCCTAAAATGGTATGCCAACTTTGAAATTTTGCAATTTAATCCTCAATTTCTCCCAAAATACCAATTAAAATCAATACTTTATAATTTTTTAGTTTTTAGCCCCTAAATTGGGGTGTGATAATTCTCCCCTCCTTAAAAGAATTTCGTCCTCAAAATTCATGTTTGTCACATAATTGTAGAAATGAAACTTCCATCAGTTCTTTCATATCTTTCAGTAGCTTTTACAGAAGTACGGATCTTCCACTTATCCTTAACCAGTTGAGTATACATTCTTATCAGAACTCTCTCTCATTCCAATAAAATAATCAGAACAGATTTATCTTTGTGGAATCAATTCATCCTTGGTTACGAGAATAGGCTCATAGAGCGGTAACATATCCCAATTTCATTTCTGGAATCGGGTCAGAATTTCTCAGATGAGTAAATCTCACATGGCCCGTGTTGTACTTTACAGAATTTAGACAGACGTTAATGGTATTTCTTTATAAAACGATAGAGTCATAATGGATGAAAACTTAGGTTTGCTAATTACAGATAGGGACTCAACCTTAGAGTCCAGTTTAGAAAGTACGATTGTAGTCTAGGGGCATGTACTGATCAGACATCTTTTGAAATTCGACCGGCCGGTCTATTTAGAAAATATTTGACTCAACCTAAGGGTCTGATACCAATAAATGTAACCCCCTCAGACCGATACGGGTAACCCGATCCGAGGTGTCACATTAGGGCTAACGGAGTGAACCACTGTAAAAATAGCAGAAAATTTAAAAATTTTATTAAAACATATAACTTATAAAAGTGATTTATCAGTATGCTGAAATAAAACAGATTTTCAGACTCGTATATAAAAAAAATACAATTACATGCCCCCTAATCACATGTATCATACTCTACAAGCAACGCCGGAAGAACTCGCTTACTAAAGTTGATAACTGCACTGGTACAATTCTTTTAACCTGAAATAGTGAGTAATAGAGTGAGCTTTGGAAATCTCAGTAATACAGAACTACCAGATGATGCTGAAGAACGTGTATATACAGATAAACATATATTTCCTTATCGGTTTATACATCTATAGATCTTTATGTTGAACAGAAATCCTACTGATATTTCAATTAGTAACAGACAGTGAGCTTTCAGTTCAGAGAAATATTTCGGATAAATGAGTTCAGGAGATCAGAATAGGTTATCTAGTGTGTTCCCACAAAACCAGTGAAAAGATACATATACTTTTAAAACATATTTTTAAAATTCAAAAACCATAGTAATTCCCCCAACCAAACACGTCCAAAATGTGTAGGTTCCCCAGAACCATACAACCCCGTCACGTCCAATAAGGCCCTGAGCACAAAGCTGAGGAGCCTGCAAGTATTCTTCCTCCAATAATACCCCCAAATAAAACATGTTTCGTCCGTAAACGGATATATAAAAAAATCAAAACATGATTCAGGTCAAGTATCATATCAGAATCCAGGTCAAGTATAAGATCAAAATCCAAGTCAAGTATCAAATCAGAATCCATATCAGGTATCATAACAGAATTCAAATCGGAAATCAGAAAAAAAAAATTATGTGATTAGGCAACACACCAGAGTTTACATATATTATTTAGAGGTATTGGATAATCTTAGCAGGTAGAGAAACATGGATCTTAGTATACTGATAGAATGTCAGAATTTAGAATCACTGTTTGAAGAGTTCAATAACTGACGGAATCATCAATTATTCAGAATGAGACTGGAGTTGATAAGGAAGAAATGAAGGTTCAGGACATTTACAGTCTGTGTCGATCTATCGGATTATCGAAATAACTCAAGCTGAACAACTCCCATAACTAATGCATGTTGAACGGTTCATTCTTTTTCCTTCAAGTACTCACTCTTTAATAACTACAATTAACGTCCATAAATCATCTTTTGAGTCATCGCTGAATGGGTATTCCAAGGGTCTTTATTTCATTTCCATGCTTCAACGATATCATGAAATACTGACGTACTTGATTTGCAGTTCATAACCCATAAGAACATTACATCGTGTATGTTCATTTACGTTTCCAGACTCATCCAAATCACTTATCTAATCCTCAGTCATTGTGGTTTCTTATTTCATTTAACAGTCAAGACTATCCCTGTTACTTCAGAGTTTCCAGAGTAATTTGGACATTTTCTGAATTTCATATACATATTGTACTTCTGTTCAGTTTAGTTCGGTCTTCGTGGTTGATTAATTGAACAGATATCAAATTATTAGTATTGAATGCGATCTAGAGTTGAGCTGAGCTAAATACTTCCAAAAATTATCATCGAACCAAACTTGAGAAGTCGAACACGCATTCAAGTAATATCTGTGCCATTCAGGTATTGACATATCATTAGGGTTGATCAACCCACTTAAGTTGTGTTCCATAACTTTTAAAGGTAGTACTATACTTACGTTTATTTGAATTCCTCAATTAACCCCAATACATTTACTTAGTCTAGGCCATAAGGGCATTTTGGTCATTTTGGTGCTCAATGTTTTTCCATTCATTTCAAAGCTTGAAGATGTTCATTCATTCCTGGGCTTGGTGATATTCTTGAGCCATTTCTATTACAGGGGTATTTTGGTCATTTTACCAATCCAGTGTATTTCAATCTTTTCCTTCAATCTGATCTTATTATTTAATTCAAACTTATCACCTTTTTTAGTCCTTTCAACAATTCTGACAAAAGAGCACCCTCGATAATTTATTCTTAACTCGGAGATTTTCAGGTCAATTGTCTTCTCATAAGTTACCAACAGGTTATCAGGATTTTTTTGTAAAAAGACATGATCTTAACAATTAAATCCGTAATTTATTGAGTTAAGTACGAATCCTCAAAGTACTTTCTCATTCAGGGTCAACTCGGACTATTTTTACCTCTCAAGGGCATTTTCGTAATTTCTTAACCATATAACTTCGGTATTAACTCTTAACGAAAATAATTATAATTTAGAGATTCTATGGTTAATTGTTTTTCCCGAACATTCTCTGATCTTGAAATGATTCCCTTAACAGACTTCTAACATCTTGCATAAACTCTCATGGTGTTAAAAGCCAGTTATCTAAATCTTCTAAGCAAAACTAGCATTTCTTATGTACATCTGTAATTTTTCCTGATCAATATGTCTTTTCTGAGTTATTAACCAACTTCCAGGGACAATTCTTGTCATCTTACAACATAAGGGTATTTTCATAATTTTACCCTACCGGAGTATTCTCATAATTTCCCATCCAAGTACCTTTGATGAAATAAATTATATGTTACAGATCCAAGTTGATTCCTTTATCACTAAACACAAAACTTGTAATTTTAATTCTAACAATCCCTCAATTTCTTATAAAAGTCATCTGAACCATAATCAGTTACCGAATTTTTATCGTATTCGGATCGAGTGTAGAAATTAATTAACTACACATATGAGACCAATATTATCTTATTCATGCATTTACCAATATCAACATATTCCAATAAGAATAAAGAGGTATTAAAGTATTACCTCGATTTTCATGCCATACTGATCGACCAAATAAATTCCATTCGAATGTCCTCGATCTTTAATTCAACTTCCAATAATTCCTCAAATACATAACAATAAAAATTTCATAAAAAACGGGGTTTAATTCCGAAAAACGGATCGAATCGGATGATAAATCAGTGAAAAACAAATTATCGGGTTCGAATTTGGCGAAACGGATCCCAAAAACAAACTTAAGACGTCAAAAAAACCTCAAAATAGGTGTACCCGAAAAATGTTAACGGTCGTTCAATGGTCAGTCAACGCCGGTCAAAGTTCTGGTCAACAGTGGTCAATGCGGTCAACAGTCAACGCTGGTCAACGAGTCAGGTCGATCAATTGGGTCAGGTCGTGTCGGACCGGTCAAACCGTTTTTCATTTTTTCTTTCTTTTTTTCCTGCTGCCAGACGAAGTCCACTCTCAGGGGGTGGCGGGTGGGGTGCGTGAACAGCGTTACGGTGTTCGAAAAATTCCCGAAAAATTTCTAAAAATTATTTTAAGGCATTTTGAGCACTTACCAAGTTCGGTTCAAAATTTTGAACGATAGAGAACTTGATTCCAAAACATCGAAAACATTGACTTCCTCACCCCTCCACGCGCCGATGACGACGGAGACACGGAGGACGCCGGTGGACTCGGAATGATGCAAGGAACACGATGGTGCGGGAGGTGTCGAAAACGAGTGGTCGGATCGACGTGAATCGACGAAAAACCAACAGAGATTGAGTTAAAATCGACGATAATTCCGGTTGAAATTTACGACAAACGACGCCGATTCACGACGAAAGGTTTGAGGGGGTTTTTTCTTCGGTCGATAAAAAACACGATGGTGGTTTCGGTTTGTCAAACGATGGTCGGACGGTGAGTAGATCGGAGTAGAAAAGACGGTCAATGAGGGAGGGAAATGGGGAATAATTCTGCAGAAACATACGGAAAATAGGGGTTTATAATTATCTCCAAAATAAAAATGGTTAAACTATGAGTTTAGTCACTACATTTCCTGCACTTCCTAAAATGGTATGCCAACTTTGAAATTTTACAATTTAATCCTCAATTTCTCCCAAAATACCAATTAAAATCAATACTTTATAATTTCTTAATTTTTAGCCCCTAAATTGGGGTGTGACAGTATCATAAAAAACTCTGACATGTTAGATCAAAGTTTCGTCTTGACTAATCCGGACCAACCCGAGTCGCACTCCTGATTTTAGTGGGTGAGCCTCTTAACAAGAATTTTTTGCATATACAAATATTCGAACACGAAATATACTTAAACGATAGCAATCTGCATATACCCACCCGTTGATAGATTATTATTATTTTCGTGCAGAGAAAGCCAATCAATTTTCATATTAGCCAAGTTTCAGCCAGCCTTTTCATTTTTAGTTTTTAAACATTTCCATTTCATTGAATACACCGCGCTCTTCAAGTTTTTGAAAATTATTAATTTCATCTCTTAATTTAAAAAAATCATTTTATTTTATAATTTTTTAACATTTTAAATTAAGTCTCCTTCCAAAGTTTTTAACATTTTCTTATTAAATGTAAAAAAACTAAAAATTTAGTTAAACCCCTAAATTCTTTAAAGATACAAAATAATTTAATTCAAATCTCTAAATTATTTTTAAAAATTTAATAAATCTTCTTAAATGATTTTTCAAAATCCATCACTATTTTATCATTTTCTCACTGCAATGAAATATAAACATGACAGTACAAAAGCGAACATAAACCGAATAGATATAGTTTTAGGTACTATCTTCCACAGATTTGAAAAGTTTTAAGAAGTATATGATACTTGTGTTCAAAATGATATGTAATTTAGATATAGTGTTAGGTCCGATCCTTCATAAATATAAAAAATAGAAAAAAATTGCAAAGATATATTCGTCTTAGATATATATACTTGCATTCAAAAGTAACATAACCGTAGGTATTCAGAAGCTTGGGTACTTGCACTATTTCTGGCCTCTATGCAAAATATATTCATAAATGAGGTAATGTACGAATTGATATCTACACATAGGCTTATCCACCATAATTCATCTTAAAATCTGATTTTTTTAATTATTTACTCATTTTATTAACTGTGTTCACTTTAGAATTTTATTTATATCTACTTTATAAAAAATTATATTAATAAGGCAAAAGTGTCACTTATGTCCTTGTTGTAGACCCAATTTATTATGTTTACCCAATCATATTTTCGTATTAATTTAACTCTCAAAGTTGTTTAATTGCATCATTCTATATCCTACCTCTAACTTAAAACTCTAAATTGATAACCCTAAACCCTAAAACAATACCATAATATCTAAACCTTAAACCCTAAATCTTAATCTCTAACTTAAAACCCTCAATTTAGGATTTTAAGTGATGAATAGGGTATATAACGATGCAATTGAGCAACTTCGCTAGCTAAATTGATGTGAAATACGATAGGGGCGAAAATGATAAATTAGATCAACTACATGTACAAAAATAACTCTTTTGCCTATTAATAATGCACATGCGCCCACCCTCAAAAATAGTTCTTCGTTTCTTTTATTTTAATAATAGTACTCATGCATGCACGTGAAAATGTAATTAATAGTGTGTTTGATTCACACAAAAAAAATTGTTGGAGGTAAGTAAACTATAATATTGGTCACTTTCGTTTAATATTTGTTCATTAAATCCAGAAAATTATTTTTGGTCGCTTACGATATCGTTTTATTAAGATTTGATCATTGAGACATTAACAACTGTTAGTTTGATGACATGTCACGTTAGTAAAAAGCTTTAATTTTTATTTTAATCGTTAAACTTTAGATAAAATATGTCTTTTTGTAAACCCAAAATAATTTAAGGATAAAATATCAATTTATCCATTTTTTAAATATATTTTCTTCCCCAACCCCATCTTCAACTTGCGCCACAGACCTTCATTTTTGTTTATCTTCTCCGTCGATGGTCACCTGACGGACATTGAACAATAAGCTCCGGCAAACTGATCTCAAACGGATATGGAGTAATATGTGATAATGTTACATTTCAAAAATCTTATTTCCAGGAGTAATGTTATATTCTATGAACCAAACAACCCCTAAATAATTAGAAACTTTCTGAAAGAATTAAAAAAAAACGTATACTTAAGCAACCAAGATTTTGCCAACCATAACAACAATGATCAATAATCTGTAAAACATCCGGTGAATCTAGAGTCAAAAGTGAAACATAAATTGCTAGAACTGAATTTAGATGGCAATTTGATGTTTTATCATACTTTCTATAATCCACGTATGAGGCAATTCGTTGAAATCACACTCCAAAACCCTTTGACATGTCCTATAACAAGCACAAACAGAAATATGGATCATCAATGCATAAAGGGTACAGAAGTAATGACCAAGGTCAGATATAGTGTCAAAAGTGCATATATTTGCTAATGCATGAGTTATGCCTTCAGCACATACATATATATCCAACCGTTAGATCAAAACTTTAAAGTTGTAAGACCCCAAAAGGGTGAAAAATTTTCATTTTCACGAATTACCAGATAATCTCAGAGTTTCTGCGGTTTCGTAGCATGAGTGCATACAGAAATATTTTCCAGCGAGCATTCAAAGAGCCTTTCCTACAAAATCATCGGTATTTTCCGGACCAAACAATATTGCACCTTCTTGTAATATAACAGAAATCAAATCACTAAAACATCATTAAGTTTGTTGTCATTCCAACAACAAATGGTTCCATTAACAGTCGAGTCAAGAAGTAAAAAATGACACCCAATGTAACGGATATTGGGAGGGCAGGCAATGCTCGGTGGCACACGGATAACAATATAAGAGTGCACCCAAGTCCAGAGATAATGGCCAGGTAACATGCATATACAGTCATTAGATCATACATGGCTGCCCTGCCTACCAGAACACTATAAAACACAAAGTCTCCAAGACCAAGCTTGATGCCTCTATTTGCTACTACTGAATCCCTCCATTGATGATCTCTCTCGTTGTCCATCCCCAACATGTCAACAAGAGGAGACCTTTCCTCATCCACAACAATCTCAGATTCTCTATTGCGAACAATAGTAGAATATTCTGATGAGTTACTCTCTGACGAATACCTTTCTCTTGAATGACCAACCAAAGGTGACCTCTCACCTTCATCTCTATTTCTTTCTCTGACCACATTCTCCAAGTTGCTAACCGGGATAGCAGCATACTCAGGACTCGTATGGTTTTCACTCACATCTCTGTACATATTATTATTTGATACTGCTTGCAATTCAACCGACCCAGAATCTGAAACTCCAGCAACAAGAAACCCCAAAGTTGACCGAGGGTTTCCCTCATTGCGAGAAACAGTTGGCCGAGCTTCATATACCAAAGCTGGCAATTCCTCATCTCGGGTTGAGGCCAACTCCACCAACAACTTAAGGGGACCACCAGGAGCCAAAACTGCCACCAAATCATACAAAGCCAATGCAACCAGCAAAACCCATGTAGTCCACTCCGGCAATTTGGTAAACCATGTTGCCACAATTATCCCCAGTGATACCATATATCCCTGTCTTAAAATAATTGGCACCCCACCAGAAAACATGGATAACACCCCAACAATGGTATAATTGAAAAGCAGCAGAAAGCACGTAATGGAATCAATTGGTATTGAAAAATGCTGAATAAACGACAAAAAGATTGAACCGCCCATCGTACCTAACACCAACAACAACAATTCCGCCTAAAAAAATCAAGCAGCATAAACAAAAACATGGACTTACGAGGATAACACCAAAAAGAGAAACAAGAATGCACCGCTTTCATTGAAATCAACAGGCAACATGAAAATTGTAGGAACTGCTACCACATGGAAAATGAAAGGCACAATGGAAAGGAAAACAACCATAAGAACATAAGTTAAAAGTTTAGCTAAGATAAAGAAATATTTTGACAGTATATTCTTTAGTGTGATGATCCCAAATGCATTGGAGAAACTTCGTTGTTTAAAACAAAAACTGTTAGAGCTCATGACCAAAATTCTATTTGTAACTCCTTGTACTATTTTGACTATGGTCCCATGATTTCTTCTCTAGGATTTCCACCTAAAATCTGTGAATTCATTCTGTTTCTTTTCTTTGATTTGCAATTTCTTGCCATTATCTTGTCCTTATAGCAATTACTCAGCTATCGAAGAGGATATAGAAAATGAAACGACTATTCAAATATTCAGAAACTGCTAGACACATAATTCGCACAATAAGCATAGGCAAACGAAAAAAACAATTAATTACAAGAGAGAGAGAGATTTAGCAAAAATTATCAAAAATAACTCAAGACACACATGGCTAGACTCATAATTCGCTAAAAGAATCTTCTTTTAACTCCAAATATTCGTAAACAAACCTAAACCCATTTTAGGTAAAGTGGAAATGAAGCAAAAAATAGCATCTTACCGAGTACAAAAAAGGCGGAGAATCGCATATAGTTCTTCAAGAAATTAGTGAAGTTATAGTAATAAAGGAGGACGAGAACAAAGGTAACAACGGCAATGAGGATGACGAATACCAAGGCATTGAGCAAGGCTCCCTCCAGCTTCTGAGCAGCAGAATCAGAGGGGTTTTCGAGGTAAACGAGATTCGCGGCTGTACGGATGGGAGCGGAAGAGGAAGAAGAGAAAGGGTTGGAATCGGAGAGTGAGTAAACGAGGAGGACGACTAAGAGCATGCATAGGGAGACCGGGGACATCACGCCGATGATTTCTTGGCCGATTGATTCTAATATGCTCGACTCCATCGCAGATTTTGACTGCGGAGAGCTGCCCAACGCCGAGTTGGAATTTGATTTCCCTTTTATGTTCTGTTTTTTTGCGTTTTAACCCCTAATCGGGAAAAAATATTTATTTAATTCGAATACTAAACTTTAGCTGTTCATATAATTCAACTTTTAATTACTTCAATTATAGTATAAAACTTTAATTTTAACTTTAATTATAATATTAAATTACTAAATTTTAATAGTAGGATGACATAAACATATATTTTCATCATTTTGATGATGCAGTTAAAACGAAATCGTTTTAAAATTAAAACTGAAATCAGATTCGATTTAACATAATCCGAATCGGACTTTTTTAAAACTTAAATTGCATTGGTGTTAATTACGATAGTCGTAATTAGTCGAAGTAAAACTAAATTCCGAAGATAGGTTTTGAATCGTTGGTTTACCAGAGAGAAAAGTAAGTTATAACTGTTGGACCTTATAGACTGTAACCGACATATATCTGGGATAAAAAATCCTCTTCGATGATCAAATAAAATTAAGAAAAAAACAAAGTCTAGGTTACTTTTATTAAATTGATTTCTTACTCAAGGTTATTTTCGATATTTTCCTCAAGCTTGATTTTATTATTTACTTTTTACTTGGCTTTCTAAAATTAAAATTCCTCAATTTCTTTGGTATTGTTTATCACAGTCAATAGTCAAAACTACTTGAAATCAGAAACTCCTTAATCTATGTAGACTGATAATTTTTCTCTCTATTACGTTATTAATTTATTTATTTTGAGATTAAAATTATTTTATTTGATAATATACGATGCTTATCAAATTGATATCGTCGTCGGAGACTTTGACAAAATTACTAATTAAAGTTTATTTATGATATATGACCAAGAAAAATCCAAGAAAACAAGTAGATTTTGACCCGAAGATCAAATCACGTGCTCGTAAAATCCACACACAAATGTTGACAGAAAAGAAGACAACACCAAGAACGACACACAGACCCAGTATCTGATGCCACTCTACACGCCTATACACGGGTGAACAAACAATCCGCCAATTGACTGCGACACCTGCCAATTGTAATTTATTTATAAAGGTAAAGGCTAAAATAAAAAGGGACTGCATAAAAATCATATGATAGTATATAGTAGTATTTATTGAAATTTATTTTATTTTAAGAGAAAATAACTTGATGAATCTGCCCACAATTTGAAACGAAATTCAATTTACTTTTAAGGGGGGGAAAAGAAATTAATGCCAAATTTGGTGATGATGTCCCATCGATCCAGGCCAGAAACCGTGATAAGTTGTCCAAGTACCAAAAATATGATAGGTAAAACTATCTGGATCATCAAATTCACTTATTTAAGGAGATTTAACATGTATTGTAATTTTAATTATGTTATTCATTTTTATTCTTTTATCTTCTTTTAGGTCATGAGTTTTAGATCTACTATAAACACTCTCATTTTTTTTAGAATACTCATTTTTTCTTGTAAGTAAAATTAGGATTAGATTTAGAATTTATATATATAAAATTTACTTTGACTTCCATTTATGCTACATGTAAATGCAATATGCTTTTAATCACGCTCAAATGCCATTTCAATCTTATTGAAAATATCAGAATCATTATTTATCATAGATAAATTCATACCCTTCATTGAACTCTTCATGATATCAAAATTTAGCATATTCAACATTTTGAATGCAAATTATGCAAATCTTTGACTAGTTTTTGTCTTTTTTTTCCTTCTTAAATATGCTTCTAAATTGTCGTTGATCATACCATAATACATGGTTAGCCTTGTAGACTAGTGTTCTTCCCCAAATCACCCTATATGCAAATATGTGGTATAATATGTAACTCACACTATACTTTGAATACAATGACTTATCATCTTATGCAAGTTAAGTAGCAATTCTCAGTCAGATACTATCTTGTAATTATTCTAGACTATTAAAAAAAGTATTAATTTTCACATTAATCACCATATAGTTAGATACTCATTTAGTCTGTTATTTTATCACTAATCATGTAAATTGATATCAAAGACCTTCATAAACAAAATGGACACTAAATTAGGTAGACGAGCAAATATGGAACTCAATGAGTTAACATGGGCACTTAAAGTACAATAAGAGGCATACTAGGTGCAAGCATGAGTGTGATGGCCCCAAAGGATTAAATAAAAAAATGTAGTTGTAGTTTTTTTTAAA
The DNA here is from genome assembly GCF_006381635.1 of Hibiscus syriacus. Classification (NCBI taxonomy): domain Eukaryota; kingdom Viridiplantae; phylum Streptophyta; class Magnoliopsida; order Malvales; family Malvaceae; genus Hibiscus; species Hibiscus syriacus. Next base: position 116,758 of record NW_024062389.1, read on the forward strand.
TGACATTATTTTGGATAATTAAAATTTTTTATTACCCAAAATCAACCAGTACAACATTAAGATACAAAGAAACGGAGCGAAATAAGCAGTGATCATCCAACACAAAAACAAAGATCACCCTATATTCCAATTCCTAGAAAGAGTAATATTAACATTGTCATTACAATTGAATTTCCTATTGCTTAAGTGCAGTCCAATTATATCTCTGATTGTATGGAATAATTCTTGAGTATTCTTGGATCTACTTTGGAACATTCGCTTGTTTCTTTCATCCCATAGTAAGTAAATAGTAGCATTAAAAGATAACTTCATAATAAGAGTGAGCATTGATTTGCCTTTCCAAGCATTGGAAGCCCTTGCACAAAAAGCGTCCCACGGGCAAGGGAAGAAGTGAAGTCCCGAGAGAGAAAAAACATTTTTCCAGATTGAATTAGTCATAGGACAGAGCAGAAAAATATGGTCCCTAGTTTCCAAAGGCTCATCACAGAAAATACATTTGCAGTCAGTGATTAGTCCCATACGGTTTAGTCTTTCTCTTGTAGGAAGCCTATCAAGCAAAGCCATCCAAGTGATTAAACTATGCTTAGGAATGTGCATAGGAAACCAGATAATTTTCTGCCAAGGAACAATAGCTTTCTTGACTCTAATGGCATCCCAAACTGCTGTAATTGTTGTATTTCCAGCGTCCAGAACAGGACGAGCTTCCTGTCTTAATTTTAGGAGTTTCCTTAAGCCCCAACTTTGCGATGAACGGATGTCAACATTCCAAAAGTCTTTGTCCTTAAATGACTTTGGATTAATCGTGATATCTAATACTATAAATCTAACCTTAATCAAGGACTATGTGTATTTTAATATCTAATGTTGTTGTGAATCTTAATGTTGAAGCAAAATTACTTTGGCGAGTAACAAAATAGCTTTGCTTGGCCCAAACTTCTTTTAGAAAGTCTACGCCTCTAATCGAAAGATCTCTTCTATTCTCGCACTCATAAATTCTAGGAGTGAGAGATCATCTCAAAATCACGAACACATGAAAACTTGAAAAATTCTCTAAGAATACAAAACCGTGCTATGATCCCTTTGGTTCGAGTCATCACCAAATTAACAAATCGCGGTTGCTATATTGAGCTTCTTTGGGTTCCTCGCGAAGAGAACATGGTTGTGGACGGAATGACCAAGCTTAATTAACCCCGAGACTACCAAACGATTATCTTTTCCAACGCTCCGGACCCTATCCGACCGGCAGCTGATAGGGACATCTACGGTCCCCCTTATGTTAAGAACTTCAAGATCTAGTTAGGCTTCTTCCTCCTTTGTAATTCAATATATATATATATATAAGATTTATGGCAATTTCTTTTCTTTCTTTCTTTTTAAAGAGAAAGAGACTGGATGCAATGAGCAATGCCGCCACCCGATGGAACACATTCGGGTGCCATATAGCCCATAGTCCCGGCTAAATGGGTTGTTTATGACCCTTTTGCATGGTCGACTAGCCTGCCAGCCCGAAATCCCCATGTTTAGCATTGAAACTAGAATCCAACATAATGTTACTTGATTTGTTATCTCTGTCTAGTATGCAATGGTCACCTTCTTCATGAAGACATAACAGAGCAGATGCAAGGCCCTACATAATTTTTAGGGATAGTAATTTTCTCCAAATCCAACGGGTCTTGATCTGTGTAAAGGTAGATTTATGAAAATTTGTAAAGATTCTTTCGTTATGATGAAATGATAAAAAATGTTAAATCTATATTATACATGGTTTAATATATAATTTCGGGAGATTCACCCACCAAAATTAGGTGTGCGACCCGGATCGGTCCGAATTAGTAAGGCGAAACATTGGGAACCGAAAGGGCAACAATATTTTTAAAACAACAAAAGTTATAATTTATTATTGAAGGGAGACAAAACACAATAACAAGTGTTTGCTCAAAAGTACAGAACCGTATTTAATTGGAACCAACAAAAAAACACATAAGTACACCTAAAATCCATACACAAAGCAAAACTATAGAAAGCACTGAGACCAACCCGACATAAATGGATACAAAAAAACCTCTTTGCTATGAATTTAATTAGCTTAACAAAAGAATACAGTATGCACAACTCATTCCGTCCTTACCTTTCTATTTAATGAGTTGATCGTCAATTTGAATGAGAGGGATGTGGGAAATGTTGGGCCAATCTCTGCCTTTCTCTTTTTGGCAATGTTCCTTCAGCAACGGACAATCTCTAATGGTCAAATGATAAAGACAGGGAAGGAACGTCTTTGCCGGTATGGACTGAAGCTTCGGACAGTTGAAGATGAGCAACTGAGAAAGAGAGGGAAGGAATGTCTTTACTGGTATGGACTGAAGCTTCGGACAGTTGTAGATATTCAACTCAGAAAGAGAGGTGAGGTGTTGAAGGCCCTTGCACTCCAAACTGTCCAGATTTAGAAGATCAAGGATGCCAAGAGCTGTAAGAAAGAGGGTAACAAAAATTCACCCGGAAAAGATTCCATCTCCAATTCTGCAACCGAGAAACGGAAAGATGTAAGTGAAGGTAGTGTTTGCAAACTCCATTACCTTTTCCTACTAATCATGCTCCCAACTAGTTCACCACTCCCTGAGATAACAATACTATTCCTGCACTCAACCAATGTTAAGGTCTGCAAGTTATACAATGTACTCATTGAGTTTGGCAACCTTTTAATTGATGTTCTTGATAGATTCAAATTTCTTAAATGTATCAAATTACCAACTTCTTCCGGTAATTCATTGATATTGTCATACCCAGCCAAAGAAAGAATCCGTAAGCTTGACTTCACCAACAAATCATCCATTAGATCATTGGTAACATATGAAGACCAATGCCGTGATGATTCAAGAGTTACGAATGCACGCAGAGATTTTGCTTTAGGTACAGTCTCAAATTTCTTTCTCAAATCATATCGTTCTCAGACATTGGACAAATAACGAGTCCTTTCAGTTATTTTGAAAGAACCACCACAAACTTCTAATCTGCAAATAAATTCTCTGGTGACAGATTTAGCCAAGTCACTGATTAAATCACGCATGATGAAATAAGATTTCTTCCCTTTCGATTGTTGAAAAAAGGACCTCAATGTCAAATATTTGAAGTACTGGTTGCCTTGTTCTTCCACATCACCATTGTCTGTGTGAAATTCTAAAAGACCTTCAGCCATCCATAAGCAAATAAATTCTTCCTTTTTAAATTCATAGTCTTTAGGGAAAATTGAACAATAGGCGAAACAACGCTTCAAATGGGAGGGAAGTTATTAATAACTCAATCTCAGTCCTGGAAGACATGAATCATTTGGTTTGTCGCAAAATTGCTATGTAATATTTTGTTCCATTCAGCAGCGTCTAGTTTGCAACGTAGGAGACCTCCTAGAGTTTTCGCATCCAGAGGGAGACCGTCACATCTTTTAACAATTGCTTCACCTATGGCCATCAGCTTTGGATGATTGTTTGGGTTTGTACCTGTTAGGACCGTCGGCGCACCCCATGGAGCAGCAGAAACAAAACTCGACGGTCTCACCAGCGATCTAAGTACGAAAAACCGAAATCGAGAGGAAATGATGTGAATATTTACAGAGGGTTCCTTGAAAAACGGCAAGAACAGCAGTGAATACTGGTGCTGTAGATCGATTCAAATCGAAAGCCTCTATGAAATCACGTCTCGGCCTCTACTTAGTTCACCCGATTGAGAGAAATATTTGTTTTCCCCAAAACTATTTTGAGAGAAAACGGCTGAAGGGTTTGTGTGTGTTGTAAAAATGGCTGCTAGACCTAACACACCCTTTTATATCCATTACCCTAACATCTTAAGGTTTTTAAAGTTATTTTGAATTAATAAATAAAATATTATTTAAATAATTCAACTTAAATATAAATTTAAGACTTATAATCAGAATTACAATCTTTAATGTTTACTTAAAGCATTTATTTAATTATTCCGAATTATATATATATCAATTAAAAGAGTTGTAATATAAATTACATTCTTTTAATGCTTACTTAATATATTCAGGATAATTAAATTCATATGTATATCAAATATACATATCTTAACTTTAGATATATTTTAGTAACGTACAACAAATTGTACATATTTGCTCATTTCAATCCTAGGGTGTGCCCCTGTAGGTTCTTGTAACGTTAGTAGTAATTATTAGAACAATTCTAAAATTACATACAATGAGTGACATCTAGCAATATATCATTGTCACCTAAGTTACAAGAAAATATGATTCGACATATCTTCTTGGTGATTAACTCTTTTATGTATTACATCTTTATGTCCTTTATATCTAGAATAGGCACAAGTCTTGGAATAGTCACACTTGTATAGCCCATCTATTGTTTCTTGATATCTAGAGTAGACTTTAATTAACGAATAGTTTGTGGTATCTCATATCAACTTATTCGAGCATGGGCATGCGTTTCTAGTCTCACTCAATCAAGTGGCCTGTGATATATTTCCTATTATGTAGGAAGGACAAATCATATCTTAATCATACACACCCACTACATATATCGAGATATATTCAATAACAGTCTTTATAGAGCAACCAGTTACGGAGCTTGTTTAACTGCATCAAAACATACAACAATATATGTTGGGATAGTATTGATCTCAAGTCTGAGGATCATACATATAGTTATCACCATGAGCAATGTTATGACTGTCACATAATAATCCAAGACATATGCTCATGGTGGGTCAATCCAATACATTGTTCTCTAACAATATAATCATGTATCAATTCTGACATCTCTATGTCAATGACAACTCATTGCCATCAATCAATAACATGTTAGTCTTAAGCGTATTATTATTGTCCATACCCATAATAATACTTGATTAGGGATCTTTTAATAATAACAATTATGTCATTACATGGACTTTATTATCTTCCAGTTTATGTTAAACACATATATATAACTGAAAATAATAGCGGCAATGGCTTTATTCAATAAAATCGGTAAATAAAAGTATTATTACAATCATCATATGATTGGTCTTTGGGCATACTCTAAAAATCTCCCACTAGCACTAAGACCAATCACTCACATATCTAATACCGAGTGACTCAGTGTGACGATCATGCCTCTGCTGTGTAAGAGGCTTCGTCAAGGGATCAACAATGTTGTCATCCGTATGTACTCTACATATTTCCACATCTCCTCGATCAATGATCTCTCGAATGAGATGAAAGATCCTAAGAATATGTTTGGATCGTTGATGAGATCTGGGTTCCTTTGCTTGTGCAATGGCTCCATTATTGTCACAACGGAGTTCAACAACATCTGATATGCTGGGAACAACCCCTAATTCCATTAAAAATTTCTTGATCCAAACAGCCTCTTTTGCTGCTTCACTGGTTGCAATGTATTCAGCCTCTGTTGTAGAATTAGCTACTGTCTCTTGCTTCAAACATTTCCAGCTCACAGCACCTCCATTAAGACAAAACATAAAACCTGATTACGATCGTGAGTCATCCTTTTCAGTTTGGAAGTTGGCATCAGTATAACCTTTTATACAAAGCTCTTCCTCCCCTCCATAGACAAGAAATTTATCCTTAGTTCTTCTTAAGTACTTAAGGATATTTTTAACTGATACCCAATGATTTTCACCAGGGTTTGCTTAATACCGACTCGTCATGCTTAAAGCATACGATACATCTGGTCGAGTACATATCATGGCATACATGATAGAACCAATAGCCGAAGCATATGGAATCTTATTCATCCGTTCTCTTTCTTGTGGAGTTGAAGGACACATTTCCTTCGAAAGAGAAATGCTATGTCTTATAGGCAAAAATCCTTTCTTGGATTCTTCCATACTAAACCTTTTCAGCACTTTGTCTATATATGTACTTTGACTTAGACCTAAAAGTCGTCTTGATCTATCTCTATAGATCTTAACTCCTAAGATATACGCTGCCTCACCCAAATCTTTCATAGAAAAACAACTACTTAACCAAGTCTTAACAGACTGTAAAGTAGGTATATCATTTACTATGATGAGTATGTCGTCTACATACAAGATTAGGAAAGAAACAATGCTCCCACTAGCCTTCTTATAAACACAAGGCTCATCTTCATTTCTGATAAAACCAAACTCTTTGATTGCATCATTGAAAAGAAGATTTCAGCTTCGAGAAGCTTGCTTTAGTCCATAAATGAACCTCTGTAGCTTATAAACCTTTCCAATATTTCATGGAAAGACAAAACCTTCTGGTTGTGTCATATACACACCCTCTTCAAGTTTTCCATTAAGGAAGGAGGTTTTGATTTCCATTTTCCATATTTTATAATCATGGAATGCAGCTATTGCGAGCAAGATCCATGGACTTAAACATAGCTACAGGGGAGAATGTTTCGTCATAGTCTACACCATGAACTTGTCGAAAACCTTTAGCGACTAATCGCCCCTTGTATGTTTGTACATTACCATCTATGTCAGCTTTCTTCTTGAAAACCCATTTACACCCTATAGGTTTAACCCCTTCAGGTGGTTCAACCAAAGTTCATACTTGGTTTACTGACATGGAATCCATCTCAGATCTCATGGCTTCAAGCCATTTCCCAGAGTCTGGGCTAGACACTACCTCTTGATAAGTCATGGGCTCATCTTGATCCATAAGAAGAACATATCCATGTATCGTAATGAGAAATCCAAATCTCTCAGGTGCACGATGTTCTCTTGTAGATCTACGTAGTGATTGTGTTTCTAAATCTGTTGAATGCTCCTCAACAACTTGTAAAACATGCTCATCTTCAGGTTCATTTATCTGTTGCTCTTGAACTTCTCCAAGTTCAATATTTATACATTTCCCTTTCTTTGAGAGAAATTCTCTTTCGAGAAAAACTCTCGTTCGAGCAGCAAACACTTTGTTCTCGTTAGGTTTGAAGAAATAATATCCCTTAGTTTCTTTAGGATATCCAACAAATATACACTTAAGAGATTTAGGTTTGAGCTTTATAGACATCTGATGTTTTACATAATCTTCACAACCCCAAATCTTTATAAAAGACATACTAGGACGTTTCATAGTCCATATCTCGCATGGTGTCTTTTGAACCGATTTAGATAGAACACGATTTAGTGTGAAAGCGGCTGTCTCAAGTGCATGTCCCCTAAAAGAAGTCGAAAGATCACTATGACTCATCATCAATCGAACCATGTATAATAATGTTCGATTCCTTCTTTCAAAAACTCCATTCCACTGTGGTGTACCAGGTGGTGTAAGATGTGAGACAATCCCACATTCTTTTAGGAGTACATCAAACTCTATGCTTAAGTATTCTTCACCTCGATCTGATCAAGGTGCCTTAATACTTTTGCCTAATTGATTTTGTACTTCATTTTTAAATTCATTAAACTTTTCAAGGGCTTCAGATTTATGGCGCATAAGATAAATATACCTACACCGATTGAAGTCATCGGTAAAAGTAATGAAGTAATGGAATCCACCTCTGGCTTGTGTATTCATTGGTCCACATACATCACTATGTATTAACCCCAATAAATCACTTTCTCGCTCATCTTTACTATTAAAAGGAACTTTAGTCATTTTTGCCAACAAGCAAAATTTGCATACATCATATTGTTTGAAAATAAATGAATCTAAGAATCAATCTTTATGGAGTTTTGATATGCGTTTCTCACTTATATGGCCTAAACGACAATTCCAAAGATAAGTTTTATTCGAGTCATTTGTTTTTGATATCTTAGTATTTATGTTATAAATGGTGTTTTCTTGATTCAAAATATAGAGACCATTAACCAATTGTGTCGAACCATAAAAAACACTATCGAGATAAAAAGAACAACAATTATTCTTAATAATAATCTCAAAACCAATCTTGTCCAAACAAGAAATAGAAATAATGTTCTTAGTCAAACTAGGCACATAATAACAATCCTCTAAAATTAAATCAAGTCCACTAGGCAAAGATAAAACATATGTCCCTATAGCTAATGCAACAACTCTTGCTCCATTTCCCACTCGTAGGTCCACGTCTCCTTTAGCCATATTCCTTCTCTTTTGTAGTCCCTGTACAGAAGTACAAATATGAGAACCACAACCGGTATCTAATACCCAAGAAGTAGATGTTGACAAATTAACATCAATAACATAAATACTTGAAACAAACATTCCGTTTGCTTTTGCCTTCTTGACCTCTTCAAGGTAAACAGGGCAGTTTCTCTTCCAGTGTTTGGTCTTATTGCAATAGAAACATTTTCCTTCTTTGCTAACTCCCCCTTTGGGTTTCAATGCATTTTTTCCTTTTGGCTTGGTCTTACCATTGCCCTTAGACTTTGCCACTACATTTTTCTTTCCCTTTCCTTTGTCCTTGTGGACCATCAGAATGGGCTTAGGTCCAACCTTTTTCATGTTACTTTTAGCAGTTCGTAACATGCCAAGTAACTGTGGCAAAGTCTTGTTAATTTCATTCATGTTGAAATTAAGGACAAATTGGCTAAAGCTATCTGGAAACGATTGCAGGATAACATCGGTAGCCAATTCATCTTTGAGATGAAATCCCAGCTTTTCCAACGTTAGGATGTAGCCCATCATCTTGATGATATGAGATCTTACAGGAGTTCCCTCTGCCATTTTGCATTGAAATAGAGCTTTAGAGGTCTCATATCTCTCTTGACATGCTTGCCCTTCATATATTTCTTTGAGATTTTGAATCATCTCATATGCAACCATGTCCTCATGTTGCTTCTGAAGCTCATGAGTCATGGTGGCAAGCATTAGACATCCAACATCTAACATATCATCCATATGTTTCTTGAATTTGTCAGCTTTTGAAGCATTAGCTGCCGGTTCATCATGAACATGTTCCTCAATGACATATTCCTTCCTTTCCTGTTTGAGAACAATTCTCAAATTACGAAACCAGTCAAGGAAGTTTATGCCATTAAGTTTATCCTTCTCAAGGAGTGATCGCAGTGATAAAGTGTCGTTTGCCATTAAATCTACAACAATGGAAATATAAAGTAAGTGAATTTACCGAATTAAAATTTATAAATAGGACTTTATTTACAAATTACTCCCACTATTTTATTCAAAATTAAAAACCCTTTCTGTTTTAATTTCAAAAAAATTCAATGAATTTTTTTCTAGTGGGTGAGGATCCATAATACATCAATTTCCTAAATCAGCTTTGGCTTTTCTTTTAGGATAATGATTATTTAGGTAAGTAACACTTTACTAGTTACATCTTATGTAACTCCTCATTTTGGTGAACAACTTTTGTTCAAGTCATCTCATGACTTATCCAAATATTTAACCTCTAGGTTTCTAATCCTATTAGAATAACCTAGCTAAGTTATTACCAATATTTCAACCGGTGAATATCACTTGCTTATTCTTCGCATTTAACCAAGATAGATTTATGTGCCAATGCTTTGGCAAAGCCCACACAATATCGATCAAAGCCTTAACAAGGGTAAATATCGGACGGTTAAGTTAACTTAGATTATAAAGAGGGATTTGCGTAATTATCTCATCATTATTCGTTTTAATATTAGGCCCTTATTGATTTCATCAATATTTATTCTTATCTTATCATTTGATGCATTGAATACATATCAAATATAGCAATAAATAAGATGCAATGGTTATAGCCTAAAAGAATGACTATGGTGGCCCATCTCAAGCTAATGGGAGAACCAAGAACCCTAAATGTAATACCCCAATTTAGGGGCTAAATTTTAGAAATTATAAAGTATTAGATTTAATTGGTATTTTGAAAAACAACGGTGGATTAAATTGTAAAATTTCAAAGTTGGCAGACCGTTTCAAAGTTGTAATATAAATTACATTCTTTTAATGCTTACTTAATATATTCGGGATAATTAAATTCATATGTATATCAAATATACATATCTTAACTTTAGATATATTTTAGTAACGTACAACAAATTGTACATATTTTCTCATTTCAATCCTAGGGTGTGACCCTGTAGGTTCTTGTAACGTTAGTAGTAATTATTAGAACAATTCTAAAATTACATACAATGAGTGACATCTAGCAATATATCATTGTCACCTAAGTTACAAGAAAATATGATTCGACATATCTGTTGAGTTAATCGAATGACGAAATTGGCCAAGAGGGGGGGTGAATTGGCAATAAAAAATTTTGTGGAAGCTTTTGCAGAAAATTGAAAGTAATTGCACAGCGATTTACAGTGGTTCGACTTTCTCAAACAAAGTCTACGTCCACTACCTTAGCTATCCACACTAAGGATTTTCTAACAAATTCACTAATTTGTTCTTTCTTTTGAGGCCAAAGAGATAACCTTACAATTCCCTCAAGAGTATACCCCAACTCTTGAGAACACTCTTTTCTCAAAGAGAAGATTACAAATTTGCAAACTTACAAGAAAACCTCACAAGGTAAGATGTTTGCACAATTCTAGAACAAAGAAAAGAACACTCAAAGATGAATACAACTGAGCACAAAAAGTGTTCTTGAAAGCAAAATGAATATTGAATGAAAATGGGCTTGAAATGCTCAAACTTGAGGTTTGATGCTTTCTCTTTGATTCTCTCTTGATTCTAGTTGCTTGATGTTTCTTGTTATTGATCAATGGCTTCTAAGCTTGCTTAAATACACCTTGGATCACTTCTGAACGTTGGGGATAATTAGAGAAGATATTATAGCCGTTTTAGTGTGAAAACATTTAATAAAACAGCTTGGAGCGTGGGGGGAATCGGTTCCCTCTCATAGGGAATCGGTTCCCTAAGTGTAAAATTCAAATATTTCGACCGTTGAACAGGGGGAATCGGTACCCCCTTGGGGGGAATCGGTTCCCTCCGAGCATTCTGGAAATCTCGGAGCCAAACCATTCAGGGGGGAATCGGTTCCTCCTATGGGGGGGAATCGGTTCCCTCTGAGCAATCTGGAATTTTTGGCTTTGAATTGGTTCGAAATACTTTGTAAAATATTTTGAAATTGTTTTATGATTAAAACTTAATTTTACATTTAAGTAAGGATCAAAAATGATTTTTGAAATATTTGGAGTAATGTTTTGATATTCGAATAGTTATATCGAATATACTTAGAAAATCATTTGGAAAATCTTAAAATCCATTTAACTTAATTTGTTATATCGAAATATTAAAATGTTTCAACAATCTCCCCCTTTTTGATATAACAAAACATTTTAGTAATTTTAAGATTTTTGAAATCAAGTTTTTTAAAATTACTCCCCCTTACTTTAACACTTCTTCAATTTATCATGTAAAACATTTAACACTTATTTAACACTTATTCTTCTCCCCCTTTTTGTTAAATCAAAAAGACATTGTAAAACAAGGTTTTGAAAATCATTTAGCCAATTGATTTATTAATTATAAGCTTAAGCTGCTAAGATCACAATCAAAGAGAGGTTAGCCATTAGTTTCATAAATCAATATTCATAAATAATGTGATATGGCAAAATTGGTCATGTTGCTAATGATAATGTAAATGATGCAAAAATGAATGAAATACACCAAACATATAAGTTCATACCATTCATAAATCCAAAATCCAACAATCCACAAAATCAAACAAATCAAAATGTTGAAACAATATTCATTTTGTTCAAAGTCTTAAAGCTAAACATAAAATCAAGCATCCGGATCGGTAGGAGGAAAACGGGCTCGCATAGCAGCCATTTCATGAGTTAGTTCATTGATACGAGCGTTGGTTGATTCATTGTTTGCACGCATCTCCCGAAGAATCTCTAATTGTTGAGCTCCCATTGTGGATAAATGGGACTCTATAGAGGAAAAGCGCGAGTCCATGGTAGCGTATCGGAAATCGAATGTCTCCATAAAGGATTGAAAATATGGAGGCATTTGATGCGTTTGTTGTGCTTGCTCCTCGGGCTGCTCTTCGGGCTGATCAGGCTCATCTTTGGCTTCATCGATATCTTGCATTAATTGCTCAAGCTCGGGATCTTCGTCAGCTTCGGGTGGAGCTTGTGAAGAACTAGCTCCCGGAGTAGAAGATCGAACCCATTCACCGGTTTCTTTGTCCTTTACCCATCCTGCTCTCGTTAAGGAAAGAAGATTTATTTGTTTCTTAAGAGGAAAAACGGCATCTAGACCGACTCTAAGCCCAGCTTTGGAAAACAGATTACTCAAAAGCAACCGTAAACTAGAGATGAACAGTGTTTCTTGTTAGGAACAAGATTTACGGTTTCAACAATTTCAGCAAAAATAATCTGAGGTAGGTTAATTTTAATACGGTTTTCGAAACAATGTAACCACCAAAGATCCAAAGCTCTAAGAGTAGAATAACGACCTCCGGATGGTCGAAACCACCAAGAAATCATTAGATGAAGAAAACGCTCATGTAGGTCTAAGACACTCGCACTATCTCTTCTTTTATAACGAGAACCTAAAATTTGTTTTTCATTCGAAATACCATCATTATCTAATCCAAATGTATTGGCTATATATGCCGGATCAATATATAAGAATTGTCCTAGAAGGTAGGAACGAATTCCTATGGTTTCGGGTTCAGCTTGGTTTTTAACACATACGGCATTAGAGTAGAATATACGAACAAGTTGATGGTAAACGATGGGTTCAAGATCAAATAGTTTATCAAATTTCCATTCTTGTAAAATGGGAAGATATTTAAAATTGATAGCTAACATAGCTTGACGAGAAGGAATACGTTCTTCCCGGATTTTGTAAGAATCGAAATACTGATAATACCAATATCGGTGATTTCTAGACCCAGGATGATTGAAACACGAATTTTGGATAGTCAAGTTAGGATCAGTGGGATTGGGATTAGAAATTGGAATAGAATGAGGATTTGGAGGTGGATTTGGTTGACGACTAGAACGACTAGATGAAGACCTAGGTCGTTTAGGATTTGACATGGTGAAGGAAATCGGAATAGATAGAATAACCTGCAATTTTAAAACAAATGTATGCAATTCAATTAATCCCAAAACTCAAATGAGTCCTCAATATTTCAAGATTCTCTAAATCAATCCTAATGGGCAAAGTTTTTGAAAAACTTTTAAAAAATATGGTTTTGAGAAACAATATATGTATAGTTTTTCATAACAACAATATAATTTAATCAAAACACAATAGTTTAAAAAAAACAATTTTTTTTTATTTCGAAAATTAAAAAAAATTTGAAAAATTCTTGTGTTTTTGATGAAATTAGTTGTAACATCTAGTTTCTAATCACTAAATAATCAATGCCCGATCACTATTTCAACCTAGAACTAATTGAAACTAATCCTATGTTCAAAAATAATGAAATAAAGAGTTTAGAAAAATTTACCTTGAAAGATGAAGATTGAGGGGATTTAGATGTTGTTTGCACGATTTTAATGATTCCAACTGGTTTAGAAGATGATATATGAAGTAAATTCCGATTAATATCGTCGATTTGAGACAAAAATGGAGATTTGAGGGTGTAGGAGGTGAAAAACGGCGGAAGAGAGAAGAAAATGAGGGTTTGGGATTTTGGGGGTGTTCTGTTGATTTTAACAGAACCCCAGGGGGGTATCGATTCCCCTGTGGGGGAATCGGTTCCCCTTCAAAGGGGGAATCGGTTCCCTCAGGGGGGGATCGATTCCCTCTGCACCAAAATGCTAAAATCCGATTTTTTAAGCACAAAATGCTAAATTAATCTTTTCTAGTGGTATTGGCAACTCATATATCAAACATTAATTTTGTTCAAATAATTAAATTAATCTTTAATTGATTTTTGAACATAAAATTAATTTTCATTAAGAATCACAAACTCCCCCTAACTAATAGCAAGAATGCAATCAAAAATTATTATTATAAGCATTTTTCAAGCTTTATTAAAAGTGCTAAAATTATTTTAAACACTAAGTGAAGATAGGTTGGTCAAACCTAATTCTCTCCTAAGTGTCCAAAATCTTTCCTTGTCTAAGGGTTTTGTAAAGATATCCGCTAATTGGTGCAAAGTATCAACAAATTCTAGAACTACATCTTCCTTAGTGACATGGTCTCTAATGAAGTGATGTCTTATTTCAATGTGCTTAGTTCTAGAGTGTTGGATGGGATTTTTAGTGAGACAAATAGCACTAGTATTGTCACACTTGATAGGAATAGTACCTACTTCAATTCCATAATCAAAAAGTTGTTGTTTCATCCATAAAACTTGTGCACAGCAACTACCGGCTGAAATGTATTCGTGGTAGATAATGCAACACAATTTTGTTTCTTTGAAAACCAAGAAATCAACATATTTCCAAGGAATTGGCAAGTACCGGAGGTGCTTTTCCTATCTAATTTGCATCCTCCATAATCCGCATCAGAAAAAGCATGCAAGCTAAAACTAGAGTCTCTAGGATACCAAAGTCCTAAACTAGGAGTGTCCTTAAGGTATCTAAAGATTCTCTTAACAGCTAGTAAATGTGATTCCTTAGGACATGATTGAAATCTAGCACATAAGCAAACACTAAACATAATGTCTGGTCTACTTGCAGTTAGATAAAGCAAAGAGCCAATCATTGACCTATATAATTTAACATCTACACATTTACCTCCTTCATCTAAGTCAAGCTTTGTTGAAGAGCTCATTGGAGTGTTATGAGGTTTCCCATTTTCCAGTCCAAACTTCTGGAGCATATCTTTGACGTACTTAGCTTGATTAATGAAGATGCCATCTTTTCTTTGCTTGATTTGGAGTCCCAAGAAAAATGAGAGCTCCCCCATCATGCTCATCTCAAACTCACTTTGCATTAGCTTAGAAAATTCTTGGCAAAGAACATCATTAGTAGAACCAAATATTATATCATCAACATAAATTTGAACTACTAATAAATCTTTACCTTTTCTCTTTAAAAACAATGTAGTGTCAACCTTTCCTTTTAAAAAAACTTTTTCAATTAAAAAATTTGACAATCTTTCATACCAAGCTCTAGGAGCTTGTTTTAAACCATAAAGAGCTTTTGTCAATTTTAAAACATGATCCGGAAAATTTGAATCTTCAAAACCTGGAGGTTGTTCCACGTACACTTCTTCTTTTATAAAACCATTTAAAAATGCACTTTTAACATCCATTTGATATAATTTAAATTCATTGAAACATGCAAATGCTAATAACATTCTAATTGCTTCCATCCTAGCTATGGGAGCGTATGTTTCATCATAGTCTATGCCTTCTTCTTGAGTATAGCCTTGAGAAACAAGTCTAGCCTTGTTCCTCACTATATTACCACTTTCATCAAGTTTATTTCTAAAAACCCATCTAGTACCTACAGTAGATTTATTACTAGGCCTTTCAACTAATGTCCATACTTTACTTCTCTCAAATTGATTTAATTCTTCTTGCATAGCCATAATCCAAAGTTCATCTTTTAATGCTTCTTTGATGTTCTTAGGCTCTATGCATGAAATAAATGCAACATAATTACAGATATTTCTAAGAGAAGATCGAGTAGTTACCCCTTTTGATGGATCACCTATAATTTCACCATCTTTGACATAGTTGTACTCTCTTGGAAAAGATACTTCCCTTTCTTCAATGGTTGGATTCTCGAGGGGATCATGAGTTTCCTCATCTTTTGTTTCTTCCTTTGATGATGATTCTCCAACGTCATATCTAACGTCATTTGCTTGTACAATACCTACATCATCATTAACAGAAGAATCCTTCCTCGGAAGGGGATTATCATCGAAAACAACATGTATAGACTCTTCTACAACTAAAGTTCTTTTATTAATACACGATAAGCTTTAGAGTTTAAGGAATAACCCAGAAAAATTCCTTCATCACTTTTAGCATCAAATTTACCAAGATTTTCTTTACCGTTGTTTAAAACAAAACATTTACATCCAAAGGATGAAAATAGCTAATGTTAGGCTTTTTATTTTTGAGAATTTCATATGGAGTTTTCTTTAAAATTGGCCTAATCATTACTCGATTTATAACATAACAAGCGGTATTTGTGGCTTCCGCCCAAAAATATTTTGGCAAATTATTTTCACAAAGCATGGTTCTAGCCATTTCTTCTAAAGTTCGATTTTTCCTCTCAACAACTCCATTTTGTTGAGGGGTTCTAGGTGCTGAAAATTGTGGCTAATACCATTAGAATTACAAAACTCAATAAATCCAAGATTTTCAAATTCAGTTCCATGATCACTTCTAACACTAGTGATAGAGTATCCTTTTTCATTTTGGATTATTTTTGAAAATGTGATGAAATTTTCTAATGCTTCATCTTTAGTACTTAAGAATAGAACCCAATTGTATCTAGAATAGTCATCTACCAAGACAAATGCATATTGTTTTCCTCCCAAGCTAGTAGTTCTAGTTGGCCCAAAAAGATCTAAATGGATCAATTGTAATACTCTACTAGTTGATACATCATTAATAGATTTAAAAGAAACTCGTTTTTGTTTTCCTTTAGCACAAGCATCACAGATTTTATCATTATCAAATTTAAGCTTAGGCAACCCTCGAACTAAATCACCTTGAATTAGCCGTTGCAAAACACTCATACTAGCATGACCTAGTCTCCTATGCCATAACCAACTATCATGCTCATCCTTAGCAACTAGGCATAAATTAGTCATATCAATAGAATCTAAATGCACCATGTAAATGTTTCCTATTCTATGACCAACAAGCATAATCCGATTAGATGCAATGTCAATGACTTTACAACCATTAATTTCAAATAAGACATTGAATCCTTTATCGCATAATTGACTAATACTCAATAGATTATGCTTTAATCCATTCACATATAAAACATTCTTAATTTGTATGGAAGAGGTATTACCTATTGTACCAATACCTTCAATGTGACCTTTTGAATTGTCTCCAAAAGTCACTTCTCCTCCATTTTTGGCGTTAAGCTCAATGAACCGGCTTTTGTCTCCGGTCATATGTCTTGAGCATCCACTATCAAGGTACCATGAGTTTGAATTTGTTTCCCGTGCCTTGTAGCAATGCTCCTTTCCCTACAAACATAGATTAATTTTTGATTTTTGGTACCCAAATTCTTTTGGGTCCATATCCATCAGTTTCCAAAATCCTAGTCCCTTTAGGTATCCATTTGTGTAGGATATTTTTATCTTTAGTAGTAATGAGTTCTTTAGGAACCCACACACTTCTAATGATTTTTCCATTAGAGGTTCTTTGGGGACCTCTATGATTGTAGTTTCTAAAACTTTTTCTAACAAAGTTGGATTTTGAATTTTCACCTTTTTCAAAATGTTTTGTTCCAACTTTATCAAAAGAAGTTTTAAGATCATCAATTTTCTTTTGATGATCATCATTGATCTTTGAAAGTAAATTTTGCAAATCTAAATTTTTCTTTTCAAACTCTTCTAGTTTGATTTGCAAATTTTTGATTTTACTTTCAAGATCGTTGTTGGTTTTGGATATGAGTTTGTTTTCATTTTTCAATTTTGAAACATCATTTTTATATTTTAAAAACAATTTCTCATAATCCGAAGCCAACCCATTGTACTCCTCAAATAACTCATCATAAGATAAATCATCAAAATCGGATGAGTTAGAGGTTACCTTAGAATCTTCCCCGAATGCCATCAAGCACAAGTTTGCTACTTCTTGTTCCTCTTCATCGGAACCTTCTTCATCGCTCCATGTAGCCACATGAGCCTTGTGCTTATTCTTTGATTGACCCTTTTTCTTCAATTGTGAGCAATCATATTTGACATGCCCCGGCTTTTTGCATTCATAGCAAATGATTGGGTCCTTCTCTTTTGGTTCATTTTTGAGGCCTTCGTTTCGTTTGAATTTTCTTCCTTGGTAAGGTCTCATCATTTTTCTGAACCGTTTGGCAAACAATGCCATTTCCTCGTCATCATCTCATGAGTGAGGAGTGAACCGATAAGTTCTTCAAGAGTTAAGGACGATAGATCCTTAGACTCGATGATTGCCGTCTTCTTTGATTGCCATGATTTTGGGAGGGAGTAGACTAACTTCCTCACAAGCTTTTCATTTGAGATGATCTCTCCATATGATTTGAGACCATTGACAATCGTTGAAAATCTATCCGTCATAGCTTTGATGTCTTCATTTGGTTTCATCCTGAAATTTTCATAGCTATGCGTTAGAATACTAATTTTTGATTTCTTTACCTCATCTGTACCTTCATGTGTGACTTGAAGTTTGTCCCATATTTCTTTGGCGGTTGTACACGATGAAACTCTTCCGTATTCATCTGGTCCAAGAGCACAAAAAATAATATGGATGGCTTTGGAGTTGAGCTGGAACATTCTTGTCTCTCCTTCACTCCACAACCTTGGATGAGTGAGAGGTTTGATGTATCCTTCTTCTACAGCATTCCATGCTCCCATGTCACTTGCTTGAATGAAGTACATCATTCTATTCTTCCAATAGGCATAGTTAGCTCCATTGAAGAAAGGAGGCTTGTTGACGGGCATCGAATCGAGACCGGAGTCGAAGTTTGAAGTGGAGGCCATTGATGACTTTGTAATCGATGTAATTCTTCCCGGATCGACTCAAGAGGCGATTAAACCTTCAAATGAGTTAGGCTCTGATACCAATTGTTGAGTTAATCGAATGACGAAATTGGCCAAGAGGGGGGGTGAATTGGAAATAAAAAATTTTGTGGAAGCTTTTGCAGAAAATTGAAAGTAATTGCACAGCGATTTACAGTGGTTCGACTTTCTCAAACAAAGTCTACGTCCACTACCTTAGCTATCCACACTAAGGATTTTCTAACAAATTCACTAATTTGTTCTTTCTTTTGAGGCCAAAGAGATAACCTTACAATTCCCTCAAGAGTATACCCCAACTCTTGAGAACACTCTTTTCTCAAAGAGAATATTACAAATTTGCAAACTTACAAGAAAACCTCACAAGGTAAGATGTTTGCACAATTCTAGAACAAAGAAAAGAACACTCAAAGATGAATACAACTGAGCACAAAAAGTGTTCTTGAAAGCAAAATGAATATTGAATGAAAATGGGCTTGAAATGCTCAAACTTGAGGTTTGATGCTTTCTCTTTGATTCTCTCTTGATTCTAGTTGCTTGATGTTTCTTGTTATTGATCAATGGCTTCTAAGCTTGCTTAAATACACCTTGGATCACTTCTGAACGTTGGGGATAATTAGAGAAGATATTATAGCCGTTTTAGTGTGAAAACATTTAATAAAACAGCTTGGAGCGTGGGGGGAATCGGTTCCCTCTCATAGGGAATCGGTTCCCTAAGTGTAAAATTCAAATATTTCGACCGTTGAACAGGGGGGAATCGGTACCCCCTTGGGGGGAATCGGTTCCCTCCGAGCATTCTGGAAATCTCGGAGCCAAACCATTCAGGGGGAATCGGTTCCTCCTATGGGGGGGAATCGGTTCCCTCTGAGCAATCTGGAATTTTTGGCTTTGAATTGGTTCGAAATACTATGTAAAATATTTTGAAATTGTTTTATGATTAAAACTTAATTTTACATTTAAGTAAGGATCAAAAATGATTTTTGAAATATTTGGAGTAATGTTTTGATATTCGAATAGTTATATCGAATATACTTAGAAAATCATTTGGAAAATCTTAAAATCCATTTAACTTAATTTGTTATATCGAAATATTAAAATGTTTCAACAATATCATCTTGGTGATTAACTCTTTTATGTATTACATCCTCATGTCCTTTATATCTAGAATAGGCACAAGTCTTGGAATAGTCACACTTGTATAGCCCATCTATTGTTTCTTGATATCTATAGTAGAGTTTAATTAACGAATAGTTTGTGATATCTCATATAAACTTATTCGAGCATGGCCATGCGTTTCTAGTCTCACTCAATCAAGTGGCCTGTGATATATTTCCTATTATGTATGAAGGACAAATCCTATCTTAATCATACACACCCACTACATATATCGAGATATATTCAATAACAATCTTTATAGAGCAACCAGTTACGGAGCTTGTTTAACTGCATCAAAATATACAACAATATATGTTGGGATAGTATTGATCTCAAGTCTGAGGATCATACATATAGTTATCACCATGAGCAATGTTATGACTGTCACATAATAATCCAAGACATATGCTCATGGTGGGTCAATCCAATACATTGTTCTCTAACAATATAATCATGTATCAATTCTGACATCTCTATGTCAATGACAACTCATTGTCATCAATCAATAACATGTTAGTCTTAAACGTATTATTATTGTCCATGCCCATAATAATACTTGACTAGGGATCTTTTAATAATAACAATTATGTCATTACATGGACTTTATTATCTTTCAGTTTATGTTAAACACATATATATATAACTGAAAATAATAGCGACAATGTCTTTATTCAATAAAATCGGTAAATAAAAGTATTATTACAATCATCATATGATTGGTCTTTGGGCATACTCTAACAGTACCAACAAATGCATGCCTTGCAAATAGCTTACAACAATCATCATTGGATAAGATTTCAAGACGATAAGTTGGAACTGTCCTCATAAACCTCATAACGGACGCAACACTTTCATTGCATGTTGTTCCAATAATCTTGTTGTTTTGTGCCCCATAATTGAAAGGAATTCTGAGCTCCTCCCAGTCAACATAATTTTTGTTCCAAACATAGTCCATAACGATTAAATATTTCTTTCCCGATAGCTTCTCCATTATTTGAATCTGAAGTTGATTTAAGCTATGGCTACCATCATGGCCACGAGTGAACTCTTCAAGAAGGGTTTTGGTGACGTTGAAAGCATCAAATTCTTCAAAAACACACACCCATGCTTTGATCTCAAACCAGTCATCCACCCTTGAGTCATTATAGATCAATTGAGCTAGGGTGGTTTTTCCCAGCCCACCCATACCCACGATGGGAATGACGTCTATACGAGTTTCAGTCAGACTTTGAGGGTTTAACAACCTCAATATTTCTTCTTTTTCCACATCTCTGCCATAAACACGAGAATCATCCACCATAGAAGTTGCAGGTGGTCTTTGAAATGCCTTTTCTCTCCCACAGTTGACTTCCAAAAGCAGGATGTGTGCTTGGTTGATTAAAGACTATAATCTCCCAAACCATCCAATATTTGAAAGGATTCAGAGAAGAGAAAAAGGAAGTGACCTGCTCTACAGCATTCTGATCCTGGGATTCCATCTTGCGTCTAAGAGCTTCAGTTGCAATCTTGTCAAGCAGGTCCTCCGCATCATAAACAGCATGTTTGAGCTCAAGAATCCAACTTCTGAAATTTGAGTTGGTAATCTGCTTCGTTTCAGCATCATCCACCAACGCTTTCACGGACATCAAGGTAGGCTTCAGTTTGTTGAGCAACACAGCTTGGAGTTCCTCTTTTCCGTTGATAAAGTTGGAAACATCGGAAGAAACAATCCGATCAAGCAACACTTCAATGGAAGCCGACAGAAATGCTTCGCCCACCAATGCAATTTTTTTTTCTTTTTCTTTGTGTTTTCTTGGAAAAGAAAAGGTTTGAAGGAAGACGAGAATCTAATAAAGTTGAATAGAGATACAGTAGCAATTCTACAAACAACTTTGATAATTAATTGATTTTGGATGTTGATTTCATAAATAATACTATATATGTAAAAAATATTTAATTTTTTTTTTATTTTGGAAATTATTAATTATTGTTGTTTTAATAAATTTTAGCTAATAATAAAATTTTATTAAAATAATAAAACAATAGGTGATTCATTCCAAACAAACATAAATTCCTATATTTTTAAAATTTTATTGAATGATCTTAAAATTATTATAACAATCTAAAAATTATCAAGTAGAAATAAAATTCTTCGAAATGATTTGATTTGTTAAATTACCATTACAATGATAATTGAGTTTCATTGTTGACAAATTTCTTAAAATAAAAATAATTCACATAATTTTCTTACGGTTAAATTCATATAATCACTTTAAATATAATAATTAATATTTTTTTAATAATATTATGAAAAATTTAAGAAGAAAACAAATCATATCAAATCAAAGTCTCACTTGGAACCAAATCTTTTTCTATTCCTCATTATATGGTAGTCGGGAAGTGATGGTAACTAATATTATATAATATTTATTGGTGACATAACTTCATGGATCCCAAGAAAAGTTTGTTCTCCCAATTCTTTTAATTTCAATAGCAATTTCATTTTTTTGGGTTAAATTCCTATTAAATCCCTCTTATTTAAAA
The DNA here is from genome assembly GCF_006381635.1 of Hibiscus syriacus. Taxonomy (NCBI): domain Eukaryota; kingdom Viridiplantae; phylum Streptophyta; class Magnoliopsida; order Malvales; family Malvaceae; genus Hibiscus; species Hibiscus syriacus. The sequence goes on from NW_024062389.1 coordinate 138,959, forward strand.
ATTGAACAATTTAATCTTCTTAATATTTTGCTATTTATATCTATATCAGTCATAATTTTCAAATTATATTTATTAATGTAAAACTCTTTATTAGATTTGTGTTTTGAACTAATCAGATACTAATTTAATTATGAATGTATATTTTTAAAAATGGTGTTTTATAAATTATTAAATAACATTTAAAAAATCATAAATATTCAAGAAAAAAAAGTTGAGATGTTACCCGTCATTCTAATTTTTCTGTATTTAACTTTTAATACAATAATCCTTAATATTAACTAAAGAAGCCTTGTGATCCTTGATGACTCAAGTTCGAGTTTTACTATGTATTAATTTTAATTATAATTCTTCAATATGTTTATATAAATATTTTATTTCCATTCTATATTTTATTGTTTATGTTTGATATTTAAGATCTTGAGAGTATTATATATCTTATTACTCCATTCAATATTTTTTTGGCAATTTATTTTTTTATTATTTTTCCGATTTGAACCCATCAAAATATCTTATAAATATTTCAATTGGCTATTCTAAATTTACGAGGGACTGCTAAATAATTCAACATGTCCATTTAATTAACTAAACATAATATTTTAATTTTCTTTTCTCTCTCAATAAAATATACTTAAAAAACTTAAAAACTGCTACAAGAGATAAGTCAACCAACAAAAATTAGGATAGTCTATAGAGATATACCCCAACCGGCACAAAGCCTCCTATTTACCTCATCCCTTTTATCAATGACTCTCTTTGCAAGTTTAATACATAACTTCTTCAAAAGTATATGTAGAGACACTTTTTCCGACCGAATTAAAAACATACATATATGTATATTATATATATTATATATGTATTATTATTTTATTAATTAACCTTTTTTTTTCATCTTGTACAACCCATCACCACAAAGGTGGCTCAGATACAGTAACCCAGAAGCACGCGACCCGAACAAGTTGCAACCCGAATCTAGTGGGGATCCGAACCGGCCTCGAAGCCAAACCTGAATATTAAGGTTCCAGAAACCCTAGCGTGCCGCATGCCCCTTTCTCCAGTGCCACAACCCACGTCCGAATTTCACAGCAACACGCCTTCAATCCCGAACCGTCCGACGCTCATGAGACCATCACTAACAAACAAGCAAAGCAATTCTATTATGACTCAAAAACTAGAGTCTAAAAATAGGAAATTATAGACTATAAATACATATGTAATCAAACACAATGGACACACATGATACACACGAAAATACAAGAAAAATACGAGTAAAGAGATAGTGAGTTCGAAGCTTTTTTTACCATTTTCGAATGGAAATAAAAAGGTAAGATTCTTTCCTCGTGTTGTTTTTCTTGCTTGCATGTTGTTGTTGGTTTGAAAAAAATACACCAAAACGCCGATGAAAATAGGGGGAGGGACCGAGACTTTCAATCTCGGATATACTCTCTCCTGAGGCATTTTTGAAAAAACAAGTTTGGTTTTCGTAAACTACATGAGAAAAGTTTTTGGAAAAAATAATTTTTTTTTATGTTTTGCCGCCGATGAACGGCGGCCAGAGAGGCGGCGGGTGGTCGATTTCTGGAAACCGCGACCGTGTTCTTCAAGAGTGAAGAACACTCAAGAGAAAACGACAAAATGGGGGCGGCTCGGTTTGAAATGAAGGAAAATAAAAAAAATTAAAACATTTTAAATATTCGACCCGCCAACCCGAATGGAACACGCGTGTCAACCCACCCTGATTGCTTAACCAGAGTGTTTTTAATACAAAGGGGGAAATTGTGTTTTTGGTCCCCCCGATTTCTGAATCTTTCATTTTGACCCATTTCATTCAATTTAACCCCAAATTCCTTTTAATTTGACCCCCGATTTATTTTTTCTTTCAATTCAGTCCCTTCACATTTTAACTTTATTTTTTTTATTTCTTATCTCTATTTATTTAAGTATTATATTTAATTACAAATATATATTTTATTTTTGTTTTATTATTATTAATGTATATATTTTAATTTTAATTTTGTTTTTTTATCTTCTTTTTTCCTTTATTATTATTATTATTATTATTATTATTATTATTATTATTATCATTATATATACTTTTTTTTTTATTTTACTTATTGTATTTTTTTTATTTTTTTATCTATATTATATTTATCTTGTTTACCTTTCTTTTATTTTTTATTTTCTTTATCTTTATTTTATTTTTATATATATTTTTCACTTTTCTTTCATTTTTATTTTTGTTTTTTTCTTTATCTTATTTTTATGTTTTATTTCTTTTTATCTTTGTTTCATTTGTTTTTATTTTCTTTAGTTTTTATGTTTATAGTATTTATCTTATTCATCTTTATCTTATTTTTTTTCTTTATTTTTTTCTCTAACACGTTTTTTGACTTTTTAAGGGTACACTTTCGAATCCATCAGGGGTAAGTAATCTGGATCATATTTTTACCTTTATTTTAAACTTATAATTTTCTTAATTAAAGATAACTGGAAATTACGTAGTACCGAAGGGCAGTTCAAGGGTGCTAACCCTTCATTGACTGTAACCGACTCCCAAATCCGACATATATTTTGTAAGATGCAGATCAGGTAAGAAATAAAGGTATCCGATCAACCTATTTATTCTTAAAATAAATGATCGGTGGAGGCTCCAAACTATTTTATTCAAGTCGAAGCTAAATTCCGGGCCCACCCAAAAGACGGTTATAACAGTATGGCGACTCCACTAGGGATAGGTAAGTGAGTCAGGCTAAGGTAATTTCTAGTTGTCTTTTTAATGAAAAGGGTAAGTTTGTAAGTTTAAATTTTAAGGTAACTTTTCGATCCTTATTACTTACTTTTGATTATTTTTTTCAAATAAATAGTTGTACTGACGGTTTCTTTCGATGATTTCAGCCTTTTAAGCTTTTTTCCATCTAAGGATCTATACCCGAGCTCTGAATCCTTTTAAGTGGGGGTGAAAGCGACGCCTTCGTGAGAATTTATTCTCCACATAGGCCTAGCAAGTAACCTTCGGGATTCATATACCTTATGTCTTTGTGTGACTTTATTCACCGCATAGACATAAGGGAATGTATCCTCTCGAGTTTAACTTAGTTCACACAAGCTTGTAATGGGCTTAGGACTAAGGGTCTGGCCAGCCCAAGGAGGCACCATCAAGGAGAACTCGGGTACATTTTTTAGAACCTAAACCGGGAGACTACATGGAATTAGAGCCCACCCTAAAACTTCATTTCAAACCCTAGGCTATTTTGAGATCATTTCTTGCTTTATTTTCTGTTCAGAGCATGTGAACTAGAAATTTATGTGGTTAGGACTTGTTCAAAAATTAACTTGCGGGTTAGAGATCATGTCCGGGTATGAATAATAAGCATGTGGGGTAGGACTTTTTATTTCCATTATTGTTTTGATTATTATCCTTACCTCACTAACTATTTTCATTTTTGTTTTCTTTCATTTTATTTTCATCATTTGCATCATTCAAAAGAGGTGTTGATCCACCAAAAACGTGTTCATTAAGCGTAAATAATTTGCATTAATAGACAAAGGACTTATAATACAAGAGATGAAAAGCTCAGGAGTCCAACTATGGTCATAAAAGACTCAGAACAGACTGAAATTTACACTGAGTACATCAAGAGTTGACCTATTGAGTGGGAAAAATTTGCAGGGGCAATACGAGAAAAAAGTTACTAACATGGGGAGTCCCTTCAAAGATAACAAGAAGCAATAGGTGAAATTGGAGGCCATTATTGACGAATTCAAGAAACAAGCGGCATTTTTTTGTTGGGACATGCTCAACAAAGGATGAAAACCAGAGAAGTAGCCATTTGAGACTTCTTGGGACAAGAACAAAAAATAGCTCGTCACTTGTACGGTTTAGCCAGAGAAGTAAGAGCAGTTCGACAAGTATTCAACCGGTGACAGACGAAGGTAGAAGATGAATCAACCTGTCAGAAGCTGTTCGGGGTCTAAAAGAATATACTTTTAAAATGTTTTTGTCTCTTAAGAAATAACACTTTTGTCCCCAAAAAGGATTATTTATAATAACAGACACATTTTTGGATCAATGCCTCAAACATTTCATGCATCATGCATTCTTGTATATTTTGCATTATTTTTTTATCTTTTCTATTTTTTTCCTCATTATATTCACATTAACTAACAAGAGATGTCTGATAAAAAAGATGAAAGCAAGGATACTCCCGAAGCAGAAATTTGTTCATCTGAGGGTACATCAAAAGGAGTCCCAGCAAGAGAAATAGTCGAGAAATGGGGAGCAAATGCGGATGAAGGCCCCAATCCAACTAACAGGGCATCCTAATGAGGCTTTATTCCATTTTGCAGTATCCTGTTTGAACTTTGTTTTTTTTTACTTTCTCATATTTCTTTTTGTAACTTGCTTTTGAACTTTCTCATATTTCATTTTATAAGGATATTTCAATGAATTTATTCTGAGCATTGCATCAAATATACAACTTGAAATTCTTTGAATATCAAATGAATTGAGAAACTTTGTAAATGATCAAAGTTACAGACCTTTGACAAAGTGACATGATTCAAAAGTGGTAAAACAAGGACTTTGACCTTACCCCAGAAGATACGTTCAAACACTGTACCCTTCTCTTGCAAAGAACCGATATAGCTTTATCCTCTCATAAGAGAATAAACAAGAGGCTTGGTATTAGGCATGCATAGGAGTGGACAACATGGGACATCTCTTGTGTATGGCATTACTATACTTTTATCGAGGATGTTCAGTGATGATAATGATATGCACTGATGGAATAGTCGAGTAGGTGAATCTAGTTCAGGTCAATTGCTTGGAAATTAAACTCTAAAGATGAAATTCCTTGACTTTCAACAACACCTAGACTATAATAGGTTCTTCTTGACAAACTTAAGAAATTGAATTCGTAAACCCAGATTATAATATTATATATATACAATAAAGCTTGAGCTGTCCCTCTATTGCAATTGGTTAAACGCCCCGACTTTATGGATAAGATTTAGCTAGCCTGATAAAGACGATTATAATATAAAATAAAACTTGAGTTGTCCCTCTAGAGAAATTAGTTAAACGCCCTGGCTTTATGGATAATATCCAGCTAGTCTGATAAAGGTAATTATAATATCTATACAATGATATTGAGCTATCCCTCTAGAGCAATTGGTTAAACGCCCCGACTTTATGGATTCAACTAGCCAGATAATGGCAAATTAAATTTATCTAAATAAGGAGTTTCAATAAAGATGGACTAAGAGAGTTACGGAACACCTGTTATAATCAATTTCACACGAGCACTCAGGAATTTCATTTTTAGACAGATATTTCTGCACTGCCTTTGTTAGAGAAGTTTAAAAAGCTTGAATAAATGGAAGATTTTAGAGGACCGAAATAGAAGGTCTAATAATTGATTATGCTAGTTGCGTCATTTTGTCCACATCTGATTAAAATGCTAAGCCAAGAAATAGGGGCATGTTGCGATGTTTAAAAGGACCGAGAATGACACAACATTTTGGTGGCCAAAACCTTATAAAATAGGAAGCCAACCTAAAACTAACTCATCAATTTTGGACATTTGTCAAAGAGATAACTCTGAAAGTGATAAAGAGCTATTGATTCTTTTGATATTCTTTGAACTCATGTTTATGATTTGATTCAATTGCGAGCCTGGATTAAGGGGCAATGTTTTACAGAATTCTTACATTTTTATATCTTTTTTCTTCCCTCCTAAAATAAGAGGAGAAAAACATTTTCAAACAAGACAGTCTCAAATGTGAAAAGTCCTGGAAGCTGTTGAGGCTCATTTTTGCCTCTATCGAAGAAAGAACAAACAATGCCAAATTTCGAGCATTTCACATTCTTGAAAACTATCAGTCTGAGAGACCAGAGAACTTATGACATTGTCAACAACCTGGGAAGAAAATGGGGCATAGTCGATTCCAAGGACAAGACCAACAGACAAAAATGAGGCTCCATCCAAGAGATAAAACAGAACTAATTCATGTTGCATGCATCTTAGATATACTTAAGAGCATCACATTCATCATTTTTTTGCATACATAATTTTTTGTAGCTCTTAGAGTCAAGTTTCAACTTCAAGAAGAAAAATACTCGATTTAAAAGCACCTTAAAAAATTGATGGTGGTGGGATAACTCAATAGCGAGGAGCTATACCTCAACCAATTTAACCCATTGAAGGACCGACAGATCTTAAAATCAAATTCAGACGGGTTCGAGAACTAATTCGGAACAGATCCAGTTCAGCTTAAATCAGCGACGAGTGTCTAGTTTCCAGTTGACGTTTGCAAGCCAGATTTTAACTCCATGACGGAGGATATCTGACTGACAGAATATACCACTTGGCTTTCCCGGGAAGGGAAGCCATTTAAAGAACTATGATTGGTTTAGACCCGCGAATGGGGAGCTATCCTTTATTTAGAGGAAATTTACAGCACAACTTAAGTCGAGAAAAAGCTTTCTGTCAATAAACAACTTTCTAGTTTCATTCAGAGTCAATTTCAACTTCACAGTGAAGGATATTGGACTCGAAACAATGCAACTTACACAACATTGGATTTCAACTTCACAACATTGGATTTCAATTCAAAGCTCACTTCACAGCGAAAGGACGACTATCAACAAACAAATTTCTAGTTTCATTCAGAGTCAATTTCAAATTCACAACGAAAGATATTGAACCCAAAATGACACAATTTACTCAAGATTGGATTTCAACTTCACAACGAAGGATATCCAACTCAAAACCAATTTGGTGAAACTTACTCATTGGATTTCAACCTCACGACGAAGGATATCCAGCTCAAAACCAATTTCGTGAAACAATACTTGGATTTTAACTTCACGACGAAGGATATCCAATTCAAAGATCAACTTCACAACGAATGAGCCATCCATGATTTGAACTTCACGACGAAAGATATCGTGCCCACAAGCAGCATCCATCTCTAGATTGGATTTCAACTTCACAACGAATGATGTCCAATTCAAAGCTCAACTTCACATCAAAAGGGCCAATTTCAACAAATAACTTTCCAGTTTCATTTAGAGTTAATTTCAACTTCACAGCAAAGGATATTGAACTCGAAGTGAAACTTACTCAAGATTGGATTTCAACTTCACAACGAAGGATATCCAACTTAAAACCAATTTGGTGAAACTTACTCATTGGATTTCAACTTCATGACGAAGGTATCCAACGTAAAACCAATTTGGTGAAACAATCCCTGGATTTCAACTTCACGATGAAGGATATCCAATTGAAAGCTCAACTTCACTTCAGCTGCAATAATAGGGATCCATTCCCTAGCCCAGTGCAACATAACTCAAGGCGAAAAGGGTTATCTGTCATCAAAGACCTTCGAGTTCGATTACACTCAGCTCAAAGGCACATCTAATTTATATAATAACTCAAGGCGATAAGGGTTATCTGTCAACCAAGGCCTTTGAGTTCAATTACTCTCAACTCAAAGGCACATCAAATTTACAGCATAGCTCAAGGCGAGAAGGGTTATATATCAACAAAAGACCTTCGAGTTCGATTACATTCAGCTCAGAGGCATATCAAATTTACAACATAGCTCAAGGCGAGAAGGGCTATCTGTCAAAAAAAAAACTGACGAGTTTGATTCCATTCAGCTCGATGACACATCAACCTCAGGGTAGCAATAAGGAACTACTTTCCAGTCAAATTTTTCACATTGAGGTCTTTAAGTAAAGAAGAAGACCAGGTCAAGAATGGAAACAAGAAGCCATTTTCTGATTTTTCCTACGATTTCAACTTCACAACAAAGGATATCGTACCTGAAAGATTGACCCAACTTCACGAAGAAGGGGTCATATGTAACACAGTTTCATATCAAAGTCTTCAAGTCAAATTTCAGCTTCGAGGTGAAGTATCTTGGGCTATAAGACGATCCAGGAGCTACTTTCTAATGCTATGAGTTCGGTTTCAACTTTGCGACGAAGGATATCATGCTCATAATTTTCCAATTCAACTCGACCTCACGAAAAGGGATTTATTTCGTGATTCAATCCAAATTAACCAACCAATCTCGACGTCAAATTTCAACTCTACAATAGAGGATATTCGATAGGGATTGACCCCTATATAGATGATGTTAAATTTGGATACATTCAAGTTAAATGAAAGAAGTGTCCTGTAATCTTTGCCCTATCCCCGTTACACGACTATGGGCAAAGAGAGGCAGTTGTAGACACACTTTTTCTGACCGAATTAAAAACATACATATAAGTATATTTTATATATAATATATGTATTATTATTTTATTAATTAACCTTTTTTTTCATTTTGTACAGCCCATCACCACAAAGGGTGGCCTAGATATAGTAACCCAGTAACCTAGAAGCATCCGACCCTGACAAGTTACAACCCAAACCGACCTTTAAGCTAAACCTGAAGATTAGGGTTTCTAAAAACCTTAGCGTGCCACATGCCCCTTTCTCTAGCGTCGCAACCCACGTCCGAATTTCATGGCAACACGTCTCCAATCCCGAACCGTTCGATGCTAATGAGACAATCACCAACAAACAAGCAAATCAGTTAGATTAGGACTAAAAAACCAGAGTCTAAAAATAGGGAATTATAGAATATAAATACATGTGTGTTGAGTTAATCGATTGACTGAATCGGCCAAGAGGGGGTGAATTGGCAACAAAAATTTTTGTGGAAGCTTTTCAGAAAATTGAAAGAAATTGCATAGCGATTTAGAGTGGTTCGACTTTATCAACCAAAGTCTACGTCCACTACCTTTGCTATCCACACTAAGGATTTTCCAACAAATTCACTAATTTGTTCTTTCTTTTGAGGCCAAAGAGATAACCTTACAACTCCCTCAAGAATATACCCCAATTCTTGAGAACACTCTTTTCTCAAAGAGAAATACAAATTTGCAAACTTACAAGAAAAACCTCAAAAAGCAAATATGTTTGCACAATTCTAGAACAAAGAAAGAACACTCAAGAATAAATACAATTGAGCACAATAAGTGTTCTTGAAAGCAAAATGAATATTGAACGAAAAATAGGCTTGAAATGCTCAAACTTGAGGTTTGATGCTTTCTCTTTGATTCTCTCTTGATTCTAATTGCTTGATGTTTCTTGTTATTGATCAATGGCTTTTAAGCTTGCTTAAATACACCTTGAATCACTTCTGAACGTTGGGGATGATTAGAGAAAATAATATAGCCATTTTAGTGTGAAAACAATTAATAAAACAGTTTGGAGAATGGGGGGAATCGGTTCCCTAAGTGTAAAATTCAAATATTTCGACCGTTATACAAGGGGGGAATCGGTACCCCCTGGGAGGGAATCGGTTCCCTCCGAGCATACTGGAATTCTCGGAGCCAAACCATTCAGGGGGGAATCGGTTCCCTCTGAGCAATCTGGAATTTTTGGCTTTGAAATGGTTCGAAATACTTTGTAAAATTATTTTGAAATTATTTTAAGATTAAAACTTAATTTTACACTTTGAGTAAGGATTAAAAATGATCTTTGAAAGATTTAGAGTAATGTTTTGATATTCGAATAATTCTATCGAATATACTTAGAAAATCATTTGGAAAATCTTAAAATTCATTTAACTTAATTTGTTATATCGAAATATCAAAATGTTTTCAACAATCTCCCCCTTTTTGATACAACAAAACATTTTAGTAATTTTAAGATTTTGAAATCAAGTTTTGAAATTACTCCCCCTTACTTTAACACTAACACTTCTCTCATTTATCATTTTTTAACTTCTCCCCCTTTTTGTTAAATCAAAAAGACATTTTAAAGAATTTAAACAAGGTTTTGAAATCATTTAGCCAATTGATTATATATAATATAAGCTGCTAAGATCACAAGCAAGAGAAACGTTAGCCATTAGTTTCATAATCAATATTCATAATTAATGTGAAATGGCAAAATTGGTCATATATCTAATCATGAAGTAAATGATGCAATAATGAATAAATTTAATCACACCAAATAGATAATTTCTAACCATTCATAAATCCAAACAAATTCAAAGTCAATCAATCCACAAATTCAAACATTCCAAAATATTCAAAATGTTAAAACAATAAGTTTGGAGTTCAAAGCAAAACATAGAATCACATATCAGGATCAGGAGAAGGAAAACGAGCTCGCATAGCGGTCATTTCATGAGTGAGGTCATTAATACGCGCGTTGGTTGCTTCATTGTTTGCACGCATCTCCCGAAGAATTTCTAATTGTTGAGCTCCCATTGTGGATAAGTGGGACTCTATAGAAGAAAAGCGTGAATCCATGGTAGCGTATCGGAAATCGAATGTCTTCATAAAGGATTGGAAATATGGAGGCATTTGATGCGTTTATTGTGCTTGCTCTTCGGGCTGCTCCTCGGGCTGCTCAGGCTCATCTTCGGCTTCATCGATGTGTCGCATTAATTGCTCAAGCTCGAGATCTTCGTCAGCTTTGGGTGGAGCTTGTGAAGAACTAGCTCCCGGAGTATTTGCAGAAGATCGAACCCATTCACCAGTTTCCTTATCCTTAATCCATCCCGCTCTCATTAAGGAAAGAAGGTTAATTTGTTTCTCAAGGGGAAAAACGACATCTAGACTGACTCTAAGCCCAGCTTTAGAAAACATATTACTCAAAATGCAACCGTAAACAAGAGATGAACAGAGTTTCTTGTTAGGAACACGATTTACGGTTTTAACAATTTCAGCAAAAATAATCTGAGGTAGGTTAATTTTAATATTGTTTTCGAAACAATGTAACCACCAAAGATCTAAGGCTCTAAGAGTAGAATAACGACCTCCGGATGGTCGAAACCACCAAGAAATCATTATATGAAGAAAACGTTCATGAAGGTCTAAGACACTTGCACTATCCCTTCTTTTATAACGAGATCCTAAAACCTGTTTTTCATTTGAAATACCATCATTATCTAGTCCGAATGTATTGGCTATGTAAGCCGAGTCAATATATAAGAATTGTCCTAGGAGGTAGGAACGAATTCCTATGGTTTCGGTTTCAGTTTGGTTTTTAAGACAAACGGCATTAGAATAGAAAATACGAACAAGTTGATAGTAAACGATGGGATCAAGGTCAAATAGTTTATCAAATTTCCACTCTTGTAAAAGAGGAAGATATTTAAAATTGATAGCTAACATAGCTTGACGAGAAGGAATACGTTCTTCCCGGATTTTGTAAGAGTCGAAATATTGATAATACCAAAAATGATGATTTCTAGGACCAGGAGATTGAAACACGAATTTTGGATAGTCAAGTTAAGATCAATGGGATTAGGATTAGAAATTAGAATAGGAGGAGGATTTGGAGGTGGATTTGGTTGACGGTGTGAGCGACTAGATGATGACCTAGCACGTTTAGGATTTGACATGGTTTAGGAAATCGGAATAGAATTGATAACCTGCAATTTAGAAAACACATGTATGCAATTTAATCAATCCCAAAACTCAATTGAGTCCTCAATATTTCAAGGTTCTCTAAATCAATCCTAATGGGCAAAGTTTTTTTTGAAAAACTTTTGAAAAATATGATTTTGAGAAACAATATATGTATAGTTTTCATAACAACAACATAATTTAATCAAAACACGATAATTTGAAAATTAACATTTTTTTTTAATTTCGAAAATTTAAAAAAAAATTGGAAAATTCTTGTGTTTTTGATGAAATTGGTTGTAATATCTAGTTTCTAATCACTAAACAATCAATGCCCAATCTAAAGTTCATCCTAGAACTAATTAAAACAAGTCCTATGTTCAAAATCAATAAAATAGGGAGTTTAGAAAATTTTACCTTGAAGGATGAGATTGAGTGGATTTTGATGTTGTTTGCACGATTTTAATGATGATTGCAAGTTTAGGAGATGATATTTGAAGTGAATTCTGATTAAAATCGATGATTTGAGGCAAGAATGGAGATAAGGAGAGAGTTGAGGGAAGAAATGGCGTGAAGAGAAAGGAGGGTTTTGAGTAAAAATAAGGGTTCTGCCCGTGTATAACCAGAACCCCAGGGGGGTATCGATTCCCCTGTGGGGGGAATCGGTTCCCCTTCAAAGGGGGAATCGGTTCCCTCAAGGGGGGATCGATTCCCTCTGCACCAAAATACTAAAATCCGATTTTAAACACCCAAAATGCTAAATTAATTTCCTCTAGTGGTATTGGCAACTCATATATTGAAAATTAATCATGTTCAAACAATTCAATTAATCTTTAAACGATATTTGAACATAAAATTAATTTTTCATCAAGAATCATAAACTCCCCCTAACTAATAGCAATGAATGCAATCAAAAATTACTATTATAAGCATTTTTTATTTATTATTAAAAGTGCTAAAATTATTTTAAACACTCAGTGAAGATAGGTTGGTCAAACCTAATTCTCTCCTAAGTGTCCAAAATCGTTCCTTGTCTAAAGGTTTTGTAAAGATATCCGCTAATTGGTGCAAAGTATCAACAAATTCTAGAACTACATCTTCCTTAGTGACATGGTCTCTAATGAAGTGATGTCTTATTTCAATGTGCTTAGTTCTAGAGTGTTGGATGGGATTTTTAGTGAGACAAATAGCACTAGTATTGTCACACTTGATAGGAATGGTACCTACTTCAATTCCATAATCAAAAAGTTGTTGTTTCATCCATAAAACTTGTGCACAACAACTACCAGCTGAAATGTATTCGGCTTCAGTAGTAGATAATGCAACACAATTTTGTTTCTTTGAAAACCAAGAAATTAGCATATTTCAAAGGAATTGGCAAGTACCGGAGGTGCTTTTCCTATTTAATTTGCATCCTCTATAATCCGCATCAGAAAAAAGCATGCAAGCTAAAGCTAGAGTCTCTAGGATACCAATGTCCTAAACTAGGAGTGTCCTTAAGGTATCTAAAGATTCTCTTAACAGCTAGTAAATGTGATTCCTTAGGACATGATTGAAATCTAGCACATAAGCAAACACTAAACATAATATCCGGTCTACTTGTAGTTAGATAAAGTAGAGATCCAATCATTGACCTATATAATTTAATATCTACACATTTACCTCCTTCATCTAAGTCAAGCTTTGTTGAAGAGCTCATTGGAGTGTCATGAGGTTTCCCATTTTCCAGTCCAAACTTCTTGAGCATATCTTTGACGTACTTAGCTTGATTGATGAAGATGCCATCTTTTCTTTGTTTGATTTGGAGTCCCAAGAAAAAATGAGAGCTCTCCCATCATGCTCATCTCAAACTCACTTTGCATTAGCTTAGAAAATTCATGGCAAAGAACATCATTAGTAGAACCAAATATTATATCATCAACATAAATTTGAACTACTAATAAATCTTTACCTTTATACTTCAAAAACAATGTAGTGTCAACCTTCCATTTTGAAAAACCTTTTTCAATTAAAAAATTTGACAATCTTTCATACCAAGCTCTAGGAGCTTGCTTTAAACCATAAAGAGCTTTTGTCAATTTTAAAACATGATCCGGAAAATTTGAATCTTCAAAACCTGAAGGTTGTTTCACATACACTTCTTCTTTTATAAAACCATTTAAAAATGCACTTTTAACATCCATTTGATATAATTTAAATTCATTGAAACATGCAAATGCTAATAACATTCTAATTGCCTCCATCCTAGCTGCGGGAGCGTATGTTTCATCATAGTCTATGCCCTCTTCTTGAGTATACCCTTGAGCAACAAGTCTAGCCTTGTTTCTCACTATATTACCACTCTCATCAAGCTTATTCCTAAATACCCATCTAGTACCTACAGTAGATTTATTACTAGGCCTTTCAACTAATGTCCATACTTTACTTCTCTCAAATTGATTTAACTCTTCTTGCATAGCCATAATCCAATGTTCATCATTTAATGCTTCTTTAATATTCTTAGGCTCTATGCATGAGATAAATGCAACATAATTACAAATATTTCTAAGAGAAGATCGAGTTGTTACCCCTTTGGATGGATCACCTATAATTTCACCATCCTTGACATAGTTGTACTCTCTTGGATAAGATACTTCCCTTTCTTCAATGGTTGGATTCTCAAGAGGATCATGAGTTTCCTCATTTTTCGTTTCTTCCTTTGATGATGGTTCTCCAATGTCATGTCTAACGTTATTTGTATTTATAACACCTACATCATCATTCACACAAGAATCCTTCCTCGGAAGGGGATTATCATCGAAAACAACATGTATAGACTCTTCTACAACTAAAGTTCTTTTATTAAATACACGATATGCTTTAGAATTTAAGGAATAACCCAGAAAAATTCCTTCATCACTTTTAGCATCAAATTTGCCAAGGTTTTCTTTACCATTGTTTAAAACAAAACATTTACATCCAAAAGGATGAAAATAACTAATGTTAGTTTTTTTTTTTTTTGAAAATTTCATATGGAGTTTTCTTTAAAATTGGCCTAATCATTACTCGATTTACAACATAACAAGCGGTATTTGTGGCTTCCGCCCAAAAATATTTTGGCAAATTGGTTCTAGCCATTTCTTCTAAAGTTCGATTTTTCCTCTCAATAACCCCATTTTGTTGAGGAGTTCTAGGTGCTGAAAAATTATGGCTAATACCGTTAGAGTTACAAAATTCAGTAAATCCAAGATTTTCAAATTCAGTTCCATGATCACTCCTAACATTAGTTATAGAGTAACCTTTTTCATTTTGGATTACTTTTGAAAACATGATGAATTGTTCTAATGCTTCATCTTTAGTACTTAAAAATAGAACCCAAGTATATCTAGAATAGTCATCTACCAAGACAAATGCATATTGTTTTCCACCCAAGCTAGTAGTTCTAGTTGGCCCAAAAAGATCTAAATGGATCAATTGTAAAACTCTACTAGTTGATACATCATTAATGGATTTAAAAGAAACTCGCTTTTGTTTTCCTTTAGAACAAGCATCACAGATTTTATCATTATTAAATTTAAGCTTAGGTAACCCTCTTACTAGGTCTCCTTGAATTAACCGTTGCAAAACACTCATACTAGCATGTCCTAGTCTCCTATGCCATAACCAACTATCATGTTCATCCTTAGTAACTAGGCATAAATTAGTCATATCAAAAGAATCTAAATGCACCATGTATATGTTTCCTATTCTATGACCAACAAGCATAATCCGATTAGATGCAATGTCAATGACTTTACAACCATTAATTTCAAATAAGACATTGAATCCTTTATCGCATAATTGTCTAATTCTCAATAGATTATGCTTTAATCCATTCACATATAAAACATTTTTAATTTGTATGGAAGAGGTATTACCTATTGTACCAATACCTTCAATGTGACCTTTTGAATTATCTCCAAAAGTCACTTCTCCTCCATTTTTGGCGTTAAGCTCAATGAACCGGCTTTTGTCTCCGGTCATGTGTCTTGAGCATCCACTATCAAGGTACCATGAATTTGAATTTGTTTCCCGTGCCTTGTAGCAATGATCCTTTCCCTACAAACATAGATTAATTTTTGATTTTTGGTACCCAAATTCTTTTGGGTCCATATTCATTAGTTTCCAAAATCCTAGTCCCCTTAGGTATCCATTTGTGTAGGATATTTTTATCTTTAGTAGTAATGAGTTCTTTAGGAACCCACATACTTCTAACGATTTTTCCATTAGAGGTTCTTTGGGGATTGTAGTTTCTAAAACTTTTTCTAACAAAGTTGGATTTTGAATTTCCACCTTTTTCAAAATGTTTTGTTCCAACTTTATCAAGAGAAGTTTTAAGATCATCAATTTTCTTTTAATGATCATCATTGATCTTTGAAAGTAAATTTTGCAAATCTAAATTTTTCTTTTCAAACTCTTCTAGTTTGATTTACAAATCTTTGATTTTACTTTCAAGATCGTTGTTGGTTTTGGATATGAGTTTGTTTTCATTTTTCAATTTTGAAACATCATTTTTATATTTTAAAAATAATTTCTCATAATCCGAAGCCAACCCATTATATTCCTCTAATAACTCATCATAGGATAAATCATCAAAATTGGATGAGTTAGAGGTTACCTTAGAATCTTCCCCAAATGCCATCAAGCACAAGTTAGCTACTTCTTGTTCCTCTTCATCGAAACTTTCTTCATCGCTCCATGTAGCCACATGAGCCCTGTGCTTATTCTTTGATTGACCCTTTTTCTTCAATTGTGGGCAATCATATTTGACATGCCCTGGCTTTTTGCATTCGTAGCAAATGATTGGGCCATTCTCTTTCGGTTCATTTTTGAGGCCTTCATTTCGTTTAAATTTTCTTCCTCGATAAGGTCTCATCATTTTTCTGAACCATTTGGAAAACAATGCCATTTCCTCGTCATCTTCATCGTCATTCGAATCACTCTTATCTTTTGTGGATTTGAGAGCAACTCTAATATTTTTCTTCTTCTCCTTCTCCTTTGGTGTCTCGTCAATCTTGTCGAGGTCCACCTCATCTTCGAGCATCATTTCATGAGTGAGGAGTGACCCAATTAGCTCTTCAAGAGTTAAGGACGTTAAGTCTTTAGACTCGATGATTGCCACGATTTTGCGAGGGAGTAGACTAACTTCCTCACAATCTTTTCATTTGAAATGATCTCTCCATATGATTTGAGACCATTGACAATCGTTGAAAATCTATCCGTCATAACTTTGATATCTTCATTTGGTTTCATCCTGAAATTTTCATAGCTATGCGTTAGAATACTAAATTTAGATTTCTTTACCTCATCGGTACCTTCATGAGTGACTTGAAGTTTCTCCCATATTTCTTTGGCGGTTGTACACGATGAAACTCTTCCGTATTCATCTGGTCCAAGAGCACAAAAAATGATATGGATGGCTTTGGAGTTGAGCTGGAACATTCTTGTCTCTCCTTCACTCCACAACCTTGGATGAGTGAGAGGTTTGATGTATCCTTCTTCTACAGCATTCCATGCTACCATGTCACTTGCTTGAATGAAGTACATCATTCTATTCTTCCAATAGGCATAGTTAGCTCCATTGAAGAAAAGAGGCTTGCTGACGGGCATCGAATCGAGACCGGAGTCGAAGTTTGAAGTGGAGGCCATTGATGACTTTGATTATCGATATAACTCTTCCCGAATCGACTCAAGAGGCGATTAAACCTTCAAATGAGTTAGGCTTTAATACCAATTGTTGAGTTAATCAATTGACTGAATCGGCCAAGAGGGGGTGAATTGGCAATAAAATTTTTGTGGAAGCTTTTGCAGAAAATTGAAAAAATTGCACAGCGATTTAGAGTGGTTCGACTTTATCAACCAAAGTCTACGTCCACTACCTTAGCTATCCACACTAAGGATTTTCCAATAAATTCACTAATTTGTTCTTTCTTTTGAGGCCAAAGAGATAACCTTACAACTCCCTCAAGAATATACCCCAATTCTTGAGAACACTCTTTTCTCAAAGAGAAATACAAATTTGCAAACTTACAAGAAAAACCTCACAAGGCAAATATGTTTGCACAATTCTAGAACAAAGAAAGAACACTCAAGAATAAATACAATTGAGCACAATAAGTGTTATTGAAAGTAAAATGAATATTGAATGAAAAATAGGCTTGAAATGCTCAAACTTGAGGTTTGATGCTTTCTCTTTGATTCTCTCTTGATTCTAATTGCTTGATGTTTCTTGTTATTGATCAATGGCTTCTAAGCTTGCTTAAATACACCTTGAATCACTTCTGAACGTTGGGGATGATTAGAGAAAATAATATAGCCGTTTTAGTGTGAAAATAATTAATAAAATAGTTTGGAGCGTGGGGGGGAATCGGTACCCCCTATGGGGAATCGGTTCCCTAAGTGTAAAATTCAAATATTTCGACCGTTATACAAGGGGGGGGAATCGGTACCCCCTGGGGGGAATCGGTTCCCTCCGAGCATACTGGAATTCTCGGAGCCAAACCATTCAGGGGGGAATCGGTACCCCCTTGGGGGGGAATCGATTCCCCTCTGAGCAATCTGGAATTTTTGGCTTTGAAATGGTTCGAAATACTTTGTAAAATTATTTTGAAATTGTTTTAAGATTAAAACTTAATTTTACACTTTGAGTAAGGATTAAAAATGATCTTTGAAAGATTTGGAGTAATGTTTTGATATTCGAATAATTCTATCAAATATACTTAGAAAATCATTTGGAAAATCTTAAAATTCATTTAACTTAATTTGTTATATCGAAATATCAAAATGTTTTCAACAATGTGTAATCACACAAGGGACACACACGATACACACGAAAATACCAGAAAAATATGAGTAAAGAGATAGTGAGTTCGAAGCGTTTTGTACCATTTTCAAAGGGAAATAAAACGGTGAGATTCTTACCTCGTGTTGTTTTTCTTACTTGCATGTTGCTGGTTTGAAAAAAAACACCTAAACACCGATGAAAATAGGGGGAGGGACCGAGACTTTCATTCTAGGATCTAATCTCCCCCGAGGCATTTTTGAAAAAACAAGCTTGATTTTCGTAAACTACATGAGAAAAGCTTTCGAAAAAAATAATTTTTTTTATGTTTCGTCGCCAATTAACGGCGTCCGACGTCATTAAACGGCGGTTGACGAGGTGGCGGGGTGGTCAGTTTCTGGAAACCGCGACTGTGTTCTTCAAGAGTGAAGAACACTCGAGAGAAAATGACGAAATGGGGGGCTCGGTTTGAAATGAAGGAAAATAAAAAATTTTAAAACATTTTTTACTTAAATACTCAACCCGTCGACCCAAATGCAACCCGTGTGTCGACTCGGCCCGGTCGCTTGACCTCGTGTTTTTAATTCAAAGGGAGAAATTGTGTTTTTGGTCCCCCCGATTTCTGAATCTTTTATTTTCGCCCATTTCATTTACTTTAACCTGAATTCCTTTTAATTTAACCCCCAATTTTTTTTTCTTTCAATTCAGTCCCTTCACATTTTAATTTTATTTTTTTTATTTCTTATCTCTATTTATTTAAGTATTATATTTAATTACAAATATATATTTTATTTTTATTTTTATTATTATTAATGCATATATTTTATTTTTATTTTTATTTTATCTTCTTTCTTCCTTTATTATTATTATCATTATATATAATTTTTTAATTTATTTTACTTAATGTATTTTATTGTATTTTATTTTTATCTATATTATATTTATCTTGTTTACCTTTCTTTTATTTTTATTTTCTTTATCTTTATTATATATATATATTTCCACTTTTCTTTCATTTTCATTTTTTTTCTTTATCTTATTTTTTATGTTTTATTTCTTTTAATCTTTGTTTCATTTGTTTTTATTTTCTTTACTTTTTTATATATTTTTTTTATCTTTATAGTATTTATCCTATTCATCTTTCTTTTATTTTTATTTTCTTTATCTTATCTTATTTATTTTCTTTATTTTTTTCTCTAACACGTTTTTCAACTTTTTAAGGGTACACTTTCGAATCTATCAGGGGCAAGTAATATGGATCATATTTTTAACTTTAATTTAAACTTATAATTTTCTTAATTAAAGATAACTGAAAATTATGTAGTAATGAAAGGGCAGTTCAATGGTACTAACCCTTCCTTGATTGTAACCGACTCTCGAATCCGACATATCTTTGGTATGATACAGTTCAGGAAAGAAATAAATGTATCCGATCAACCTATTTATTCTTAAAATAAATGATCGGTGACAGTTCTAAACTATTTCATTCAACTCGTAGCCCAATTCCAGACCCACCCGAAAGACGATTTCGACAGTAACCAACAACACTCTCTTCTCCCTAACACTACCCTTGAATTACCAACCATTTCCTTCTTTCCAAACATAGTAGACAGACACGCTCCTAGCAATCATAAGGATAATTGATATTAAAGATTTACCCTGGTTAAAAATTCAATCCAGCTTGTAGTCGCTAATTTTTGTCCGATATTTGATATAAATTTTCCTTTTAAATTTTATATTATGTTAGTTAAATATATAATTTTTTCGTCACTTTAATTATTTTTATTATAATATGAGTTTATTATTATTATTTAATTATTTGATACATATATAACTTTTGGTTTAGTTAAGGTTTAATTTTAAATATTATAAATATTAAAAGCTAAAAACACTAATACTTATTTTATTATATTCAGGTCCAAATCCAGCACAATACAAACTCATATTACAACCAAGCCCATGTTACAAGTGCCAAGAAGCCCAAAGCCAAATGGTGCAGGCCCATGCGCGTGACAATCCAAAGTAGCTAGGGTTTTTAGCTTTTCCATATGTCTTGTTTCATCCTATTCGTTAGATATAAGGTTGATCCAACAACCCAAATTAAAGATGAAACTAGGGTTTTGTCACTAATCCTAGTTGTTTCCAACCATCACAAGCTTCTATATCATTGGATCAAATATGATCTAACTGCTCCGGATGCCTCCATCTATACCTCACTTGCTTGTGACTTTCTCACGCCACTGTCGTCTCCATGGGCGTGATTCATGCCGGTTATCGCTTGCAAATATGAGGCCTCGGGGTTAAAAGTTTTTACCCCTCTTTTTGCTCACGTTACTGCCACTCGAGTCAAAACTTGGTCCCCGAGTTTGTGTCTTCTTCTCCAGACCTAAAAGTTGTGAGAAACCGAAAAGAGTAAAGGGATTTCTCTTTATAATCTGCTAAAATTGAAGACCAATAGAAGATGATTTTTCATCAACGACAATTCGAGAAGAAGAAAGAACCATTCAACACAAACAAAAAGAAAATAAGAGAGAACAAAAAAAGAAAATCAAAAAAGAAAATTGAGAAAGAGAGAATCTTTTTCCTTGAAGAGTCACCGTCCTCGCCTTGCTGGAGGCAAACTTCCCACGACTAAAGGTACTTCTTTTTTGAATCTAGGACAAGGGGATAGCTTTTAGTTGGCTTTGAGATGGTTTTAAGAGTTGGGGAGTCGAAGAGGCTTGGTTAGGAGGAATTTGGCTCATCGCCAGCATTGATTTACGGTGGTTATGCGGTGGCTCTCTCTTTTCTCTCTCTTGGGAATAAGAAAAGGGGAGAGCATTTTAGTTGGATTTTTTTTTTAAAAGAGCACAAAATTCCAAAAATGAAATTTTAGCTTTTTGTATCTACATGTTCATATTGGGTTTACTAGGTCTACATGCTTCTTAGCTTTATTTTTGGGCTAATCTCGTTTGTGTAATACCCTAATTTTATCCGACAATTTCAAATCAAATTAAAGACGATCGAAGAAAAATTAAAAGATATTCGTGCATTGAGGTCGAATAAATTCAAGCGGTTTTGGTGGCGTGCCTTTTCTTAAAGTAGGATTAATTAAGTTTGGGACCGTATGTCCATTTTTTAATTGAAGCTCAAATTAAGACCAATTTTTTTTTTATTGAATACCTAAATACCCAAAAAAATTAAATGTCCAATTGAATTGCCCAAATGTCCACCTTTTCAAAGGCCATTTAAATTACAATACATCTCATAGCATCCCACTTAAACCCATTTACCCAAATAAACAACCCATTACCAATGTAACCCAACTAGCCCAGTAATTTTTGACTCAACTATAAACCCAAGTAATCAAACCCAAACATGTTAGGGATACTTAAAACCCTAGCTAGTGATGAACAGTTGCCATCGAACAGATTGAGCAATCTTGTACAATCTTGCACTTTCATAGGCCTGTGTGTAAAATTCTTCCAACTTGTTCAACTCCAATAACTTCGTTCTCTAGCCAATTGGGCAAATAGATTGAGCTTCTTTATCGAACATTATATTTTTTGCTCAAGCTCTACAGGGAGACGGAACGTCTTGCCATAAACCAACTTGAATGGAGACATTCCCAGAGGCATCTTAAAAGCAGTTATATAAGCCCATCGGGCTTCATCAAGTCTGGTTGACCAATCTTTTCTCCTTAGATTGACAACTTTCTCTAATATTTGTTTGATTTCTCTATTAGGGACTTCAGTTTTCCCATTCGTCTAGGGGTGATATGTTGTGACAATTTTGTGTCGCACCCCAAAATGTTGCAATGCCTTGGCATTAACTCGATTGTCAAAATGAGTTCCCTCATCACTTATAATGGCTCGTGGAGCTCCAAATATCTTAAATATATTCTTGAGCAGGAACTTTAGGACTGTCTTTGAATCATTCTTCGGTGTGGAAACTACCTCGACCTATTTGGACACATAATTGATAGCCAACAAGATGTATAAATTCCCAAATGACGAAGGAAATGGCCCCATGAAATCTATGCCCTATACATCAAAGAGTTACACTCCAAGAATATTTTGTAATGGTATTTCATGTCGCCTAGAGATATTTCCAGTTCTTTGGCACCTATCGCAAGATTTGTAGAAGTCATGAGCGTCTTTGAATAATATGGGTTAATAGAATCCTGATTGAAGGACCTTTACAACAGTCATTGTACCTCCAAAGTGATCTCCACAAGAAGCGGAATGGCTATGATATAAGATCTCTTTTTGTTCCTCCTCAGGGACACATCTTCGAATTATTTGGTCAGTACATTGCTTGAAGAGATATGACACATCCCAATAATAGAAACACACGTCATGCTTGAATTTATTCCTTCACTGGCTAGTCAATTCGAAAGGAAAAACACAACTAACAAGAAAGTTAACAATATCAGAATACCATGGAATTGTCACAACATATAATATTTTCTCATCATGGAATTCTTTAATATCTAGTTCATGCTCTATCTCAACCTTATTTTCCAGCCTAGAGAGGTGATCAAATACTTAGTTTTTGATGCATTTTTTAACCCTAATCTCAAGATCAAATTCTTGAAGAAGTAGTATTGAACTAATAGGTCTAGGTTTGACATCTTTCTTAGTCACTAAATACTTGATATCAGAATTATCAGTATGCACAATGACTTTAGTTTCTATTAAGTATACACTAAACTTATCAAAAGAAAATACTACAACTAAAAACTCCTTTTTAGTGGTTGTGTAATTGATTTGTGCATCATTTAGAGTTCGACTAAAATAATAAATTACATGGAAAATTTTACCTCAATGTTGGCCGCAAACTGATCGCACGGCATATTCACTCGTGTCACATATTAGCTCAAATAAGGCTGTCCAATCAGGTGGGACAGCTATAGGGGTTGAGATGAGTCCTTCCTTCAGCTCTTGAAATGATACAACGCAACTATCATCAAGGAGAAAGGGTTGATTTTACTACAGTAGAGTACACAAGGGATTAGATATCTTGAAAAAAATACTTAATGGATCTTCGATAGAATCCAACATGCCCTATAAAGCTTCGAACTCCTTTGGCTGTAGTGGGAGGAGACAGTTTCTCGATCACTTTAATTTTAGATTGGTCCACCTCAAAGACCTTTTTTGAGATTTTGAGTCCTAAAATAGTTCTCTCGGACACCATAAAGTGACACTTCTCCTAGTTCATAACCAAATATACTTTCTCGTACCTCTTAAGCACATTTTCCATATTGCGAAGGCATAAGTTGAAATTATCGCTAGAGACCAAGAAATAATCCATGAAAATATCCAAAACTTCTTCTACTATGTCCGAGAAGATGGCTAGCATGCACCTTTGAAATATGGCTGGTGTATTGCATAACCGGAAATGTATCATTCTAAAGGTGTAGGTTTCATAAAGACAAGTAAAAATTGTCTTCTCTTGGTCTTTGAATGCTATAGCAATTTGGTTGTAGCCCGAATATCTATCAAGAAAATAATAAAATGGTTTGCCTGCCAACCGGTCCAATATTTGATCGATGAAAGGAATGGAATTGGTCATTTTAGTGTCCTTGCTAAGATTCCTATAGTACAACTATAAGGGCTGAGATGAGTCCTTCCTTCAGCTCTTGAAATGATACAACACAACTATCATCAAGGAGAAAGGGTTGATTTTACTGCAGTAGAGTACACAAGGGATTAGATATCTTGAAAAAGTACTTAATGGATCTTCGATAGAATCCAAAATGCCCTATAAAGCTTCGAATTCCTTTGGCTGTAGTGGGAGGAGACAGTTTCTCGATCACTTTAATTTTAGCTTGGTCCACCTCAATGACCTTTTTTGAGATTTTGAGTCCTAAAATAGTTTTCTCGGACACCATAAAGTGACACTTCTCCCAGTTCATAACCAAATCTACTTTCTCGTACCTCTTAAGCACATTTTCCATATTGCGAAGGAATAAGTTGAAATTATCGCTAGAGACCAAGAAATAATCCATGAAAATATCCAAAACTTCTTCTACCATGCTCGAGAAGATGGCTAGCATGCACCTTTGAAATATTGATGGTGTATTGCATAACCGGAAATGTATCATTCTAAAGGCGTAGGTTTCATAAAGACAAGTAAAAATTGTCTTCTCTTGGTCTTTGAATGCTATAGCAATCTGGTTGTAGACCGAATATCTATCAAGAAAGTAATAAAATGGTTTGCCTGCCAACTGGTCCAATATTTGACCGATGAAAGGAATGAAAATGGTCATTTTAGTGTCCTTGTTAAGATTCCTATAGTCCATGCATATCCTCCAACCCGTGACCGTTCTTGTGGGGAGTATCTCGTTGTCCTCATTGCTCACAATGGTTATGTCTCCCTTCTTAGGCACACATTGCACCAGGCTGACCTATGAGCTATTAGAAATAAGGTAGATGACACCATCATCAAGCCACTTGATGATCTCATTCATTACCACCTTCTTTATGAATGAGTTAAGCCTCATTCAGGGTTTGACAAAATTTCTATGACATTTAGAAAGTAAAATTTTATGCATACAAATAGTAGGGCTTATACCTTTCAAATCTACCATAATCCAACCTAAAGATTTTTTATGCTGAGTCAAAAAATGTATTATTACTACCCAAATAAGCATACTTAAGGTGTGAAGGTAATGGTTTCAATTCTAAGGAGGGTGCATGCTCAAGTGAAGGCTCAGGATGAGTAAATTAACAAAATCTAGAGGTTCAAAGTGCGTACTTAGTCTAGTTGTGAGGAAGCTAGATTGTTGCACCTCCATGGTAAATTCTTTGAGATCCTCAACATCATCTCCATCATGCTTCATATAGTCTCCAATATGTGAAAAATTGCTACAATAAAATTATGTAGCTTCAGCTTCTATCAAAGAGTCCATATCTTAGAGACATTGACACTCCTCCAAATTGTCCACATATTTGAGGGTGTTGAATACATTAATTTTCATACTCTGATCATCCACTCACATAGTAAATTCACCATTTTCACAATCGATCAATATTTGACAGGTTGCAAGGAATGGTTGTCCTAAAATGATGGGCACATTATCATCAATTTCATATTCTAAGATTAGAAAAATCAGCTGGGAATACAAACTTATCCACCTTGACTACAACATCTTTGATTCTCCTCTCAAGGCAAACGTAAGATCAATTGGATAATTGTAAAATTACGGTGCTTAGTCTTGTATTTCCAATCCCAAGTTTCATAAACATAGATTTGGGCATCAAATTTAAGGTTAACCCAAAGTCACAAAAGGCTCTTCCAACATAGTTATCCCCAATGGAACATGGGATAATGAAGCTGCCAGAATCTTTTCTTTATAGTCGCAAGCTAGTAAGTACAAAACAACACTCTTTTGATGTAGCATAAGTTTCATACTTCTCAACCTTCTTTTTCTTGGTTATGATATCCTTGAGAAACTTTGCACAAATAGGCATCTGATCAATGGCATCCTGAAATGGGACATTGATATGTACCTGGTGAAGAATATCCATAAATTTCTTGAACTGAAGGTCTTTGTTTTACTTCTTTAATCTCTAAGGGAATGGCGGTAGGGGTCTAATTGTTTCTTCAACTGGTGGGGGTCTAACTTTTGTTGTGGCAATATTCTGCCTGACATGAGTTTTTCATCAATCGAATCTTATCCTTATCCTTTTCAAGAGGTGATTTCTTTTGTATTTCAGATTCTTCCTGTACAGAATTGGGGTTATGATCTTTTATTTTCTTCCACCCAAACGTGTCTTGTTTTTTGATTCATGTACCACTTCTCAAGTTGAGTGCACTATATTGCTCTTTATTATGGGGTTTAGTGACTTCAGTATCACTAGGGAGACTATCTTGAGGTTGAACATGTAGGGGTTGTGCTATTTGACCTACTTGCGTCTCCAAAGCTCGCAAAGATGAGCTATGACTTTGCAATAATGCTAATTAACTTTTTAACAATGATCATTGGCTCTTAATGGAAGCTGCATGATCTTGAAATATGTCCTTAGTGGTGGTCATAAAGTATTGCAAAGTGGCTTCCAAATAGTTGGAATTTGAAGATGATGTTGAACCCTTGTTGTGATTTTGCCACGACATATTTTGTTGAAAACCTGGGGGTTCAGTATGATTCTGTTGTCGATTCGAGCTGCTTGATTGATGCTTACTTAATTGCCTTAATAAAAATTAGGATGTTGACTCCATCCTGGGTTATAGTTATTCGAGTATAGGTTGGTATTGCTTCGATTGAAGTTCCCCATGTAGTTGATAGATTCATGATTTCCAGGGCACTCGCTCACGTGGTGAAGTCCATTGCAAAGAACACAAGGTGTAGAGGTTACTTTCACTTCCTTTAATTCACTTGGGGGTTGGAGATTCTTTAGCATATTTGTGATGGCCGTTAATTGAGCTGACATGGAGTCCTTAGTATCCAGCTCGAGAGTTCGTTGAGTTTTCCTCCCTATACCAAGTCTTGAAGTAGGGAGTTGATAGTAGTTATTTGCTATCATATCAAGGATATCAAATCCTTCCTCAGGTGACTTGTCCAACAAATTTACATTTGTTGAAGCATCTAGCATCATTCTAGTTGGAGCATTAACACCATTATAGAACATCACTACTTGCGTCCAGTCATGAAATCCATGATTTGTGCATTTGCGAAGCAATCTCTTATATCTATACCATCACTCGTACATATATTCTTCATCAGATTGACGAAAGGAAGCTATATCATTGCAAAGTTGAGTGTTCGTATTGGGTGGATTATAACGTAACAAAAAGCTCTTGCATAGATCAGTCCATGACACCATCGAGCCTAGAGGAATACCACTCAACCAAGCTCTAGCTCGATCTCGCAAAGAATACAAAAATAACTTTAATTTCAAGGCATCTTCATGCACACCTTGTTGCCTAAAAGAATCAAAAACTTCCAAGAAGGTACGAATATGTTGCCTTGCGTCTTAATGAGGCCCACCACCAAATTGCCTAATAGAGCTCAACATATTGATTATCATAAGCTTGAGTTCGAAATGGACAACTTGAATTTCTGGGCTACCTTTATTCTATCTAGGTTGATGCATAGCTCTTTGTGGACGTCTTCTTCGAAGGAAAAACCTTTCAATCTCGGGTTCAATAGATAATAGAGATTCCTTGAGTGTCCTTATGGTCATGCAACAACACAACACCTGAAATGAAATGAAACAAAAAGGTAAACAAAAACAAGCTAGTATGTATCTACAAAAACAATAAAAGAAAATGTGCATAAACTAAACATGAAATAACCAATTGCCAATCCTTGACAAGGCGCCAAAAACTTGTTGTGTTGTGCAATGTACTAAAATTATATACACAAATTATACAAGTGTACACGTCGAACAAGTAATACAGTGATGAGTGAGTATCGTCTTCACATAGATTGGAGGTAATTGAGTATAGAATATGCACACAAAAATATAAATAAAAGTATGGTGTGTGAAGTGTGATATGAACAAAGTAAATAAATGTTATGACAAAAAGAATATTGAGGGTTGGATTACAAGATAAGACAATGAAACGACTCTCACACGTGTGAAAAATCTCAAGTAAGACAAATGGTTGGTCTACCATGGAATCCTATATCTTGTATTCATGGATGTTTAACAACTTCCTTAAATATACATGCTCGACAGAGTATTCGAAGATGTTCTACACTATCTCTAGCAATAATCTGACAGTGAAAATGCCACAGCAATACCTCTCAGTGTGAACCCTAGTAGTTTACTATCTATGAAGCTCGACTCTTCTTAGTCATTGAAACTTTATCCTTATCTCTAAGGTGAGTTAGGGTTACCTCTCAACACCCTCATTATCCACGTAGATCTAAGCTTAACTCTATCGAATATTAAGCTATTAAACAAGATTAAGGCTAACTCTAGAAAGCTCTTACAAATCATGCATTCATAAAAATAAACAAAGTAAGCATAAATCTGGAAATGCTTCAACATCCATTAAACAAAATATAATCATCCATAATAAACCCAAACCAAGCTAAGTTAGTTCATGGATGGGTTAATAACATCCATAAAATCATTCATTTAAATAGCCCAAATGAAATATAAAATCGCAGAAGCAAACTAAAAGGAAGAAAACTCCTGAGTAGACGTGAATCTCCCTAGCCAAGCTGCCTCTCAAGGTCTAGCTTGTTGTTTTCCTTAGAGCCTTCAAAAATGGAGAACACCCACGAAGAAATATAAGAGAAAAAGAATGAAGAGTTGTCAACTTTTCTCTTTCCCTTTTCTCATAAATTCCAACCTCCTTTAAAGGTGGGGTGTCCTTAGCTTTAGATAGTGGGGCTCCTAGGGTTTTGTGCCATTTAATTTCTTGTACCATAGGGAAAAGATTCTCTTCACATGTAGGGCACAACTGTCATGGATTCACGTGCAAGCATGAAAATATCTTCAACTTTAATCCTTTAGTGTGTCTAGGTAAATGCAAAAAAAATACTACAGTAAAAGTTTGTTTGAACCCAGTTTCTAAACCTACACATGCACAACACTAAAACACTACCTTCCACGTATTAGCAGCACCATTAATAATAAAAAATAAAGGACATTCAATATCATTTTCACAAGGTTATCGATATATGTGTATTATATAAACCCACAAAACTGATGTAAGTGGTATACTCTTCCCGAATTCAAAAAGAAAAAAAAGTGATTAGTGTGAGGTCTTTTTCCGCCCATTTTCAAAACAGAGAAACAATACATGTGAGTTTTTTTTCCTTTAAAGGTATTTGATTTTTTGTCTAGTAAACATCTTTTGTTTTTCAAACCAAGTATAGAGTAAAAAAGGTTTAGTTTGTTCACTTTAGTCCGAGGAGGTGAGGGGGTCTATTACCTTGATCATTGGTCCTCACCAGAGTCAAAACCATAATAGTCATTGAGTTGAGTGGTCGAGTAGTTTGACCCGAAATATGGGTTGTTTTTTAGGTGTTATAGATGCTAGATTAGAAAATGAAGTGACTTTGGGGTTTTTTTGTTGTCGTTTTGGTTTCATCGATTGGTTTGGCAATTGTCAGAGTGAGGGTGAGGTCGATTTGCGGTCACATATTGGTGCTGTGGGTTCTCATGTGCTTCGGTAAAAGGGGAGGTCAATATTAGAAGAAAAGGTATGGGATTTACGTCCATTTGGGTGGACGTTTAACATTTCTGTGTCAGTTTGGTGTCAATCGAGAGGAGGAGCACTACCAAGGCAGTGGTGGCTAAAGCATCGTTTGACTTGGGGGCCTTTGGAGTGTTCGGTCGTTTGAGAGAAAATAGGGGTTAAGGGAAAAAGAGAAAATAGAGTTTTTTAGGGTTTATTTAGAAAAATAAAATGAAACAAAAAACTAGGACTTTGTATCACCCAACCCGTGTCCTATAGGAATCTCGTGGTTGTCTGCGTTTTAGGCCCCTATTTTCAACATATTTTTACAAAAAAAAAGGTCACTGATTTTCTATTTTTTATTTATTTCAAATTTGGCGTATTGATTTCATCTTGTTTATATTTTGGTCACTTGTTTCAAATTGATTTATTGTTTTCTATTTTATTGCATTATGGCCATTGTTTTAATTTTATTGCTTATTCGAACGATTAATATGACCTTGCGATGACCTGCCTTGGGGTACGACCCGTATTATTATGGCCCGGGTAAAATTCTAACTATTAACTACTAATTTACTGACTCCTAACTTACTAACTAAAAAAGTATTCGAATTAATTTACGACTTTGCAACGACCCGCCCTGAGGCGTTATTTATGGTCCGGGTAGGAATTAAAAGATGACTTATAACCTTTAATTTTATTCGATTGTTTAATTTTTATTTACATTTCTGCCTTTAATTTCTTTAAATTTATGCCCTTTTAATTTAAGCATTTACTTTTAAGCAATTACACTTCAATCATTTAATTTTTGCACCTTACTTTTTGTTCTATTTTTTTGTTTGCCCTTTTGTTTTTCCTATTTACATTTTAGTCACTGATGTTGATTTGCTTCTATTTTATATTTTTAAACTTGATACTTTATTTTAAATACACTCATCTAGTCCTCTCTAGTATTTATGGATTAAGTGCATTTCCACGGGATGTATTGTATGATATTTCTGTTTGATACCATGAAATTTGTTTTGTTGGTTGTTGCGCCACTAACTTTTCAATCTTTATTATTTGGTCCCTTATTTACTAAGTAGGTCTAGTCTTAATAAATTGTATTCTGGCTTGCCACATTTCCACATTTTCATTCTAATTTATATGTGCATATTTTATTCATTTATCAATATTTTATTTGCTTTCTATAATTGTCTATCATGCATATATTATACGCTTATTAATGGTGTGAATATTAAGTATGTTTAGTGCCTATGTTTTTATATCGTAAAGTATAATATTTAGCTTGCATATATTACATTCATATTGCATGCTAGTTTGTGAATATTAATTGTATTTATTATAACGTGTGTGTACAATATATATTATAGTTTTAAATATATGTGTATATATATTTTACATCAATATTTTATTTTATGTGGTGATTTCTTTATGTACTTGTTAATATGCTTTTGGTTCCATGATATTATTTAATTTGAAATGTATATTTTTTCGTGTTTGTTTGCATATAGCCCTAATTTCATGACATCATTTTCCTACGTAACTTGTATGATACCTTCATAAGCATCACTCGATTCATTCAAATAATTGGATTAAGAGTAATATCCTTTTATTTTAAGACCATTGTGAAGTGACTGTCTTAAGGCATAAGAAAGTCATTTGCAATAATTTTAAAATGAAGGGTTATCTCGTTAAGTGAAACCTTAAAAATGTTTTCACCTAAAATTTGGTAACGAAAGAAAAAGAAATGTTCGTTTATTTAAATTCATCGAGAAAAGATCGTTAGAACTTATAAAAGATCAAATCTCGATGTCTTTAAATAATCGAACGTCCTTCTTCTTTCTAAAAGGATTGGTAATTTTATTTTATTTATATTTTATTTTATTTTTATCTTCATTCATGCATTTGAAATTTGGATTAATAATGAATTTTTGAATGGAATGGTGATATTTCCTTGTTTCGATTGGAAAGAGAACTTGTTGCTTTAAGGCATTAAAGACCTTTTCTTCTCGATAAGAAATGATTAAATATTGCTATTTTTTTATCCGTAAATTCAAAGAATTTTTTTATGTTAAAAAAGAGATATTAAATTAAATTAAATTAAAATCAAACTTGTAAGCTTCACTACAAAGACATCTAATTAATCGACTAGGTACTGATTTAGGGCATTGTAGTGGTGCTAACCCTTCCCCACGCATAATTGACTTCCAAACTTAATTTTTGGTACGTAGACATTGAAATGTTTTTTTACTAATTTTTAAAAGAAAATTTTATTAAAATGACAAAGCCTTTTGGGTTGCCCAATCACACCCTAATCAAAGATTGGTGGCGACTCCTCGAACTACATGTTTTTCAATTTTTAAAAGGAAATCCTAAATTAGTCGAGGCGAGCCTTTAAACCACCTGATTTTTTTTAGATTCGTTTCGACAGCTTGGCGACTCCACTGAGGACATTTAGAGAGTCAAGCCGTTAGTCAATTAATTAGTTGTATTTGCAATGAAAATTACAAATTCATCATAATTTAATTTTTTATCGTTTATGTGAATAAAATAAACGTGTTCTTACAATTTGATTAACCACTAAATAGTTGGTCTAATTTGTTTGCTGATGTTTTCATATTAAATAATTTTAAGAGAATTTAGAAATCAGATTTGTGTTCCTTGATTGTGTGTTTTCTGTATTTCCTCACACATAATGCTCTTACATCATCATGAAATTGAGCTAAAACCCAACTCTGTCTCATTTATGTAGGAGTAAGAAGTTACTCTCTCGTGATAGTTTTCACCTCCGTATTGGGTAGCATATCACTAGTGGGGATCATGCCTTATAGTCATCGTGATGCTCTTCACCTCCGTATGGATATAGAGAGGTGTGTACCCTCGAATTAAATTCGATTTGAAAGCCTGTGATGGGCCATGATTGAAGGTCTGGCAGCCCAAGGGGGCACCGACAAGGATAATTCGAGTACCTTTCACTGTAGAGCCAAACCAAGCATATAATGTACCCAAGATTCAAACCTAGGTAGAACCTAACCTAACCTTAGAAGTCCCGTGAAAAGAGTACACAAGGAAAAGCTTTTTACGTGTCTTTTAATTTTCTTAGAGTAATTTTACTTTCCGAATAAATGCATGAGAACTAGAAATCATGCGGTTAAGTTTATTTTTTCGAATAAGTATGTGACCTAGATGACAGGAGATTAGGATTTATCTTGCGAACAAGAGGGTAGAGACCATGTTTGGGTAGGATCTATTAAAGCATGTTTGGGTAGCATGCTAGGGTAGATTATTCGTTGATAAAAGTTCTTACTATTTTTTTAGTTATTTTACGTGTACTAATCCATTTCTATTTTGTGTTTATTTATTTATTTTCTTACATTTGCATGTCATATAAAGGTGTTAATTCACAAGTGATTGATCAATGTAGAAGGTTGTTCATAATGAGACAAGGAATTCTTAGTCGTGTCGTCAAATCTATGAGATCCAAAGATGTTCTAACATGATCCATTAAGAAAAACAACCGATGAATCAAGAAATTTATATCTGACTGAATAGTCCTTTTCAAATGCACTCAAACCAATATGCTTTCCTAAGATTCCAGCTAAATAAAAAAATAAGAAGACTCTTCACGAAGACATGAAGATCATTTTCCCTTGGAAATCTCATTGAAGTTGAGATCTCAAGATTCAGTAATAGACAAAACAAAAAAGATGATTTAAACCTCGCCAAATGTGAGAGATGACTCAACGTTGATGTAATAATGACTTTGAGTGTAAAACCAGAAGATGATTCGAAGAAACAAAGACAAAGTCATTCTTGACTACCTAGTGTAATGAAACCTTGTTGTCTAAAAGAATGTTGTTCTATGGTGGTCACTTTTGGAATTAACACATTTTTCATTGCATTGATTTATTTAAGCATTTTTTATGCATTCAATCATGAAAAAATGAGAATGATTCATGGAGGGTTCTGTTACAGACATCCTATCATAACTCGAGAATAACAAAAACCATGAATGAAAGGTTAGCTAAGATTGAGCAAGATAAGAAGGAATTACAAAAGCATATGACTAAGGCTTGAAAAGAAATGATGGATTCAGTCGTGAAGTCTCAGAATGAGATGATGAAAAAATTGACTCAATTACTGAGAGCAAAAGATACTGACCCCACTATCAATCCGTTGGCTAAGAATCTTATATGCTTACCTATAACCACTCTGACTTGCTCAAAAGTATAGATTCCTCAGACCAATGCCTCTACTCATGCCCCCATGAGATTAGATCATGCCAAGGTTGCTTCTCACTTTCATAGAAGGACTGAAGTTGAAAGGTCCAAAGAACGCCTAAAAGAGATGAAAGAAATAGTTTAAATATTGAAGGGAGCTGATGATTTCCTTGTATAGATGCAAAAGAGATAAGTTTGGTCCCTAACTTGGTTTTCCCACCTAAGTTCAAGATCCTTCAGTTTGAGAAATATAGTGGGACTAATTGTCCTATCGACCATCTCATGAAGTTTTTTTGGAGGATGTTGATTGCTTGTAAATGTATATGCTAAGGTGAGCAAATTTGTGCAAGTATACACAATCGATGCAAGTAATATAGTAGTGAGTGAGTATCGTCTCCACAGGGATTAGATTAGAAAAATATATTTTTACCACAACTAGAACTAATGTCACAAACTAAGTCCTACTAAGTATTATCCTAAGAACTAATATTAATAAACTAAGAAAATGATTCAATGATTCCAGAAAAGTTTGGTTGAGGCAAAATTAATATGCAGACTAATAAAACAATTGATGATTTAAATATAATGCAAACAACCTCTCATATTCAGACGTGTCACAGAGCACTTATGCTAAACCATTGTCTTGACAACAAATATTTTTAGTTTAGAATGACTTATTATGACTCACTAAAACTGCCCGACAAGATTACTAGGTATTCTTAGATGGTTGCTATGGCAATACCTCTCGGTGTTAACTAGATGTAGTCTCTCTTACTCTAGCATCTATCCCTTTTAGTCTTTTGAAACTCACTCCTTATCTCTAAGGTAGAGAAGTTAGAACTTCTCTATCCCGGATTCATTCCATTGCTCACGTTGATCTATCTTAATTCTCTCGAATTTAAGAATCACTTATCTAGACAAAAGGCTATCTCTCGATGCTCTTACAATGCCAAGACATGTTTTACCAAAACCCAAGGCTATCTCTCGATGCTCTTACAGTGCTAAGGTAAAATATTTAAACTATGAACAAAACAATCATAAGCGAAACATACTTCATCATTCATAAACATAAAATATTGTTCAAGCAAAACAAAGTTTAACACCAAGTAAAGAATTCATGGTGCTATCAAAGATCATCCAAGATTAAATGTTTAGTTACAACCCCAAATACATAAAGAGTTAAAAACAAAGGAAGAATGACTCCCAAAACTGAGGCCCTGTCACGACAATCCTGATCAGCACCGCGCCTGCCTTGATGATCACCCTCTCTCGAGTCCTGATCACCGCTCTGCTATCGTCTGGCTATAGAGGACACCAAGGAATGTTGGTGGGTAGACGGTGGGAACACACTATAGTTGCTTTCTTACGCCTTAGGTCAAGCTCTTCTCTCTTCTTCCTTGCCTCCCTTTTTTTGGCGGCTACGGCTGGTTATTTATAATGAAAATCTCCCAAGGCTTTGTCTACTTATGGGAGTTTCCTTAACTAGCCTTTATTAATTGCTCGGACTTAAAAAGAAAAGGCAGCTGGTGGCTGGCGACTGTCAGAATAATTGAGGCTTGCTTGTACGTGAAGTAGGTCATCTAGCTGGCGTGTGACATAGGCGGTTTAGCCACACCTGCTTCAGACTTCCTCAAACAAATCTTACCTTGGTGAGATAAATTTGCTCCTCACGTTCTCATCTATTTCGTTGGCCTCTACACTTTTTCATCATCACGACTAAAATGTTCTTCCTCTGTAAGATTCCTGCACAAACACAACCCAAACAACCCTTTCTCTTCAGCAGCATTAGTCAAACCAAATAAATCTTGCCTAAGCAAAACTTATCCACCACAATCTAATATAATCTATATGCAACTAAATGCAACTAAAAATGCAATGCATATTTTGTCTAGATGAGCAATAACTTAAGTGAAAAGACTAGGAATTAAGTCTTTTTATGGAGTTATCACACCCCCAAAATTAAGCTATTGCTTGTCCTCAAGCAATGGATACTACCTAGAATAGAATTAAAATTGTCATGGAAAAGTAGTATTAAGAAAATCATCCGGTTTGAGATTTCAGCCCTCAGCAAAAATTGTTTGGCCTCAACATGTTGATAGTCATATCAGTCAAGTCCATTCCCTAGTCAGGATCCCTTGGTTTTGTGTGTGCGTGATTGTAACCAGTCTATGCATAGAGGTAATTTTAAAACTTAAAGTAAGTACTCCTGGTTTGTCAAGGCAACAAATTATTCATCAGGCTTAGTTTATACTTCTAGTTATTTATCAACTTTTATTCTCTTTATTCATTTTTTTTCAGGGGAGTCAGTTCATCACACCTACCGTTCCACACTCTAGGTGAAAGGGAGTATACCTTTCACCTCCAAGCTAGTCGGGTAGAGTCATCCTGTGACTACTTTCATTCACTCATATGCCTTGGCTACTCTTAATATATTTTGGATTTTTTCTTATTCATGCCTTTGCACAGAGGAGTTTCCCTTTTGTATTTTCGAGTTTTTCAAGTTTTTAAACACTAGAGAGTTCCACTTTACCCTTATAATATTTTTGCAGTCTCGGCAAATAGAAATTTCTTTCCAAAAAATTTTACAGATTACCTAGTGCAAAAACAACCTACAATCGTGTTTATTAATTTCAAGAAATCAAGCCTAAAGTTGGTTCTCTTCTTTAGACAGTCTTAATAAAAATTCTGGCCTAGGCAATAAAATTCTACATTCATCATTGGGCATCCCTAATTCATTCCTAACAATAATCTCAACCTACTTATGTCATGACAATCAAAATTCTCAACCAACTAACATCAATTGCTTTCTAACAAAGTATGGAAGAATATGGTACAATACCTCCCCCAAAGTTGAAGGATGCATTGTCCTCAATGCATGAAAATTAACTATATGATTCTAAATGTATATGCGAAAAAGAGATAAAAACTAAAATAAAGACTCATT
The DNA here is from genome assembly GCF_006381635.1 of Hibiscus syriacus. Taxonomy (NCBI): domain Eukaryota; kingdom Viridiplantae; phylum Streptophyta; class Magnoliopsida; order Malvales; family Malvaceae; genus Hibiscus; species Hibiscus syriacus. The sequence goes on from NW_024062389.1 coordinate 175,459, forward strand.
GTAGTGGGGTGGCTTTACTAGACGCCCTCGTTTGGCGTCTTTTGGGAGGAGAGGGACTCTTGGATCCAGAGTCTACTATTGCTGGTTGAGAAGGAGACGGCTGAAGTATACGGCATGCGGTTCTCTTGTAGCGCTTCTTGCTGGATGAGGCTCGTGCTGGTGTGGATTGCTCGGTCGTAGGAGTTGGTTGTGCTAGAATTGGTGTTGGACTAGTAGCTGCTATTGGGAATAGCGGTTTTGGACAGACAAGGGACTGAGTAGAATCATGCTCGGGTTACGGCAGTGCTGGAGTAAGATCTTCATCAAAGAAGAAGTGGGGTGGAGTATCATCACTGCTTTCGGAGGTTGAAAAGGTGGAGGAGCTGAGGAATTCTTCTGTGTCGCCTTGGCATTCCTCTGGTACAGGTGGTACTTGCGTTGTTAGTGGTGGCACATCACAGGTACTTTTGGGGGAACGTCTGGAGGTGCATGTGATGTCGAGGCATGGAATGTGCTCCCATCCGTATTGTATTTGAGGATGACAGCGGGGAAGGTTGGTAGTCTGATGTTTGAGTTCAGGAGCAACTCTTTGAAAAAGGCGTTGATTTGCATATCCCTAGCCTTGACATATTCGAAGTAAATTTCCATGTGGTCCTCTAGGCTACCAATCTTTTCACGTGTTTCTCAAGTGTGTGTGACCACAACAGCCATTCTAGCTGCGGTAATCGATTTTGCTCCTCGCTCTAAACTTTTCTTTAGGTCATCGTCATTGAAACTCATCAACTCAAGAACCTTTTTCTTTGTGATGCCCTCTTTTGGTTTAATGTAATCCTCGAAGTGATCCTCAGGAACCTTTTTTTCTTGCATAATGCGATTATCAAGTTAGGAAATAAAAGGTTACCCCGGTTCCTTTTGGCACAGTCATGGATCTACTAAAAAATGAGTTCTCCAAAGTCAATATTCCTCCCATAAATGATCGAGTGTAGGAGCAGTAATCTCTTCACGAGGACAATGGTGTTATGAGACATTGGCATCAGCTTGCCCTTGAGAAAGTGGTTCCACAGTTTCACATGTGGTTTTAGTACTCGGTGATCAACTCTTTTCCTTGTTCGGGCACTCCCTTCGAACTTGGCCCACCTGAAGCAAAGGTCCTGCAGTATGCCACTGTATGTTTCTTGATCGGCCTCTGCCATAAATCTCTTGTGTTGCTCTTCAACTTTCCCCAACTTAAAATATCGGTTGAGTGTAGAGGGGGAAAATCGAATGAGCTTTCCTCGAACATAAACTGTGTGGTTAGATGGGTCTTCAAGATGGGCATAGAATTCTCGTACCATCGCCGGTGTTACGACTTTGGGATTGTGGGCAAACTTCTCTCAGTTGTGTTTCTTTATCACGTCCATCACCTCTGGTCTGAATGGATCCTCTTCCTCGGCTGGAAAAACGAATCCATCTTCAAAATATACTTGGTGTTTCTTGAAGGTCTTGAAGCGTGCTTCTGCTTCGGCTGTTTGGAAATGTTCGAAGCTTTGTGTTGGGGCTGGGGTTTTCTTTCACTCTTTATTCTGCCACCAAAACCTTGTACCCTAGAGCATTTTTCTTCATGCATGCTTCAATTCCCCATGCTACCTCGTGTTCCTTGCTTGCCTACAATAAGAAAGAAGAAAATAATAAAATAAAACGGATTAAAACAGAAAATAACTTATTTATATAAAGAATTCAGATTTTCGATTCCTAGGCAACGAATTTTTGCTCAATTAAATAAAACAAATTCTTGGGCATCATGTGCCAATGATATCGATTTGTTGCGCATGACTGGGGCTTCTTTGTACTCCTTGAGTCTCTACCCGTTCACCTTGAAGATAGAACTGTCGTTTTGATTTTGAATTTCAATTGCTCCATTGTCATAGACTTGGTGAACGATAAACAGTCCTGGCCATCTTGATTTCAGCTTGCCTGGGAATAACTTAAGGCGTGAATTGTAGAGCAGTACTTGTTGTCCAAGATAAAATTGCCTTGACAATATTTTCTGTCATACCATCGTTTTGTTTTCTCCTTGTAAAGGCGGGAATTCTCGTATGCATGTGCTCTAAATTCATCTATCTCGTTCAGCTCCAAGAGTCTTCTTTCTCTAGTAAGTTGAGCATCCATGTTTATCTTTTTGATGGCCCAGTAGGCTTTATGTTCAAGTTCAACCGGTATATGACATTCCTTTCCGTAGACCAGTTTGAATGGGGACATTCCCAGTGGTGTCTTGAATGTCGTTCGATAAGTCCATAGTGCCTCATCTAGATTCAAAGACCAGTCCTTTTGATTCGGTTTGACCACTTTTTCAGTGCCTTGGCACTGTCTTGGAATTATTTTTAGGTGTTATGATGGCTTCCACCCATTTTGATACATAATCCACTGCCAGGAAAATATAAAAATCTTCGAATAATGATGGGAAAGGTCCCATGAAGTCTATTCCCTATACGTCAAAAAGTTCGATTTCCAGAATATTTTGCCATGGTAGCTCATGTCGTTTCGAGATGTTTCCTGTTCATTGACATCTATCACGTGATTTATAGAATTCATGTGCATCTTTGAACAGGGTTGGCCAATAAAATTTGGACTGAAGCACTTTTGTTGTTGTTCTTATTCCACCAAAATGCCCTTCATATGGTGACGAGTGCCATTGGTGTAGTATATTTTGCTGCTCTTCTTCTGGAATGCATCTTCGGATTATTCGATCTCCGTATTGCTTTAATAGGAATGGTTCATCCCAGTAGTAGTGTCGCACATCATGTCGAAACTTCTTTCTGCCCTAGCTAGATAAATCAGGAGGAACAGTACCACTAACAAGAAAGTTAACAATGTCAGCATACCGCAGCGCAGCCGTGACAAATAATATTTTCTCGTCTGGGAAGTCCTCTTTAATTTCTGTGATTTCAGGACAATCAAGTTTGTTATCTAGCCTAGACAAATGGTCTGCCACTTGATTTTCAAAACATTTTCTATCCTTGATCTCTAAATCAAATTCTTGCAGTAGTAATATCCACCGAATTAGTCTAGGCTTTGCATCTTTTTTATTAATCAGATATTTAATGGCAAAGTGATCCGTCTACATAATTACCTTAGTGCCTATTAGATATGGCCTAAACTTATCAAATACAAATACTACTGCTAAAAGTTCTTTTTCAGTGGTGGTATAGTTCACTTACGCATCATTAAGAGTATGGCTTGCATAATATATGACATGAAAAATTTTACTTCTCCGTTGCCCTACCACTACTCCGACTACATAGTTACTAGCGTTTCACATGAGCTCAAATGGTTCATTTCAGTCTGGTGGGATAACAATTGGTGCCGTCGAAAGCTTTTTCTTCAAATATGTGAAGGCATTGAAACAATCATTAGTGAATTCAAATGGATGATTTTGTTGAAGCAAAAGACATAAGGGTTTAAAATTTTGTGAGAAGTCTTTTATGAACCGCCTGTAGAATCCTGCATGCCCAAGGAAATTCCGTACACCTCGCACATTAGTAGGTGGGGGAAGATTTGCAATTGCATCCACCTTGTCTTTGTCGACTTCGATGCCATTGCATGAAATTTTATGACCCAACACTATTCCTTCGGTCACCATAAAATGTCATTTTTCCCAGTTTAGTACTAGGTTGGCTTCTTCACAACGTTTCAACACCTTGGATAAATTACCGAGACATCGGTCAAAATCATCACCCGAGACGGAGAATTCGTCCATAAATATTTCCATGCACTCTTCCACCATATCTGAAAATATTGCCATCATGCATCTTTGTAATGTAGCTGGAGCGTTACACAGTCCAAACGACATTCGTCTAAATGCATAGGTACCATACGGGCACGTGAAAGTTGTTTTTTCTTGGTCCTATGGTGATATGGCAATTTGGTTATACCCCGAGTATCCATCGAGGAAGCAGTAAAATGCTTTTCCCACTAGTCTATCCAACATTTGGTCGATAAAAGGGAGGGGAAAATGATCCTTTTTTGTGGCTTTCTTGAGCTTCCTGTAGTCCATGCATATGTGCCATCTCATGACTGTTCTTGTGGTGAGTGGCTCGTCATGCTCGCTCTTACCCACGGTCGCACCACCTTTCTTTGGTACGCATTGTATTAGGCTAACCCAGGAACTATCAGATATAGAATAAATCACTCCTGCATCCAGCCATTTTATATTCATGACTACCTTCTTCATGACCGGGTTGAGTCGTCTTTGCGGTTCTTTCGAAGTGTTATGGATATCTTCAAGGTTGATTTTGTACATGCATATGGTTGGACTGATTCCTTTCAAATCTGCCATCATCCATCCTATAGCTTTCATGTGCTATGACAAGACATTCAATAAACTATTCTCCTGTTCAGAGGTTAGGTTGGCAGAAATTATTACTGGTAGGGTCTCATAAACTCCTAGATATGCATATTTCAAATGTGATGGCAACGCTTTAAGTTCCAACTTCGGTGCATGTTGTGAAGATGACTCGTGAGATTTAACTTCATCATAATTTAAGGGTTCAAATTTTATACATGATCTATTATGAAGAAGTCTTGATTGGTCCCTTATATTTCCTCCGCATCATGCATTGGTATTGTTTTCGTGGTGTTCATCGCTCAGATTTCTGTGGTCGAGGCCATGATTTTCAAGATCGTCTTCTGAAAATATTTCATCTGGGCTAAAGTTTTCTTCTTCATATATCTCGATTGTAGGTTCATGGTACAATGTATTATATTCATCGAGCCTTAGGTTCGTCCAAGGATTGACTTTTCTTCAGTCTTGTTAATGCATTGGCATTCTTTTGAATTTTCTATGTATTTCATGGAGTTGCATACGTTGATAGTGATGCTTTGCTCGCCTACTCTCATAGTGAATTCTCCTTTTTCACAATCTATGAGGATTCTCCAGTGGCTAAGAAGGGGCGTCCCAGAATGATTGGTGTGTTTTCATCGGCTTCGTAATCCAGGATAGGAAAATCAACTTGAAATATGAATTTATCCACTTTTACTATGATGTCTTCTATTCTGCCATCGGGTCGCACATGAGACCGATCAGCCAACTATAGGATGACCGAGGTGGGCTGGGCGTGATACTCGTCTAACTTCATAAATATGGACTTTGGTATCAAGTTTACACTTGATCCCAAATCAATAAGAGCTCGTCCTATGAAGTCATTACCAATGGAACATGGTATTATAAAACTACCAGGGTCTTTTTGTTTTGGTGGGAGTTTGCTTACTGCTGAGTAGATTTTGGTTGTCTTGGCGACACGTTCTACCTTTCTTTTCATTGTAACAATTTCCTTAAGATACTTGGCATAGGAAGGAATTTGTTTGATGGCTTCAAGTAAGGGAACATTAATACACAACTGATCTAGAACATCAACAAATTTCTTGAACTGGATTTCATCCTCATGCTTCTTTAACCGTTGAGGGAACGGTGGTGAAGGTCTCACATCGACTGCTGATGGTGCTCAGTAATCGCTGGCCTTGACCAAGAATTTTTTGTTATCCGGTCGATACTCTTCTGAGCCTTCACTTCTTTCCTTCTCTTCAGGCACTCCCCTTCGTTCATCATTCTCAGATTGATCATCCAGTTGTGTTACGCCCTTGGCGAGGATTGTTCAGGTGTTCTCCCCCAAACTTGTCATCTTGGTTGACTTGTTTTCCGCTCCTTAGTGTAAGTACATTGCATTGCTCCTTCCCATGATTCTTAGTGACTTCAGTATCACTAGGGAGATTTCCATGTGGGCGAGAGTGTAATACAGTAGCAATTTGTCCTACTTGATTCTCCAATGCTCTGAGAGATGAACTATGGCTTTACAAAAGCATTGCTTAGCTTTGTAGCAAATTTCCTTGATTTTTAATTGTTGCAGAGTGTTCGTGCATCATGGTCTTTGTGGAAGCCATGAAATCTTTTGTTGAGGCCATGAATTCTTGCAATGATAACTCCAAGGAATTAGTATTCGAATTGGTGTTAGAGGAAGAAGCTATACCTTTATTGTTCTGCCAGGGATGCTGATGATGTTGATTCTAAAAATGTTGATGGTCAGAATTATTTTGCTGTGGCCTGTAGTTTGTGGCTTGATTGTTACTGTTCCCTTGATTACTCCATGCAAATTTTGGGTGTTGTCTCCAACCAAGGTTATATGTATTCGAATAGGGGTTATTATTGTTCCGATTGTAGTTGCCCACAAAATTGGTTGACTCATGGTTTTCAGGACATTCACTCTCATGATGATTGCCATGACAAAGTAGGCATACATTATTGGTCATCTTGACTTCTCTTACCTCATTAGGATATTGCAAAATTTTCAACATGTTGGTTATGGCCGAAAGTTGAGCTGATATCGAATCTTTACCTTTTAATTCATATGCTCCTGATGTTTTTCTACCAGTTCCCAATCTTGCACTTGGAAATTGATAATAATTATTTTCTATTCTGTCGAGGATGTCAAAGGCTTCCTTGGGTGATTTGTCTAGTAGGGTGTCATTCGCTGAGGCACCTAGCATCATTCAAGTTGGTGCGTTGACTCCATTGTAAAACATTACCACTTGTGTCAAATCATGAAATCCATGGTTAACACATTTGCGAAGTAAACTTTTATACCTATCCCAGTATTCGTACATTGATTCATCATCTCCTTGGCGAAAACTAGCAATGTTGTTGCAAAGTGAGTGTTCATATTGGGCGGATTGTATCGCAGTAGGAAACTCTTGCATAAGTTTACCCATGACTCCATTGAACCAGAAGAAACTCCGCTGAGCCAGGCTCTTGCTCTATCACATAGGGAGTAAGGAAAAATCTTCAGTTTTAGCACATCCTCATGTACTCCTTGTTGCCAAAACGAGTCGCATACTTCAAGGAAATCACGAACATGTTGTCTCGCATCTTCGTTGGGTGAACCACCAAATTATTCGATAGAGTTTAACATGTTAAACATCACCGGTTTGAGTTCGAAGTGAATGGCTTGGATCTCATGTGCCACTATGCTTGGATTAAGGTCATTGAGAATAGGGTTCAAATGATCTCGTATCGCTCTTGGTCTTGCAACTTGAAGATTAATTACTACATCTGGATCTCCTAAGTCTCCCATTTTGTGTTTCATTTGAAATTGATTTGATTGTTCTCTGGTTTTTGGGCACGCAACATTTGTCTGAGTGATTGCTCAATTTCAGGATCGAATGATTCCAAAGGCTGACCAGACGATCTCAAGGTCATGCAAAAATTAAAACCTACAAAAGAAAATATTAAACTACGTTCGAGTAATATAGTGTGACAAAGAGAACTTGTTATGGCTAAAAAATATCGTCAGTTACCAATCCCCGACAACGGCGCCAAAAACATGATCGCTTGTAAATGTATATGCTAAGGCAAGCAAATCTATGCAAGTATACACAATCGATGAAGTAATATAGTAGTGAGTGAGTATCGTCTCCACAAGGATTGGATTAGAAATATATTTTCACCACAACTAGAACTAATGTCACAAACTAAGTCCAACTAAGTATTATCCTAAGAACTAATATTAATAAACTAAGAAATGATTCAGTGATTCCAGAAAAGCTTGGTTGAGGCAAAATTAATATGAAAACTAATAAAATAATTGATGACTTAAATATAATGTAAACAACCTCTCATATTCAGATGTGTCACAGAGCACTTATGCTAAACCATTGTCTTGACAACATATATTTTCAGTTTAGAATGAATGACTTATTATGACTCACTAAAACTTCCCGACAGGATTACTAGGTGTTCTTAGACGGTTGTTATGGCAATACCTCTCTGCGTTAACTATAGACGTAGTCTCTCCTACTCTAGCATCTATCCCTTTTAGTCATTTGAAACTTACTCCTTATCTCTAAGGTAGACAAGTTAGAACTTCACAATCCCGTATTCATTCCATTGCTCACGTTGATCTATCTTAGTTCTCTCAAATTTAAGAATCACTTATATAGACAAAAGGCTATCTCTCGATGCTCTTACAATGCCAAGACATGTTTTACCAAAACCCAAGGCTATCTATCGATGCTCTTACAATGCTAAGGTAAAATATTTAAACTATGAACAAAACAGTCATAAGCGAAACATACTTCATCATTCATAAACATAAAATATTGTTCAAGCAAAATAAAGTTTAACACCAAGTAAAGCATTCATGGTGCTATCAAAGATCTTCCAAGATTAAACGTTTAGTTATAACCCCAAATAGATAAAGAGTTAAAAACAAAGGATGAATGACTCCCAAAACCGGGGCTCTGTCGCGATAATCCTGATCACCACCGCGCCTGCCTTGGTGATCACCCTCTCTCAAGGCTTGATCACTGCTCTGCTATCGTCTAGCTATAGAGGTCACCAAGGAAGGTTGGTGGGTAGACGGTGGGAAAACACTGCAGTTGCTTCCTTACGCCTTAGGTCAAGCTCTTCTCTCTTCTTTCTTGCCTCCTTTTTTTTGTGGCTACGGCTAATTTATTTATAAGGAAAATCTCCCAGGGCTTTGTCTACTTTTGGAGTTTTATTAACTAGCCGTTATTAATTGCCCGGACTTAAAAATAAAAGGTGGATGGCGGCTGTCAGAATAATTAAGGCTTGCTTGTACGCGAAGTAGGTCATCCAGCTGGCGTGTGACATAGGCGGTTTAGCCACACCTGCTTCAAACTTCCTCAAATAAATCTTTCCTTGGCGAAATAAATCTGCTCCTCATGTTCTCATCTGTTCCGTTGGCCTCTGCGCTTTTTCATCGTCACAACTGAAATGTTCTTCCTCTGTAAGATTCCTGTACAAACACAACCCAAACAACCCTTTCTCTTCAGCAGCATCAGTCAAACCAAATAAATCTTGCATAAGCAAAACTTATCCACCACAAATATAATATAATCTATATGCAACTAAATGCAACTAAAAATGCAATGCATACTTTGTCTCGACGAGCAATAACTTAAGTGAAAAGACTAGGAATTATGTCATTTTATGGAGTTATTATATGTCTGGATATACCGACAATGATCTAATACTGATTCATTATTTTCAAGATAGTTTGATTGGATCCACTTCCAAATGATACAATCAACTAAGTCAAACTCACATAAAAATATAGAAGGATCTAGCCAAGTCTTTTTAACCCCCTCAGACTGATACGGGTGGCCCGATCCGATCTGGGGTGTCACATTAGGGCCACCGGTGCGAACCGCTGTAAAAATCTCAGAAAAATTAAATTTTTTTATTAAAACATGTAAAATCATAAAACAATTTATAAACATAACATTAAAATTTAACATTATTAAAAGTAAAACAGATTCCAGACTCAAATATAAAAACAAAATACAAGCTATATGCCCCCTAATCATATGCACTGTACTCCGCAAGCAATGCCGGTGGAACTCCCCCATTAAAGTCGATAGTTGCACTGGTATGGTTCTTTTAACTTTAAATAGTGAGTAACAGAGTGAGCTTTGGGAAGCTCGGTAATACAAAACTACATATTGATGCTACAAGACATGCAGATAAATAGAAGCCATAAAATTTCCTTATTTAAAATAGACATATACATGTTTTCGGGATAAGCTGGGGTTTCATTGATAGTTCATCGAGTAGAAGCCATAAAGATCTCAGTTCATTGGAAACATTCATAGTATCAAGTTTTCAGGAGATCGAATAGGATGTCTAGTGTGTTCTAACTAAAACTAGTGAAAAATATATTAAAATAGTAATAGTAATTGTTTACAACATATTTTCAAAACTATAGTGGAACCCTCCAATCAAACTCCGTTATGCAGTTCCTCAGAACAAATTCCATAAGGGCTTACCCTAAGCACACATCAAATGGAACCAACCTAAGGGAATGCCTTGGGGCCTATGGGCCTACCCAAGGGTATCCTTAGGTCTGCAAGGATTTACCAGCTGGATCAGGGCTGAACCTCCATACTCCAGAATCTTACCCATATAAAAATCTAGTAGAAATCAGTTTTAACCATAAATCGTAATATATGGATCGTGATCCAGTAAGATCTCGTAAACGTGACAATGAAATAAATCATATAATTTTCCTCCACTTATACACCTTATATAGTTCCATGATTAACCCAATGGAGTGCCTTGGGCCTGAGAGCCTACCCAATTGTCACCTTAGGTCTGTAAGGATTTACCAGCTTGATCAGAGATGTACCTCCACCAGTCTACCCAAACAATATCTCAATAAAACAGTTCGAGTATAATTAATGAAAACAGGAAACCATAGTTCATAAACCAGTAAATTCCATGATTCCATAAATCAGGAACAATTCATATTTTCGGTGAAAACCATAATCGGAGAACACATACCATGATCGGTGAAAACCAAATAATTTCATTAAAACTCATTTCAAGACATATAAAACTGTCACGTAGTACATATGGAACACACTAGAGGATCCAAGTATTTTTAAGAAGCACTTAATAGTTATCAGGAAAACATGAAATTTATTTAATTTGATCAGATTCCATGAATGAGGTTCTATTGAAAGGAATCGATTACTAATGGAACTAATTAGAAATTTAAAGTTGATACTTTATAATCCCTCTATGATTCATGTGCATCAGGAATGTGTTCAGGAACCTTTATATATAATAATTCTAGATTCAGATTTAAAGAGAGTGATTTCATTACTCAAACTATCAGGGGTATTCGGGATTATGAATTGAATTATCAGGATTTTAAGTCCCATTGAACTAAATAGGGTATTCATGCTCCTTTACATCTGAGTTACTGTCTAATCAGATATGCTCGGAGTGATTTAAGTTGATAAGGGAGAAATGAAGGTTTAGGACATTTACAATTTGTGTCGATCTATCAAATTATCGAAATAACTCAAGCTAAACAACTCCCAGAACTACTGCATGTCGACTAGTCAATTCATTGCCCTTCCAGAGTATTTACTCTTTAATACCAACAATTCTTGTCCATAGTTCATCTTCAGAATCATCGTTGAATAGATCTTAATGAGATAAACATATATTCCAATGGTCTTTATTTCATTTTCACATTGCAACAATATCATGAATTTTTGATGTACTTTAATTTATGGTTTATAACCCACAGGGATAATACAACATATAAGATTGTCAGTGTTTCCAGACTTATCCAAGTTATTCATTTAATTCAAGGTCATCAAGGTACTTAATTCAATTAGTATTCCAAATTTATCATGGTCGCTAGGAGTTTCCTGAGTAATTTCGTCGTTTCCGCAAAATTCGAATACATGCAATACTTCTACTCCGTTTAACTTGGTCAAATAATATAGTCATATTGGTATTCGAGGTTGATTTATTCATTTCAGAGCTTAAGGGCATTATTTATTTCTGGGCTTAGAAATATTTTAGGTCATTTTACACTTTAGGGGTATTCTAGTCATTTTATAATTTAGGGGCATTTCTATAAATCCAATATAGATCTGAAATTTAAATCAATGTTTCCAAGGTTCAAATGAGTCAAGATATGAGTTCTCAGGTCATCTCCATTATCATAGTCATCCATATCATTTTTTTCTCTTTAAGGTTATTATCAATTTCATTTAATTCTGTCAGTTGCATTACCTCGGGTAACTTAAGCTTGAAAGTATTCCAGTTCCATTAAAGTTTAGATTATTTTGTTCATTTGATCACTGGAGGTTAATTTCACCACTAGGGGAAGTCTTGGTCCTTTTTCAATACAAGGGCATTTTTTAATTTACTCCTGATGGCAATTTTAGGTAATTTCTTATCGCCATAATCCCAGTACTTAACCTCTAAAGAGATTTATCAAATTTTATGGATCTTGAAACCAATTCAATTATTATCGAATCACCGAACTTATAATTATTTCCTATCGATCTTTTAGTTTCTCTTTTTCGAGCCGCCAGAGTCTTATATAATGATCTATCTTTATTCCAATTTACGTTTGAGTCTAATGATAGTTAGATACACTTAATGGACCAATCATTCCAATCAAACATTTACCACCTATCCATGAGTTCCGAAAAGCATACAAAAGGTAGTAGAGTATTACCTCAGTTTCCGTGCAACATCGATCGTCCATTTAAACTCCATTCGATCGCCTTCAAACTTGAATTCAAATTCCAATAATTCCTCAGAAACATAGCAAACAAATTTAAGACAGAAACTAAACTTAATCGAGAAACTATTTTGAATCCGAAGGTAATTCACTAAAAAACGGCTTACCAGGTGCGAATTTGGCAAAACACACTTCGAATTCGGACTCAAGACGTCAAAAAGCATAAAATGGGACCTTTTTGAAAAAGTTAACTTTTTGGTCAAAGTGAATGTGTCAAAGTCAACGGGTTGACTCAGACCGAGTTGACTAGGACGGGTTGACTCAGATTGAGTTGACTCAGTGACTCGACCAGATCAGGTAGGTCAGGTCGGATTGGAAAGGTGGGTCGGTCGATCTGGTTCTGGAAATTTCTCCAGGCCTAGACAAGCCAACGCGCGGGTGACGGCACATGCGGCAGTGTCAGAGGTCCGGTTGGTCGATCGATTCTTCCAGGAGCATCAACACAACACAATATTTCCACCTTAGATAAACTCAAATATCAGCTCCAATCCAACATAATTAAAATAAAATAAATTATCGAACCCTTGCCCATACCGGTGATGAAGAACGGTGGTAATGCTTCGAAGCCAAGGGTCAGGTTTTGAATGGAATCGGCAAGGAACACGATGGGAAGGGCGGTGATCCTCACCTGCAGTTGAAATGACCGAAATCACCGAAGAAAAGCGGCAGTGATGAAAAACTTTTCTCCATTCGATTAACTGCGTTCGGTGTTCGATTTGGGTTTTTGACGGCTGGGGATTGGTTACCGGAGGATGCTGGTTCTGATGATGGCGGCAGAGCACGGCAACGACAACCGAACGACGTTGATTTTCCAAGGAGAGGCGATAATTAGGGTAAAATTGAGGGGAATTTGGGGATTTGAGTTATTAATTTGGGGATTCTTGGGTATCACTAAGGGGAAATATGGTTTATTTTTCCATATCCCACAAAGATGGGCAAATTCATGACTAAGTCCCTGAATTTCTTACACTTTCTAAAACTGACTACCAGTTTCAGAAACTTATAATTTAACCCCTAAGTTGGGGTGTTACAGTCTTTCCTAGAGCATTACAAACATATGAAACATACAAAACCTACTCAATTCATGTTGCAAGGCATAAAAAAGAAGTCTAATGAAAGCTTTAGATAATATGCTAAAAGATGGAGGGACATAGCAGTGCAGATTCACCCTCCAATAAATAAAGAAGAGATTACCATGCTCTTTTTGAATATCCTAAAAGCTTATTCCATTGGATATCTAATAAGGAATGCTTCGAAGAGCTTTGTTGATTCAGTTATGTCTTGGGATATGATTGAAAATGATATCAAAGATGGAAAGATAAGGGGCACTAGAAGCACCGATGCAAAGAAAAAAATTGTAATCAATATGGTGTAATCTCTTTCAACAGGTTATCAAATCAAGTCTCAAAGAGTGATTCGAGAAAAGACTTCCCTCAGTTTTATTCCAATGACATATGAGGAATTGCTTCCAAGACTTTTGGAAAAAGACCTTATGACTCCAGTCCAGTCCAAGCCCAAGCCCAAAGAACCCCTATATCTTGAAGGTTATGATGGTAATGCAGTTTATAGCTATCATATAGGGAGCTCAGGGCATACTACTGAGAATTATGGGCCATTAAAACGTAAGGTCTAGAATTTAATTGATTCAGGGTTGTGGATCTTTAGTGAATGATGAGGTAAATCTGGAAGAGATTGTTGTTCATCTATCATAGAGATTTATTTCACTTAAATGGAAGCTTGAACTTATTTTGGTTTTTTTCTTCCTTATTTTCTTAAATATTTGTAAGTCATTGGATGTTTATAATGAAATGCTACATTTGAAGGTTATGAGCAATAAAATAAGTTTTAATCTTGTAGTTCTTTGAATATCAAATGGATTAAAAGCTCTTTTGAGGATCGAGGTTATGGACCTTTGGCATGTGACAAGGTTATACCTTTTATATCCTATCCAAAGCCAAAATACAATCACTCGAATCTTTACCCAAAATTAGTTATGGTCAATAACAAAAACGCCAAATCTTGACATTACCTATCTCTGAGGAAATAAAGTCACACCACCATCTTTTTAGACATAAAACCATTTTTCTTTCTCCATAATAAAAACCCAAAGATGTTGAGTACAAGATGTTCATTAGTGCATGAATATTTTTACATTAGAAGTAAATTGAGACATCTTGAATCAAGTTTGTGAAGATAGAAGCGAGAAGAAGAAAAAGAAAAAAGAAAAAGAAAGAAAACGAAAAAAATAGAGTATTTTTAATAATTCTATCATGCATTAATTACATTGTTTACATGTGAATAAAAGTTGGTCCTAAAATATCTATCCCCCCCAGAGATACCTCTTTTATAAGGAATTTCATATATGAAATGATAAACGACCTTATTTCACTATCCATTCACAAAAAGAGAAAACTATCCACTGTTTTCCCCATTTGAGCTCGAATTATTTTTCTTCAGATTCAACCTTAACCAAATATCACCCTCCACACTAGGGGGCAAGGTGAAGGAAAACCTTCTCGCATGAGTGAAGACAGTCAATTCTAATTTTACTATAATATCTAACTCTTATGAAATAAATTGGAAAATAACAAGGTACTACATGGTTGACCAAGTGCAAGGTGCTCGAAGATTTAAATCCAATCAAGAATAATAAAAGATGTTTCAGATACAAGAAATAACTCCTGCTCAAATAATAAGCATGAAATTCTTCAAGTAAAGAGAACAAAGAATGTATTCAGATCAAAGTGAAGTTCCACATTTGTCAATGAAAAGGAAAAAGAGAATATGCAAGAAATCCATCAAATAAAATGACTCTTTGAGCTTTAAACCACAACGTTGATCAAGTAAACTTGGCTAAAAGTTCCAGAATTGATTCATAAGAAGATCATAGATAACAATGGTATAGAAAAATAAGATGAACTCTAGGGTGAAAACCCAAAAATGAGCAGTCTAGAGGGATTTGAAAAAGAGAAAAATAAAAAGTGTGTAAAAGCATATTCAAATCAAGCAAAGTGATATTGAAGGCATCAGAATGAATTGATCCTTGGTTAGATCACCCTTAAACACTTGTTTGGGCTTGTTTATTCATTTCTTTCATAACCATGAGCCCTGACCTACATTATGTGCCTTAAAAGTCCTTTCTAATCATACATGGATTTTTAAGCGGAAGAGTCTATCTTCATATTTCACTCCGCCCCACAGGGTCAATCTTTTTATTTTTAAATTTTTTTCTAAAATATTTAACACATGATAAGAAAAAAAAATAAAAAAATAACAAAATAGGGGTTCAAAATGAAAACTTGCAAAATGTGCCTTGAAACCAAAGGAGGGTTCGAATTGAAAACATGAAAGGTGATTCGAATATGAAGATTAGGTAGTTGTTGCATAAAAGATGTTCCTATAAAACATCACACATCCCAAAAGTACTCACGAGAGTTTGGAACCAGTGGATGTTTACAAAGGATGAACATATTGACTAGTTTATCAAAATGAACATCAGAAAAGCGCAAATACTAAATCTTGACCAAAGAAGCCAACCCAAAATACTTTACTTTTCTATAATCAACCTAAGCCTAAAAATTACCATTAGGCTTGACACTTGTCAAAGCACTATAATCTTAAATGACTAAAATAGAAATTGATTTGTTTGATATTCAATGAACTCTTGTTTTATGATATGTTTCAATTGTGAATCTGAAGTGAGAAGCACCATTTTGTTTTCAAAAAGTTTTTCTTTGAACTTTTTTATATTTCAAAAATGAAAGATGAGGAAAAACATTTTCAAACAAGATAATCCCTCTTGGAAATGAATGATGTGTCTTTGACGAGAGCTTTTCTGACTTGAAAGATCTAAATCAACAACTGGTGGAAAGAAAAGTGAACCTTGGAAAAAATTTTGTTTGGGGAAGGAAGAGCAAGTTATTGTGAGCCAAAATTGAGAAGATATGCTCTAGTGTGAAAAAAACGCAAAAGATTCAATCACGACAAGAACCATGACTTCGTGAGTATCTATTTGTGGTCATCAATCAATAAAGCATATATATCATTGATCTCCATTTTACATGAATTTGCATTTTTGCTTCAAACATTCATTATTTTATTGAAGACAAGAAAAAGAAAAACTTTGTTTCCCCTCTCGTAAGGATATCTTTAAAATCTTTTATGAGAAACCAATTATGTCATTCTGAAGGTAGTTTTCCTAGAAACCTTAATATTAAATCTCATAGGACTTGTATCTTAGAAAACTCAATCTAGTCTTTATTAGGATAGTTTCTCTAGAAACCTCAATTTAGTCTTTATAAATATTGTTCCCCGTAGAATCTCATTCTTGATATTCTTAGGACATGTATCATAGAAAACTCACTCTTATCGTGTTTAAGATTGTTCCCCAAGGAACCTCAATCTTGACTCTCTTAGGACTTGTATCCTAGAAAGCTTAATATAGTCTTTCTTAAGATCGTTTGTCTAGAAACCTCAATTTGACATTTTTAAAAGTCGTTCCACAAAGAACCTCATTCTTGATTTTATTAAGACGTGTCTCTTAGAAAACTCAATCTTGTCTTGCTTAAGATGGTTTAACTGGAAACCTCAGTCTCATCCTCATTAAGACAATTTCTATAGAAACCAACTTTGTCTGTTTATGATCTTTTCCTTCGAAATCCTACTTTTTCTTTCTTAAAGACTTTTTCACCACTCATGAGGACGTTTTCAGAACATTCTCTTTTCTTAAGGATATTTCCCTCCTCTCATGAGAACATTCCCCAAAGAGTAAGGATATGTATAAATCGTATTACCGCATTCATGAAAGCATTACTTTCATACATAGATAATTACATTGCACACTCAAGATGAATAGTTTTATAGGTTTTTTGAGAAAATTGAAGTTTGTGATAATAGAAACTCAAGAAGAAAGTCAAATTTAAAGATGAATGATATCAAGTTCAAAGTGGCAAAACTTCAAGAACAAAGGAGCCCAATACACAGAAGAATCATTGCTTTGAAGTGGGGCATGTTACCAAATCATTATGATGTTTTTTATATATATTTTTGAAAAAAAATGATAAAGTGATTTTCAAAGTTTCTTATTTAATCTTTTCCGAAAATGAATTTTTTGAAAAGTAAGAAAGCGATTTCCAAAGTTTCTTACCCATTAATTAGACTATTTCCAAAATTGGTAAGTCATTCGGGCCATCAGTAAGTCTTTCGAGCATGGTGATTAAATCTTTCGGGTTATCTGTCAGTCTTTCGAGTAAGATGATAAGTCATTCGGGCTATCCTCTAAGACCTTCGGGTATTGTGTTTTCATATGATTTTTGTGGGAAAAAAAATGAGAAAACAATTTTCAAAGTTTCTCATTATGTATGAAAAATTTTCTCACTTGAGATTGTTTTTCTTAAAACAAATTTCGTTTCACTTGAGACAGTCTCCCTTAAAACACAAATATTTGAAATTGTTCCTCTTGAAACAAAATTTATCTCACTTAAGATAGTTTTCCTTGAAATACAAATTTTGAAATTATTTCACTCCAAACAAATTTTTTTTCTCACTTGAGATATTTTCTCATGAAATACGCATTTTGAAATCATTTCATTCAAAAATTTTATCTCATTTGAAACAATTTCCTTTGAAACACAAGCTTTAAGATCATTTAACTCAAAAAAGGAAATTTTTATCTCACTTGAAATAGTTTATCTTGAAAAAAATTGTCTCGCTTAAGATAGTTTCCCTTTGCAACATAAACTTGGAAAGGAATTTTACCTCACTTAGAACATTTTTTTGAAATCGCTTCCTTTAAAAATCGAATTCCATCTTTCTTGAGATAAAAAATCATTTTTGTTCTCACATGAGACAACACCTATTCTAATAGAAAAAATGAAAAAAAAAACAAGTAATAAATAAAACAAATCCTCACATAAACTAATCAATGACATTTGTGTCTTTGCAAAATCAATATTTATGGGATTGGAATAGCCCAAAAACGTTCAGATACATGGAGACGAGTCACCCAACTGAAAAGATCGAGGCAAAAATCAATATAAGATCGGAGTTGGACATTAGTAATAGAAAAATGGAATTTAAATTAAATCAGATAAAATTAAGTCATTTTTTGTCTTTGCTCCATTCTTGTTTCACAACAATGAGCAAAAAAGGGCAATTGTAATACCCTAATTTTGTTCGGACATTCTAAATCGAATTGAAGATTATCCAAGACCAATTAAAAGATGTTCGTGCACTGAGGTCGAATTAATTCAAGTGGCTTTAGTGGCGTGCCTTTGCTTAAAGTAGGATTAATTAAATTTGGGACCGTATGTTCATTTTGGAATTGAAGCTCAAATTAAGACCAATTTTAATTGAATACCTAAATACCGGAAAAAAATAAATGTCCAATTGAAGTACCCAAATGCCCACCTTTTCAAAGGCCATTTACATTACAATACATCCCCATAGCAGCCCACTTAATCCCATTTACCCAAACAAACAACCCATTACCAATGTAACCCAACTGGCCCAAAAGTTTTTGACCCAACTACAAGCCCAAGCAATCAAACCCAAACATGTTAGGGATACTACAAGCCTTCTCTTCTGTGTTAGCCTCCTCTTCCATGCCAGCAACCAAATCCAGTGGTCCCCAAAGCCAAGACAGTAAGCACCAAGGTGGTCCCTCGTTCCCTCATGCCTCCACGGCAGCCCCACGTACGCCAGCAAGCCCCAATTTGCTCCATCAGCAGCAACAAATGCACAAACAAACAAACAAAAATGGAAAATAAGATTTTATTCTTTTGTATATGGGTATTATATAAACCCACAAAACTGATATAAGGGGTATTCTTTTCCCGAATTCAAAATGGAAAAAAAAGAGATTGGTGTGAGGTCTTTTTCTCCCCATTTTCGAAATAGAGAAGCGATACAAGTGAGCTTTTTTCCCCTTAAAGGTATTTGGTTTTGTTTTTCCAGCAACCATCCTTTGTTTTTCGAACCAAGTATAGAGTAAAAAAGGGTTTAGTTCGTTCACCTTAGTCCGAGGAGGCGGGGGGTCTGTTACCTCGTTCGTTGTTCCTCACCGGAGACGAAACATCGTAGTCGTTGATTCGAGTGGTCGAGTGGTTTGACCCTAAATATGGGTTGTTTTCTTAGGTGCTATAGATGCTAGATTAGAAAAGGAGGTGACTTTGAGGTTGTTTGGTTGCCGTTTAGGTTTCCCCGGTCGGTCTGGCGACGGTCGGAGCGAGGGTGAGGCCAAGCTACGACCGCATATGGTGGTCGTGGGTTCTCGAGTGCTTCAGTCGAAGGGGAGGTCGAGATTAGAAGAAAAGGTAGGGGATTTACGTCCATTTGGGTGGAATTTTAACCTTTCCGGGTCAGTTTGGCGTCGATCGAGAGGAGGACCGCTAGCAAGACGGTAGCCGGAGCGGGGTCTGGAGTGTGCGGCCGTTTGAGAGAAAATAGGGGTTGATGGAAGTGAGAGAATAGAGTTTTTTTTTTTAACGTTTGCTGAGAAAAATAGAATGAAACAAAAAACTAGGCCTTTGTATCGCCAGTCCGTGTCCCATTGGAATCTAAGGGTTATTCTCGTTTAGGCCCCCTATTGTTAGCGTATTTTTATAGAAAGGTCAATGATTTTCTCTATTTTTATTTTGAATTTGGCATATTAATTTCACATTTTTATATTTTGGTCACTTATCTATGTTTTTTTATTTCAAATTCATTTACTGTTTTCTATTTTATTGCATTTTGGCCACTGTTTTAATTTTATTGCTTATTGGAACGATTAATACGACCTTGCGATTCTGAATAAAATTCTATCTATTAACTATTAATTTACAAAATCCTAACTTACTAACTAAAAAAATAATTCAAATTAATTTACGACCTTGCGACAATCCATCATTCAGCATGATATTTTTGTATATAGCTACATATTTCTTGCATGTGGTGGATTATACCGAATGATTTTTATTTTATTGATTAATGGTGCTGTTAATACGTGGAAGGTGGTGTTCCAGTATTGTGCGTGTGCAATGCAGACGAACTTTGAGTGCATTTTGAATTAATTTACTAACTCCTAATTTTAGTGCATTTCGAGGACATGTATTGTATGATATTTCTGTTTGATACCATGAAATTTGTTTTGCTGGTTGTTGTACCACTAACTTTTTCATCTTTATTATTTGGTCTCTTATTTACTATGTCTAGTCTTAATTAATTGCATTATGGCTTGCCACATTTTCACACTTTCATTCTAATTTATATGTGTATATATTATTCATTTATCAATATTTTAGTTGCTTTCTATAATTGTCTATTATTCATATATTATACGCTTATTAATGTGTATCACCTTATAGTATATTTGAGTGTGAATATTAAGCCTGTTTATTTAACTCCATAATTAAATTAAAGCCAATGTTTATTTATTTTAAAATATCAAGAAAGGGTTGTCTTAAGATAACTAGATATCCTATTTCGATATTTTAAAATAAATAAATACCCTACTAGTGAAACTTAAAAATAATTAACCCTAAAATTAATCAGGACAAAAAAGAGAAAAGGTTATGTTTTTTTGTTTAAACTTATCGAGACAATTTGTTTAATTCATATTAAGGACTTGGTATCGATCTTTTGAAATAATTGAACATTCTTCATCTTTTCTAATTGGTAAGATAATTGTGACTAATTGGCTTAAATTCTCATTAGATTTTTTGCTTGGTCAATTGCTTAATATTGAGTTCTTAGGAGAAATTACTATATTCCTTTTGTTTCAATTGGAAAGAGAAATAATCATCCTAATGTATTTTAGGGATTATTTTCTCTTTGATTGGAAATAATTAAATATATTCTCTTTCTCCTTAGAATTTTCTGTTAATAAAATCATGTGAATGTGTCTTGAATAAGAGGTTCATAATTTAAATTTATATTTGAATTCTTATACTTCCGTTATTAGAGACAACACATAATCGACGATGTACCAATTTTGGGCTCTGTGGGGGTGTTCATCCTTTCCCACGTGTAAACAACTCTCAAACCCTTTTTTTAAAAAATAAGAATGAATTTATAGTTATATGCAGACTAGTGTTATCTTTTAAAAAGATGTTTTCTTAAAACTTCTTTTAAAAGAAGATTTTCACGTATTTGACCTATCTAACCCATAAAATTGATGGCGACTCATAAACATTTTTTTTTAACAAAAATCGATTTTTTTTCACAAAATAGTTGAGACTGACCCCAAACTTAAGGATCGTTCCGGCACAGCTCTTCCTCCCAAGACAGCGCCCTCCGAGCAAGGTCGCACATCACAAGAACCGTTTCCCAGATCTGTCTGGAATACCTGCACTTAAAAAACAGAAGGTTTCTTGTTTCCAAGTCCCCATAAAAAACACAACGATCATCCACAACAATCCCCATCTACAACAGTTTATCCTTCATGGGAAGCCTCCGAGAGGTGTCCATCTAACAAATAATGGTATGCTTGGGCACATGAAGGGGGAACCATAAGACCTTGTGCCATGGAACCTTTGCACCTTCCGCTTCCGCTCGAATGGTGGACCATATCCATCCTGTTGAAACACTATGAAGACGCTCCAAGTATAAATGAAGCTTCAATTGTTCAAGAACCTCCCTATCATGCTTTGAATCACCATCATTATTTGCACCCCATATCAACTGCAACATCTCAAGATTCATCTTATCCTTCAAATTGGCATCTTTTGCATCCACTGCACGTGTAATGGTTTCCAATAAGACCATGATCAGTTCTAACAATATTTCTCAAACAACGCCTATTTTGTTCTTCCCAAATAAAGTAAATACAAGCATTCCAAACTAGTTTGAAACGGAGAATGCAAGAAGACTTACCCTTAAGCATAGCAGTGACCCATCCTAACATATGCTCCCACTCGGATACAACCCTTCTAACACCACAACGACCAAGCGTCATCATCCAAACAACGGCAAAAAAAAAAAAAAAGAGCATCCAGAAAACAAATGGTTCCTTGACTCTGACTCCTCCCCACACAGCACACACCACTCCTCAACAGTCATCCCTATGCGTCATAATCTATCCCTTGTTGCCAATTGGTCTAAAATATGAGTGAATTGAAAAGTTTAGGGTAAAACCCCTATGAGGTGGCTAATCATGGCTCCATGCATGAAGATACGTCAGCAGTGGTTTCTCACAATAGTCATCATGCGATGACTAGAAGCAAGATGGATGTCTTCAAACCTAAAATTTTAATGCGTCCATGCATGCTCTTGATGATGAAACAAGCACTGATTATCAGGCTTTGGCCGATCATTGCTGGTGTGATGTCGTGATGGATAAGTATAATGCCCTAATTAAAAATTAAACTTGGCAGTTAGTTCCTCTTCCTCCAGGTCGGTTTGTTGTTGGATGCAAGTGGCATTTCCGTGTTATCGGTTACTCGCTTGCAAGCACGACTGGTGGCTAAGGTGTCTTCTCAAGTCCTTGATTCTTATTTTTGTGAGACATTTAGTCCCGTCGTTCGAGCCTCGACTGTTAACGTGGTTCTTGCTTTTGTTGTTGCTAAGGGGTGGAGCAAGTTGATATTAACAACTCTTTTCTAAATAGGATGTTAACCGAAGAGGACTTCATGACCCAACCACCAGGGTTCAGATAGGTGGCTGAAGATGTGATTGACAAGCGTAGTATATTGTCAAATAAATTAGCCTTAATCTTAAAACAATGAATAAATAACGTAGTAGAGAGAAGATTGGTCGGTCCACAAAGACTAAGAAGCTTCTGGTTTCGAGCAGTTTTGACTATGACCTTGATAAACAAAAGAAAAGAAATTGGGGGAATTTTAATTTGAGAAAGCCAACTAAAAAGTAAATAATAAAATCAAGCTTGAAGTAAATAGAAAAAATAATGTTGAGAAAGAAATCAATTTAAAAAAATAGCCTCAAGCGTCACTTTGCCTCAATTCTATTTTAACATTGATTGATGAGGATTTTTACCTCATATATATGCCGATTACAATCTACAAGGTTCAACTCTTGTAACTTACTTTTCTCTCTACTAAACCAACAATCCAAAGTCTATCTTCGGAATTTAGTTTTACTTGGACTAATCATGGCTATCGTGAGTAACACCAATACAGTTTTAGTTTCGGAAAAGCCTGACTCAGATTATGTTGTCTCAATGAGAATCAAACCTGATCTTAATTTCTTTTAGCGAATCGCTACTAAGTGTGTTCATAGGAAGTTGAACTTGCTACCAGCCGATTCTTCCTCCCAACTTTAAATCAGAACAACATTCAAACCAACGACCTCTTTTTGAAATGAAAGTGTTAAGATTTTTAATGGAGAGGACGATTGCCAATCCAATTTTGCAGAAAATTGAATGATATCCGGAGATTGTTAAATGCTTTTCAATTCTCATATTTGGAATTATGTAATCACTTTAGCCTTTGACTAATTGAGATATTAGCTAAGCATGATAAAAATCATACTTAACATATTTTGAAAAAGAAAGTAAAAAATAAAAACAAAGATTAAACGAAAAGTAACTTTTAAAGAATAAAACCCCAAAGATAAAGTAAATCGAATGTAAATTGTGTTCTGTCAAGTTACACCCCAAGGGTGTTTATAGCCTTCTAAAACCCTAAAAATGAAGTAGAAATGGCTAAAGATAATTCTTGAAAATATCCAATTAAAATCCTAAAAACAAGTGATAAATCCTAATTCGAATTTAAATTGAATCAAACCCATCCACCCTTCTAGAAATGCTGACTGGACTACCTTATAGAAGCTACTGACTAGACGCCACGTCAGACGCTATCATTCCTTGAGTCATACCCACTATTTCAAACTTGACTCTAGAAAATAAAAAATTGCAGAATTTTACCTTTTTAGTGTTGTTTCTAGAATTTAACGTCCTGCATAGAAAACGAATAAAAATGCCGAAATCAGTCGCATTACTTAATCAATAAGGAGTAATTAAAGATAAAATAATAGAAAAATAAATCACTCATCAAGGGGCATGATGACAACTTCTGACGCGACAATCCTACAACTTCTAGAAGACAGTCCAGTCAGTATTTCTAGAGGGAATATGTATTAGATTCAGTTTAAATTCGAATTAGGATTTAACTATTGCTTTTAGGATTTTTATTTGAATATTTTCAAGAATAATCTTTAGCTATTTCTATTTTAGTTTTAGGTTTTTAAAAGGCTATAAATACCCTCAAGGTGTAGCTTGAAAATATAAAATTTAGATTGGATTTTACTTTGTTCTTTGAGGCTTTATTTTTATAAAAGTTATTTTTATTTCTTCAATCTTTGTTTTAATTTTTTTTACTTTCTTTTTCAAAATATGCTACGTATGATTTCTATCATACTTAGCTAATTTCTCAATTAGCCAAAGGCTAAAATAATGACTCAATTCCAAACGTGAGAATTGAAAAGCACTTAACAATCTTCGGATATTATTCTCAATTTTATACAAAATTGGTTTGAAAATCGGCTTCTCCTTTAAAAATCTTAACACTTTCATTTCAAAAAGAGCTCATTAGTTTGAATGTTGTTTTGATTTAAAGTTGGGAGGAAGAATTGACTTGTAGCAAGTTCGACTTCATGTGAACACACTTAGCGGCAATCCGCTAAGAGGGAAATTGAGATTGAGTTCGATTATCATCTAGACAACATAACCCGAGTCAGGCTTTTCCAAAACTAAAATTGCATTAGTGTTAATCACGATAGTCATGATTATTCCAAGTAAAACTAAATTCCGAGTATAGGCTTTAGATTGTTGGTTTATCGGTGAGGAAAGTAAGTTACAAGGGTTGGGCCTGCTAGATTAAAATCCATAATTACAAACACATATTTTTAATGTTTATTTTTATCATAAAATATGACATAAATTAAGTGACCAATTATGTTATAAAGTCATAAGGTATTAGGAATATCATGGAAATAAAAGTGCATATACTATTAAAGTTGTATTTATAATCTAATGAGAGACAGAGTTATAAATACAAACAATAATTGATTTATAAATCATCTATATAAAGGGATTATGGACCCCAAGAAATATATCATCTCGTATTACTATTATCCCTTCAGAGAATTTATACTCAAGATAATTCTATTTTCTCAGAAGATCACAACCAAGAAAGTTTCAAAGATTTCATCCTATCAATAAATTCAGGTACGTTTCCATAAATCTAGTTTATTTTATTCTAGATGGTTTGACATGATTAAATCCTGATTAATTTTCATATTTATTATATTTCGATTCTATTGAGTGGTATCATCAGCTTATCATGTTAAATCATTAAGAATAAATTGTTTTAAAATTTATATTTTAAGAGATTAAAACCTCGAATAAAATTCTGCGATAACTCACCTTCCCTCTGCGATGAACGTTGATGTGTTCACTTTACGTTAAAGTTCTCTTGCTTTAATTTTCATCGCATGCCTTTGTTTCAATTCTTTAAATCAATGAAAATTTAATGTTGCGACTGCTTTGCTTTGTTTAAGGAAGATATGCGCTGCTTTAATTTAGGTTATATTCTCCATGAGTGTTGCTTTAATTTCCATGATTTTGGTGTTTAATATTCTTAGAAATTGCCGATTAATAACGGCACTTGGGGTATACGAAAAGGAAAATTGGATTTAATATATGGCAGTTTAGTATATAACTATTAAGTTTCGAAAATTGAAACTTGATAATAATTTTTTTGTGCCATAATAAGTTTGCAAGTACTCATTTGAAAAGTGCATATAAAGATAAGTGCAAAAATAAAATCAGAATGTAATTGTTAAGGGTCCAACTAAAAAAAGACAACAATATGTTACAAATGGTTGTTTTCCTTTTTAGATAGGTTAGGACATATGAGGAGAAATTAAATTCTAAAATAGTAAGCAACTATTTTGGTTATTCTGAGCGATCCAGGGGTTATAAGTTTTATGATCTCATAATTAGGAATATTTTTAAGATGGGATCTATAACATTATTTTGGAGGATTTTTAGTTTGGAGGAAGAAATAAGGTTTAAGGAATTTCTTTTGAGGGGAATTGAATTATAACTCAATTCCTACTATCACTTTTGATGATATCCATGTGTTCATACATGTCGTTAATCAAGAAGTAAAACTTGAACTTGGAAAACTCTCCATTTAAGATTAGAAATTGTTACAGAAGAATAAACTCAACAACCTTAAAGAACAAGTTTCATTTTGAAGATCCACAAGATGAGAGAAATATTATTTTAGATTATTATGTTTCTACAAGAAATAAGGATGACACTAGAATGATGGAAGATAATCTAATCAACTTTCGTCATGTTTAAAAAGTTCTAACTCTCAAAAGTGGATTAATGTCATGTAAGAAGAGTATAGGTTTTATACAAGATAATAAAGTTTGAAAATTTGTCTCATTACCTAAAGGTGCAAAGATGATGGGCTGCAAATGAATATTTAAAACCAATATGGGTAAAAAATGTGATGTTGACAGGTATAAGCCATATCTTGTATCTAAAAGATATACTCAAAAAGAATTTATTAATTTTGTAGAGACTTTCTTTTTGGTTTCATTGAAAGACTTTTTCATGATAATCATGATACTTGTTGCTCATAT
Source organism: Hibiscus syriacus (assembly GCF_006381635.1). Taxonomy (NCBI): domain Eukaryota; kingdom Viridiplantae; phylum Streptophyta; class Magnoliopsida; order Malvales; family Malvaceae; genus Hibiscus; species Hibiscus syriacus. Next base: position 202,128 of record NW_024062389.1, read on the forward strand.
TTGATCTTGAGTTACATAAGTTGGATTTCAAAACTGTGTTTCTCAATGGTAACATTGATGAGATGATTTATACGGTGCAATTAGAAAATTGTGTCTATTGATACAAAATTAATGATATGCAAATTAAGGAAATCCATTTATGAGTTTAAGTATGACTCTTGTTAATTGTATAACAAGTTTTATCAAGTGGTTATCTCATTTGGTTTTGAGATAAATTTGGTTGACTATTGTATATACTACAACTTCAGTGGGAGTAAACCAAGTGATACCCCTTATTGCTAAAGGAAACAAGTTTAGTATTGATCGGTGCCCTAAGAATGATTTTGAAACTAAGAAAATGCAAAAATGTTCCTTATACTTCATAAATAAATGAAGAGTTTAATTTATACTCAGGTTTGTACACATTCAGTTGTAGTGTATGATTTTGAGATATTAAGTAGATATTTATGCAATTTGGGTATGGATTATTGGATAGTAGCCAAATTGATTCGAATACATTTAAGAACAAAAATATAACATGCTCACATATCAAAGGACTAGTAAGTAAGAGATCATCATGTTTATGGACTCCGACTTATTGGAATATGGATGCAAAAATTTTTCACATGAACTACTAGTTATAGATTGATGAGAAAGACCACTTGAGTTATTTTGTGACAACAAAGTTGCAAATCTTTTATTCCATATACAACATAAACACCTTAAAGTCTAAGAACATAGACATTATGTTTCTGATTGTTAAAGAAAACACAGAGTGACTATGTGTTTATAAAGCATATTAGTACAAACTCATTAGTGCGCGCTTATTGAACTGCCACCCTAGGTCTTTCATAAGCACACTACTCATGTGGGTGTAATATCATTTAAGGATATTCAATTTTAGTGGGAGTTTTTAATTTAATTGGTTATAAACACAATTTCAGTTACTTTAGTTTAAGGATATTTATTTTAAGGTTATTTTCTGCATAAATAAAGTTTGTTTTAGTTTATCCACAATTTGGTTTTGGTAAAATTTGATCTCACTAAATAGAATCAGTTGGAAATAGACATGTATGATTCACATTGCATGTAATTTTCATAATACACTCTATGATTGATCTATGTCATTTAATTGTGTTTGTATACATGACCATTGGTGGGTTAAGTCAAGACTGATATGGAAAAGGCTATTTTAATCCTATATGGATATAGTTGATGGACGAGATTGTTATAGAATACCTATTGCATGGTAACAAATTTTGAGCTCATAAGGTTATACATTTATCAAGAAACGTATGTTTTCCAAGTGGGAGAGTTTTGGATTAAAATCCATAATTATGGACACATATTTTTAATGTATATTGTTATCATAAAATATGAAATAAATTAAGTGACCAATTATTTTATAAGGTCATAAGTTATTAGCAGTGTCATGGAAATAAAAATGTAGAAACTATTATAGTTGTATTTATAATTTGATGAGGGGTAGAGTTATAAATACATGCAATAACTAATTCTTAAATAAACTATATAAAGGGGTTATGGTCCCCAAAAATATATCTTTTATTACTCTTATCCCCGTTAGAGAGTTATAATTGCCATTTTCTACCCCATTTACAACCGGGCCTCAAGCCCAACCCAACCAAAACCCCAAAATAAAGCCCAAGCCCTTTACAAAGTAAAACCCAAACCTAAATACCTGACCCAAAACCCAACCTTAATACCCAACCCAGAACCCAAACTAGACTCATCTCGAGTCTAACCCTAACCCTATGATAGCCTCCCCAATCTACCTAACCAGTGGCCACCATTATCTTCCCCAATACTAGCATAATTGCCCACGCATGCCACCAAGCTCCACTCCACGCAACCCCTGCAGAAACAAAAAAAAAAGAGAAAAACAAGTTATTATTTCATTTTCTTTGTAAATGGGTATAAAACCCGGGCGAACTCTGTTGTTTTCAGTTTTCCCAAGAAATAAACAAGTATTCAAGGTTATTTTTTTCTTTTTACTGCTCTTAGTTTTGGATCTGAGTAAAAAAGGGAAGTTTTTTAGTTTTTGAATGACAACGTTTCTTTAGTTTCGTTTAAAAAACACTAATATTGTGGGTCGAAACCCACCTTAGATTTAAAAAAAATGGAAGTTTTTTTAATCAAAATAACTCAAACCCAAACATTTTTTTAGTAAAAAAACTAAAAAAATAAAAAGGAAATTTTAGATTGGGGCTTACTTGAGTTGGAGAGGCGTCGTCGAAGATCACCGGAGTTTGGGGAAGTCGAGTGGTTTAGGGTAGTTTCGGGTAGTTTAGGAGCCTTTTTTGGTAGTTTTAGCCCTAAACAAGGTCCTAGGCTAGTAGATCTAGGTTTTCGGGTCTCTTTGGTCATTTTGGTGGCGGCTGAAGAGGGATTCGGGGCGACCGACAGTAGGTCGATCGAGGGAGAGGGGAAAGTTTTTGTTTTTTAGGTTTTTTTAAACTCTTCGTTAAAATGAAGTTAAAAAAAAGAAAAATTGGTATAGAAATAATTTAGGGTAAAATCACGCTTAGGCCCCTTAGGTTTAGCGTGTTTTTGCATTTTGGTCACTTGTAGGGACCAAATATGTTATTTTCCCTTTTCCTTGCGTGCTTTGTAATTTTTGGGTTATTCGTATTTTAGTCCCTCTAACTTTAGCGTGTTTTTGAATTCTAGTCACCTATAGGGTTTAAAACTGTTATATTCCCTTTTCTTTGCATGATTTGTGATTTTTGGTTATTCACTGTGTGGTCCCTCTAAATCGTGTTTTTACACTTTAGTCATGTGTAGTGACTTTTAAATTTTGTTTTAATTCATGTGGACTGGTTTAGTATTTTTTCCATTTTAGTCTAATAGGTTATTTTAGGCTTAAATAAAATAGATAATTATCTTTTAGTCCCTGTAACTTCCTCATGTTTTTACACTTTAGTCCCTAAACTATTTTTTTATTTTATTTCTAGAGTCCACGTGAAAGCTCATTTTCTTTGATTGATGTGAATTTGATTATTATTATTTTTATAATATGGAAAATAGAGAACCACAATTTGGAAGATATTTTGCTTAAGGCTTAGTTTAAAACCGAAAATTGGAATTCTTGGAGGAGGAATCGATTTATTTCTGTTACAAAAAGCATTTACGGCAGCAGTAGCAGGCAACCTAAGCTATCAAAGTAGAGAAGAGATGGTTTCAGGGTCAGGGATATGCTCGAAGATGGTGGTAGTTGATCAAGGCACCACATGCTGGGTAGGTTGGCTTCCATTTTAGCCAAAGAATTGTTGAACGATCAAAAGATTGTTGTTGTTAGATGCGAAGAGATATGCATGTCTGGTGGTCTCGTCAGGCAGAAGATGAAGTTGTCATAACGTTTCCACGGGATCCGATAGAGTTAAAAATTTGATTTTCGGGGAATGTGAGGAAATTAAGGTTTGAAATCACTTTGATTTTGGAGTCGTCGTTAACCTTTAAGTTAGGTAGGTTGGAAACATTAAACATAAAAGAAATGGTATACGTTTTACCAAAGATTCGCTTTTAAGAGTTTAGGAGTTGATTACGCGTAGGAAATGATGAACATCCACACAACGCCCAAATTTTGGTACCTAAACGATTATATGTTGTTTAAATATTGGGAATTACAATCTCGAAAATATATTTAAATTACGATCATTTTATTCATTCGACTTTATTCAAAAAGTTTCAATTTTTGGATAATTAATACCCTTTTGTGTGAACAATCTTCGGGAAAACACTTCCTTTACAGTTAGGAGACTTTCCCATAGATTACCTCTCACAAAAACATTATTTTATATTTTTTTCAAAGATAAAATAAAATAAAACAAAATAAAATTAAAGAGTTGAAAAATAATCAACATAAATAAATATGGAACAAAGATAATTATCGAATACAAAACAAACGTGCGAAAAATCATCGAAAAGACACATTCTCTTATAGTCGGGAGATGTCTTCGTAGATTTCCCGCACAATGAAATTTTCCATTTTTATACATACATGTATGAAATTTTCCCGAACCCTTTTCTTTATTACAAAAAATAATGAATTTCTAGTTACACGTAAATTAGTGCATCTTTTAAAATTATGTTTTCTTAAAAATTCTTTTAAAAAGTAATTATTAGGTATTCGACACACCAAACCCAAAAAGATCGATAGCGATTCTAAAACATTTCAAAACTTTTTTAAAGAAAAAAATCCTCAAGTTGTACTAAGTTTTTCCCCGCTCGGGCAAAAGACGATGTCGACAACTTGGTAATTTCACTGGGGACTTAGGAGGGACGAACTTATAAAATTTTAAATTGAGAAAAGCTTATAAAATTTTATAAAGATGGAAATATATTTTTAATAGGAAATATAAAAAAAATATAAAATATATAAGAATTTAAAAATTTTAAGGGATGACCGTCCTCACCCACCTCTTAAGTCCATCCATGTTTACATCCTTAAAGAATGTAAAGGCAATTCCTAAGTATTTGATTTATTTTCAACCGACCACCACCTTATTCGACTCACCATTACACTCCTTTCAGTCTCATCATTTCATTTACCACCTCTCTTTTATCATCTCTTATATGTGAAATTCTATATATAAAAAAAAGCAGCTTATTTAAGGTAAAATTAGTAGAAATAGACGCGAACGAAAATGTTATTAAAAGGTATAATATTTTAGGGTGGATGTAACCTAAACTGTTACATTTGTCATAATATTTTTTGTTAAAACTAAAATTTTATGAAGAATGTAATATTTTCTGTTGGCACCAGAAATATTATAAAGAATGTAATATTTCAGGTTGTGTCCAATTTAAAATGTTATATTTTTTATAATATTTTTAGTTACATTCATTTTCACCATTTTTAACTTTAAATTATTAAGTTGTATAGTAAAATGATCTCTCTTATATCGAACTTTTTTTTGTATTTATTGTGCATTTAAAGTTTCTTTAGATAAGATTATGTTTGTCGTTGATGTTAAAATCTGATAATGGTACATTTACCATCATAGTTTTGGACTCTGATTTGGCATTCAATTCTTAGGGAGAAAGGTTCGGACAAGAATACTAATATTTATAAATTATGTACGAATTGAAATATATCAAATGATTTTAATGATAAAAGAAAATATTAATTTTTTAAAAGATTTTTCCTCTTCTTTATTTGTTCTTTTAAATGATTATTTTAAAGATTTTTTTAGGGATTTATTGCCATTTTTCTTAGGAAACGAGTCATAAAGGAAGGATTTTCCCATAACGTGTTGAATCAAATCTTCTTCCTTCACACACACAAAAAAAAAAAAGAAAAAAGAAAACAAAACGTATACAATCCTTCAAAATAAACCCCCTTTTTCTGGGGTTGAACAAACCTACTGCTTTTTATCAATAAAAAATGTTTTAATTTCCAAATTATGGTTTTTGGTAGATGAATCACGTCTATATTGTTTCAATTATCTTCTTGTATTCTGAATTTATACTATTTAATGGGCAAAATTGATCCAATAATATTTTGAGAAAAATACTTTTTTTCATATAAAAGATTAGAGTGATTATTTTATCATTTAGGATGAATACTACAATAATCTTTAGAAGACGAGTTTTGAAAGATGCTCAAAAGAAAAAAATGTCTTCAGTGTCTTATGGAAAGACGCAATTTTACGAACATACATGGAGCTTGAAGAAGTCGTTGGATCTTCCGACTATTTTTCATGGAGCATTGTAACATTCAATCTATATAAGAAAATAATCATCCTAACATCTTTTACGAAAAAATCATTTCTCCCAAAGCATTAGCTGACCCATTTTGTCGTGTTTGATCATACATTTTTCATATTTTTTTTCTAAAAGGAGTTAATTGCATCATATGTTCTCAAATCATGGTCTTTATTTTAAATTGGTCTTTAAACTTTTGAATATTTCAATTTCATTTCTAAATCATAACTCATTCTAAATTAGTCCTTAAAATTTTTAAAATTCCAATTTCATCCCTTAACTATGGCTCATTCTAAATGGATCCCAAACTTTTGAATCTTTCAATTTCATCCCCAAATTCATCCAAATATATCAATTTCAACTATAGTTCAACCTAAATCTTATTTTTTTCAAACATAATAATATGACTTGGCCTAACGATTTTATTAACAAGGGATGTGATTAGTATATACGTATAATTTGGGATGAAATATAAATGTTAAAAACGTTTAGGGACCAATTTAGTATGAAGATCGTAGTTTGAAACTGAAATGTTTAAGAGTTTGAGGACTAATTTAGAACGATAGCCATAGTTTAAGGATAAAATGAAATGTTTAAAAGTTTAAGGACCAATTTAGAATGAAGGTCATAATTTAAGGACGTGAGATGTAATTGACTCTTCTAAAAAATATTTCCAAAGTAGAGAAGTAAAAAGATAAGCAAGAAAAAGTGGAAAGGAAGACATGATGGTCTGCCTAAATGAAGAAATAGACTTCCGTGATGAACTGCATTTGATTTGCTTAAATGTCATTAGTAAAATGACTAAATAAAGGAATAAAAGAGAGCCTCACATTTACTCAACTTTCTTTCTGAATGGGATCATACATCCATCTTCAAAACTGGAGATATTGTATACAATATTTTCAGAAGAAAACTAACCCCAAACCGGCATTTTGTCAAACACGATTCGAATATATAAAAAACCAAAACCACAATCCACTTGTCTTTTTCGTTTCTTGTTTCTCGAATTACACCGAAAGATATTGCAAAGTGTGTGAAATGAAGCGAACACGACTCGATCACTGTCTTCTATTTACACAACTCTCAAAGTAAAGAATGGATACATTGCCTAACCTGTCGATAACCGGGGCAGCTTTACTTCCTCTGAGCTTTGAACTGATGCAGTTTGTGGACTTCAATAAACTCGATAGCATATTAAACGCCGAGGGTTCGAAGCAAATATTACAAGAGGACTCTTAAGTGCTCTCTTGAAATGTATGCGAACGAGAAAGGGCTGCGGGGTTTGCTTCCAAGATATGACTGCCATCTGCTACATGATCTTTGCCTTCTACTTTAGATTCGAAGGCGTTGAAGATTTTACCTCCTCGTAAAGGATCCTTCTCGCCGGGTTTAATACCTAATGTAGCCCATATAGGACTCCTTGAAGCATCATTAGGATCGTCGACTCTTAGTATTTTCGGAACCAGAATGCACTTCTCTGATTGATCCTCTTCGACAAAATTTTCTTCTCTGAAATGTTTGCCTAGGGTCTGTAAGCCATTGCCTGAGCCGCAACTGTTGCTAGTAGAGGGTGATGGAGATAGGCAACCCTTGTTTGAGACATTTCCTCCTCCAGGAGCCCATACAGGCACACAACCCCAATAAGCAGGCATGAACTGTAATGGAATGTTTGGTGGGCAAAAGCCCGGAACGGCCACCATTGGTGCAGGGTACCATTGAATTGCATTCATAGTGCTATTTGGTGCACCCGTACGTTCTGAAGAACACTGACCGGAAGCTGTTGGAGCTACATTATTTGGGCCCTGATTCCAAGGAAAAATACAAGGAGGAAGAGGATAGCACTTTGGTGTATGCATTGTGTTCGGCTCATTCAGTCTTCCCAGACCTATTTGCTCTTTCGGAATTACATTTCCGGGTAATTCACTCCCCCGAACACTGCAAGACATCATGGAAGATCGACCCGAGTGTTCCTCAGGTATTTCTCCACAACTGACTGTACCCGTCTCAACGCATCTACTCTGGTCTCCGAGGCTAAGCACAGTCTCCATGGATTGACAAAGAGGTGCTTCTGCACCAAATTTTAGAACTGTTCCATTTCCCATGGAAGTTGTAGTTTCACAAGGAGAAAGAAGTTGTTGAGTTGCTGAGTCGGGGGCATCTATCTGAGTCACCGGTACTCCACCAGAAGAAACTATTATCTGACGGTACTGAGAAGCCAAGTGCTTGTTCTTCCTCCGCCCAGCACCTATAGGAACATTCCTCATCGTTCCACCAGCTGTCCAATATCTTTGGCAGTTCTTGCAGAAGTACCGAGGTTGGTTAACATTGTAGTTATTGAAGTAACAGAATTTCGTGTCCAAGCTGTTGCATCGTGGACATGGAAGGATCTTGTCTGGTCTCTTAAAAGCTTTCTCTTGATCTGTACTATTTGTCTCTACTAGTTCCTCTTTCACCTTAGAGTTCATCGATATCTCATTCGATTTCACAGAAGCTCGACATTCTTCCTTATCATGTTCAACCATAACAAACTTACCCAGCTCCCCAGATGCGTTCGCCTGAGACGTGTCAGGCTCGGGGTTCGTTACATCACTACTCGAATCCTGAAATTCAGAACCAAAATAGCCCCATCTCATTTTCAACCATAAAGAAAGATTCAAGTTCAAGAAAACACAATCTTAACAAAAATTAGCAGTCATTAAACCCATTCATCACATTGTAGTTAAACTAATGCAAAAGAAAGTTGCTTCTTGACCAAATTCAAAAGAAGAATGTTGAAACAGAAATCTTGCAGAGTTTTGCAAGAAATTTGACAGGCAAAAAGCTCGAAAGTATGGTTGTTATAATTACATGATTTTATGCAATGGTACAAGCAATGAACAGCTTCTACTAAACTACTTTTTCCCATCAACCAAACACAATAAAATAGAAAAAAAATATATATATATCATCAAAAGCTGGCTTTTTTACTCAAAATTCAGGAAATGATGGTCTAAAAGAAATCAGGGTTACACAATAAAATACCAACAGATACATACATATATATATATATATATATATATATATGCATGTTTTAGAAAATTCCTGACAAACATATAATCTCTACTGCCAAAATCATCCAAAAGTTTCCAATAAATGAAAAAAGAGACATTTAAATGATTAAAAGAACTAAACATAATTTTTATGTATGTGCTTACTTGCCGGAGCATCCAAAGCAAAACTTGACCCAATTTTTTGCGAAATTTATGGCTTTCTTTAGTTCATTTAAAACCCAAAAGAAAAAGGCATTTAAAACATCAAAAAAGAAACCATTTCATTATTGATTTACTCATTCAAATACCATAAAAGCAAACAAGATTCATTCCAACTTCAACTCAATAAAAGCTTTCAATCAAGACAAGTGAATATTGAAGCTGAAGATGCTGATAACATGTCTTTAGAGTTTTAAAAACTTCAACTTTGGAACCATAACACAGCTTGAAAAACTCAAAACTTCCCCAACAAAACAAGCAAAAATGGGTGATTAAATTCAGGAAGAAAACATGAAAAGCATAAGCAGAAACAATACGAAAAAAAACCATCAAAACCAATGTGAACAATAAAGGAATGAACTTTGAATATATATGTAAAAGCTTAGCTTACCCCAACATGAATCTGAGATTCAGGCACAGGAATCTTCCTTCCAAAGAGCTTGAAAGCTGGATCTCCACCGTTCATATTTGACATAAAAAATTCGATGTTTTTGAAACTATGAAGGGCAAGAAGCATTACCCTTTCACAAAGAAAAGTGTTGTTAGAACGAGGTAAAGGAGAGGTCTTTAGTAGAAGCAAGGAAGCATCTTTTTTTATAGTGTTTTTTTTAGTCTTTTTCACTAAAATCTCTTAAAAACACAAAGAAAAAGGGGGGAAATTTGATGAAAAGTCTGAGATAAAGCATAAAGAACATCAAGGATCAGAGTTCAATTTTAAAACCTTTTTTTGCCCTTTCTTGCTGTTTTTTTATTGTAATATTTATAAAGTAAAGCTGTCTATTTGGGAAACCTTTTCTTATTTCTTTGGCAGGGTTATAAAATCTAGGCCATGTCAACTTATTTTCTATGATAAAAAATTACCTATTGATTAATAGATTAATAAATTGACAAAATTATTTAAAATTTAAAATATAAAGAGTAATTTTATCATTCGAACTCGTATCAAATAATTAATTTAATATTTTTATAATAATGTATTTTATTTAATTTTTGAACTTGTAAGTTAATTTTTTTATCTATGCTTGGTCGTTATTTTATTAATATAATAGTTTATATGTTAATGATGATGTCGCAAAGGAATAATATTAATTCTTTTAAGAAAAGTTAAACGACTTTTAGGAAATTTGGGAGTTTAATTGATTTTTATGTAATATTTAATAAAATTTAAAATTTTATAAAAAATTATTAAAATTATTAAAAGAAATTTTAAAAATTTTATAAAATTCAAAAACTACAAAATAATAAATTTAAATTTTAAAAAATATTTGTAAAATATTAAAATTATAAATTAAATTTATAAAACTATTAAAACTTATAGTTTATAAGCCAAATAATTTTCAATATAGCTTTTAATATTTTTAATATTTTTAATTTTATTATTTTGTAAACATCTTTCATTTTTAATAATTTATAATTTGTTATATTATTTTTGTCTTTTTTTTATTGCCCTCCCGATTTCAAGGCTTCAGTCTTGACTAATCCGGACCGACCTATGTCACACACTTGGCTTTAGTGTGTGAGTCTTCCAGCTGAGATTTCCTGCATGCACAATATTTTTAATTTTTTATTAAATATTATATAAAAATCAATTAAGCCTTCAAACTTTCTAAAGAAATCAATGTTACCATCTTCTACAATTCATTCACATGTAGACTACCATTATGGCAACATGGATCATCACATAATTATCATGGACTACCACAAAAATACAATAGATTGTCACATTAGTATCACTAATGATCAAATTAATATAATGTTCATAAACATTAGTCAAAGAATTAAATTAATATAATTCGTGAGTTTAAAGGTTAAAGTGAATATATTTTTTAAGAAAGGTTTAAATTAATTATTTATTACGAATTTAAGGATAAAATATTGTAACTAAATTTAAAAATTGACCTAAAATCTAATACCACTATTTAAAATAATAATATCGATTTACTTTCAGTACGAATTAATGTATAAATAAATTATCAACTACAATATTAATAAAATTAATTTATATTAAAGAATATTCTTGAAAACATTAATAAGATTCCATCAAATTATAAAAGATTTATCAAGTATTCCATTTCAAATTATGTTAATATAATGCATGTACTTTAAGCATTATTTAAAGTTGATATACAATTATTAACTATAAAATAAACAAATAGCACAATAATTGTCACAATTTTTTATGTACAAATCAAACTTTAATTAAGCTTATGTTACCTAACATATGTTTATCCACATGATAGATCGAGCAGATAGGTAGGGCAGTCGTTCTGTTAAAAATTTAAAATTATCATAGATTTTTTAATATATTTTCTATTGAAAATTTATTTTCACATGCTGAAATTTTATAATTCATTCTTTTCTAAAATTTATAAGTTTACCCTCTAACATAAAATTTTATGTTCGTCTCTGTTTAACCATATTTCTAATATAAATTTAAATATGAACATTTTAGAATTTGATCGTTTTAAAATTATTTTTATTCATAAATTTATTTAGTTTAATTAATATAAAATTAAGACTCGTGGATTTATTTTGGTAATTTAATATTTTATGTTGTGATTGTAGTTTTTATAATTATTATTTTAAACGAATTATTTATTTATTTTATTGGAAAATCAGTGGGGTGCCAACTGGCATCCTAATAGGCAGTAAAGAAAGATTTTATGGGAAGAAATGTAGCGGCTAAGAATGGAGCTGACGTACTGCATGGTCATTTCTTATATTACGATATAAATGAAATAGTTTATAATAAGTTTGATATTGTTTTAGTAAGGTTCGAGTTCGAGTTTTTGTATATACAAAAAATTATTATTGAGAGATTTACCCACCATAAAATCGGAAGGGCAACCTAAAAAAATACATTATAATTTATAAATTTGTATACTTATTAAAGATATTAAATTTTATGTTAAATTCTACTCACACTGTATTTTTTATATAAGAGAAGAAGATAAATTATACATATATTAAATTCAAGACTTAAAAGTAAAATAAAATGAAACTAAATTCATCTAAATGTATCGACTTTCTTTTAGAAGAATAATGCATGTGAGAAAAATAAAAATAAAATCTATTTGGGAGAAAAAATTTACAATCAAGGACAATTTGTTTATAGTAAGGTGAACTCATCGTTCCAGTAAGATGATTTTTAATAAAAAAAATTATTTTAAATAATCTATGGTGATTACGTATAGTATTTGTTCATAATTTCTCTTAACCATTAATAATGCATACACGCTCTATAAATATAGTTGCTCGAACTCAATACTTTAAGAGAGAAATAATATTTCATTAATCACTGAGACCACGTAATATATTTAACTTTTAAAATTATTATTTAAAGAAACTAGTTGTCTTAGGAAGACGAATTCTAAGGAAAATTTTCACTAAAATTCTCTTGTTAGAATGACAAAATATCTTAATTTTTTATCCCTGCGAATTATATGCCTGGAAAAAGAGCTAAATGTATGAAAAGTCGACTTCGTTAGCTAAATAATGTGGACGGAAATTTTTTGAAAAATATAGATTTTGAAAACTTATTTCGAGAGTTAGACCATTTATTACATTACACGTAGAATTCATTATGAGAAAATAACAAATTCTATAAGATATAATAAATATTATCACGAGGATATGTCGAATTTTAATAATTTTCTTTCAGTTCATATGATAAGTTTTATTTTTTAAATATATTTTTATAAAATTTGTAATTCTCTTGTAACGAATTTAACATATACTATAACAAATAACTAAAATGTTAAAAAAATTCTTTTGATTACCTTCTCAGTTACCAAGACTTCACTTTAATTAATTCAAATTGATTAAGATTATATACCTAATATCAGTGAGAAGGTCTCACGACCAAAATTTTATGGATCAAAAGTCTATTGATAAAATTACGCAAATATTTTAATGTTAAAATTAATAAAAAAGGAAAATGTGCAAAAATGTGGGGCCTTAGGTGAACAGAAAAGCGAAAAAGAAGTATGAAAAGAGTCGCTTTTCACGCCGCCTTCAATGCCTGTGCCTTTTGCGACCGATGGTCCCCGTCTTTTATTTATCTAAGCCCTTTTCAGTTTGTAATTTGTGCCATCACTTTGATCCTTTTATTATTTTCTATTTTGAAACTTTTATAAATAGAAAAAACTACACAAATGGCCACTAAACGTTGAGTAAGTTTCCATTTTCTCTCACTAAACTTTTAAAAGTTACACATTGGTAATTCGACATTAACATCGTTAACGTGGGTGACGAAAAGCTAAAGTGGAACGTTAACTGCTTACCTGGGCCATTGAATGGTCAACTCTTCAACTTTAAAGCTATCTTCAGGTTTCAGAACACCATGGACACTCTTTCCTCTTTAAGCCTCATCGCCCGCTCTCTACAATAAGAGCATGTTCTGCTGTTTCTTCTGCAATAAAAATGAATGATAAACCAATACTATGATACTTGTTCGATTTTGACTCGGTTTTTGTACTCGCAGAGGATCCTGAACAAGTTCATTAAAAGATTCGGCGAAGACCTCTCTTCGATTGTTGCGCTCACCGTTCCTAGTGGTTGGTAATGACTAGTGGAATTGTGAAAATATAACAAAGGGATATGGCTTGACAATGGTTGGAATATGTTTCTTGAATATTATTCCATCTGCATTGGTTCATCATTCAATGGAAACGTCTCAGTTTCTAGATCAATAAGAAGAATAATATCATGATTAATAGCCTTTTTTTATTCAAAGTCCTTTTCAAACAATTGATGCTCTAAGTTACTCCCTTCGTCATCTCCTGATTTAAAACTTTCAGAACTCTCAGAATTTTTAGTCCTTGTGTTCTGCAAGTCCTCTAGGGTTCCTTGATCTATTGATACATCATCAGGATTGGCTTCGTTACTATAACTTTCTGACAATTATAAATCTATATCACCAGTAATTTTAGTTAATCGTTCAACCTTTTCTTCGTCAAGTATGCTGCAAGTAGTCATCACATAACGGCTCAGAGACGGGTAGGCAGGTTGTCTATCTGAGACCAAGGAAAGTAATCCAAAAGGCTTTTGTACTATTTCATCGACCAACACACAGCAGCCATATAAAGTGGATTTATCAACAACCAAGAGGTAGAAAGAAAACAAGTCATAAAAAATGAAAATGAAAAGAAAGCTACCGTAAATTAGATTGCTATAAAAAAAGGAATTTGAAATAAACATCAAAACATGTTCTTATTGTAGAGAGCAAGCGATGGAGTTTGAAGAGGAGAGAGTGTCCATGGTTTTTCAGAACTTGAAGAAGGCTTTAAAGTTGAAAAAGGTGACCAGTCAATGGGCCAGGTAAGCGATCAACGGGCAAAGATAAGCGGTTACCAGTCCAACTCAACTTTCAGTCACCCGTGTTAACAATTATTAAAGTCGTGTGATCAATTTATTATAAATCAATAATTTTAGTGATCAATTTGTAATTTTTGAAAGTCCAATGAGGAAAACAAAAATTCATTCAAAATTTTGTGACCATTTGTGTAGTTTACATTATAAATATTAAAACAAATATTTTGTAAAATAATTAATATTCTAATGTTCTTTTATTTATATTTTTATTAAAGAACTCTTCTCTTTATTAAAAAGGTTATGAAATTTTATATGTTTATTTCCCGGATATGTGTATAAAAGAACAATCTCATCCTCATTTTTAGGCCTTTTGTGAAATGTGAGCCCTGCTTTTGGCAACAACTGCCCCCTCCAAAACTCATCAAATAAAAGCTTTACTTTTGATATGAGATTCTTTTAAAAATTGGCCCCATAAAAAGTAACCTTTTTAATTTTAACTTTGTGTTTTACTTTTTACCTTTTTATTGTGTTTTAGGGATGAGGGGGGCCTTACTTTACTTAAAGGAGCAAAAGCTCAATTATAAACTGGTGTGCCAATCAATTGTTTCTGCAAACATCAATGCTTTCAATGTGGTTTTAATTTAACTGGTCCTTCATTTTTGGAAAGTTATAAACAATTTTTCTTCTTATTTAACACTTCCACCTCCAAATCTCTTTCTTATTTACTCAATAAGGTATCCACATAGTTGATTAAATTTAACTTTTATTTTATATAATTTGTGTAAGAGTTTATGGTAAAAGGAAATGTTATTCTTTTTAGAAGTTTTGAGTTTGAGTAGTTAAGTATACAACGTGTCTTATCAATTGATTAAGAAAGTTTTAAAAATATACTACTTTGTAATCAACTCAGACTATTTAAAAATATTTAATTTTAAGGTAAATCATATTGGTAATTGTTAGAAATATAATATAATAAAATATAATTAGTTGGTATTAGGTTAGTCAAAATTAACTGAGTTTGTTAAAGGTTGGTTAGTTTGTTAGATCAAGTTGTTAAACTTGGTTTAGTGGTGCTATATAAGTATTGTTTGTAATGGGTTAAAGACTCAAGCATTTTGTGTAATTCATTTTCACATTTTAGTAAAACACAATCACTACTGCTCATATCTTCTTCATGCACACCAATTGTTCTTCATTTCTTGTCATATATGACTCCTTTCTTACATGATATCATTCGTTAAAAAGATCCTGACACCGTTTTTTTCCTTCGGCTGTTGCACCATCGATTGACGATCGGACTCCTTTCTCTCACGCTGTTGCTGCCACAGTGAGATTGCTATTCCACCATCATTGTTAGTGCTGCTGTTTTGATCATTAAGCGTCACTCCTATATCAACGAGCTACTTTCTTCTTCCTTGATATCGATTTTCTATCGGCAGTTTCGAATTTGAATCAGTTTGACAATCGGAATTTTTGATGAGTGTGACTGGTGATGTGTTCTTAGTTTTATGGCTTGATTAATATCTGATTTTCATTCTTGATAGTGTGGTTTCATCAATTGTTTGCCAATAGTTGGTGTTGTTATATTTTCCCACTTGTTATTTGTCACTTTGATTTCTGGTTGTTATGCGCTTCTCTGATTCAATTGAGCTTATTGAATAATCATGCATGTTGAGAAAGTGGTGTTAAAAGGTTTAATTTGTCGTCAGATGTTCTTCGGCAGTTTCACCTTTCTTTGCCATAACTTCCATGGTCGATGAGATTCTTGATTTTTTGGTAGATTGGATCCTCTAGTGTTTGATTCTTTAAGTGATTAGGAAATTGCAGTTTTTTTGTGTGCATGCCTCTAATGTGTTCGACTAAAGGCTTCAGTGATATTGTTGTGAGTCCAATTCATTGATGTCGTTGAGGATAAGTTTTGTTATGTGTTGCATTGCTGGTTGGAAACTAGTAAGTTGATGTTGAATAATGGACATTGGTAAGATGTTGCTTTGCTCAGCTATTGACATTTTAGTTTCTACATTGATTGTTATTTTTTCTCCAAAGTTTGACATGGAACTTGAAAGATTAACAACTAAGTTACCATAGAATAAAATTTTTGGGGAGGGTTTAAAATCTTAACAGCCTTGCTCTCTTTCACCGGATAAAATAGGGTGTTTTCTTGTCCAAGAGAGACTTCAGATTGCACTCGGGAGCTCGAATCTTAACAGCCTTGCTTCCAATAAAAAGATTGACCGAATAAGTGAAGAAGAATGTCAGTAAAGATAAAGAGCGAGGGAAAAAACTCTTGAAGAAAAGAGAAGATGAAGAAAGCTTCTTTCAACGAAAAAAATTGTTCAATGTACATGAATTCTAGCTCACAGATCTAACTCACTACGCTTGCAACATTGTTTGATCAACTCTCAAATCACAAAGTGAATTTCAAGAAGGGCGAAGAAGTAAGGTAAATAAAGGAAAAAGAAGAAGAAACATTATTTTCTTTTAGATGCCTTTTTTTTCTTCCAAGAAGATCAAGAAGAAGAAGCAGAAAGAATGTTAGAAATATAATATAATAAAATGTAATTAGTTGGTATTGGGTTAGTCAAAATTAACTGAGTTTGTTAAAGGTTGGTTAGTTTGTTAGATCAAGTTGTTAAACTTGGTTTAGTGGTACTATATAAGTACTGTTTGTAATGGGTTAAAGACTCAAGCATTTTGTGTAATTCATTTTCACATTTTAGTAAAACACAATCACTGATGCTCATCTCTTCTTCACGCACACCAATCGTTCTTCATTTCTTGCCATCTATGGCTCCTTTCTTACATGACTAAAATTTTAAGACACTTTTACTTTGGTCACTAAACTTTTAATACTTGCATTGTAGTTATAAAAAAATTTAATCCACTTTCATTGTAGCCATTGTCGTTAACAACAGTTAATAAATATTGGCATGACATGTCAAAGTATTCTCCCTCAAAAACCCTAATTATTTGATAATTAATATATTATGATTTTAAGTTGATTTGGTGGTTCACAATGACATATCAAAAAAGTTTTAATTTTTATTAGATTATTGCCGCATTTCGTCATTGCTTGTACTACCATTTGATGGTTACTCTGCAGAAAGTGCCTGTTAAATTTCTCATTTTCTTTTTTTTCTTCAGTTTAAACTCATTAGAAAACCTTGTAATCTCGTCAAATTCTAATATAAAATAAAAAGCTATTTTTTTCAATCTCCCACTATTAATCATCGTGTCATCTTAAACTAAACCATCTTAATATTATGACCAAACAAATCTTTTCAACCATTGGGATTGACCACCATTTCGTTCATCCAAAATTTAACCTTTCACAAAAGCTATAAATTTATAACTTTGGAGTTCTTTTTTTTTTGTGAGAAGAAAACTTTAAAATGTTATATCAATATTTCTTAAACGAAATAACTACGATCGTAGAGAAAGGGAATTAATAATTTAACGATTTGTAATGTAAATTTTAAAAGTTCGCAGCCAAAGTGAAAGTACCCTAAAAGCTGAATGACTACCCATATATTTTACCCATAATTCTAGTATGCGTGAACCTGTTTAAAATTATTTTGGAAAACATCTCCCCCCCCGCAATTTAATAAAAATATTAATTTTTTCATTAAAATCTTTATTATTATTTTTTATTAATTTATGGTGATTATAAAGTAATATCTGTTTTAAATATTCTTAACAATTTTGACAGTAAAAACTTATTACCCTTACAGTCTTTAGAACTCGAATTTAAAACTTTTAAGAATAATAACTATCACTTTAATCACTTATATAACTTAATTTGCGCTTCATTGAAATCTTTATATCAATAATTTTAAACTTCAAATCTCATTCCTTGCAATAAATAAATAAAAAAGGGTTGTTACTGATCTTCAATTGAATTTATTTATTTATTCCATATAGGATTATTGAAGAGTTATGCTTTTTTTTTTGTAGGGGTGTTTAAATTTGAAAAGAAAGCTAAAGTCCTCAACATTAAAGTGGGGGAAGAAAGCTGTCATTTCCATTCAACTTTGTGTGAGGCATTAAAGTAAACATGAAGTGAGGGTTTAATTGCTAATGGGGTCAGTTAGTCAATCAGTCAGAGCCCTTTTTGCACTGAGGTGTCAAAAGTAAGTGCCTAAAAGAATAAAAATTTTAAAAATTTTGTAGTAATTAAGGGTAAATTAATCATTTAGTATATAAATTATCAGTTTTAATCCGTTTTAATATTTAAAATTTTAATTTTTTTTAAAATCATACCTAAATTTTAATTTTTATTTCCTTTTAGTATTACCTCGCTATTAAGTTTTGAAAAAAAATGAAAGTTTTAGTACCAAAACATATTTAGTACCTAAATCATACTTAAGTTTTGATTTTTTTTTTGAAAATTTAGATACTAAATAAATCAAAACTGATAGTCTAGGTATTAAACACGTTAAGTTTTTAACGACTGGTATTAAAATGAAACAAAAAGTAAACTTTAGGTATGATTATAAAAGATTGAAAGTTTAAATATTAAAATGGAACAAAATTGATAATTTAGGTATTAATACGTAATTTACACATTTTAAATACTATTTAATATCTTTTTATTTGTATTTATAACTGATTTGTGTTGTACTTAAATTTTATGATAGTTTAACAATGTTGCTTTTATGCAATTGTGTGTAAAGTTTTATATATTTTATATAAATGTTGATGTGTCGTAAGTGCATTATGACAGAGTTATATTCTAATTATTTTTATTTTCTTATAATTATAGCTATGTTTCAAATTGCTAGTTTACTTCATTCTTGGTATTTCAGATTCAACTCCAAAGCTAAAACTTGAAGGCAAGCCCATGAGTGGGTAACTCAAAAAAGAAACAAAGACACATGGTCCAATCTTAATCCCAAATGGGCTTACTTGAATCATGGTCTAGCATGATCAAAATAACCCAATTTTATTATTATTTTTAATAGAACTTGCTAGTTAAGTTTTATTAAAAATAAAAAAATTAAATTAGAATGAAGGTTTATAACTATAAACATAAACTAAACATAAAGGACAGAGGAGACAGAGGAGAGCGTGCCATAAAGGTAAAGTTATTAAAATTAAAAAATAAGGGAAAAAAAGAAAAAACAAAGATACGCTACAATAAAATAAAAGAAAAGCAATGAATATCGATAGTCGACGATTAACACCAAGACTGATGTCACCACCAATTAAAAAGATGAAGAAGAAAAAAGACTAATAAAAAAACTAGGACAAAACTCTAGAAAAACCAGTATTTTAATATTAAACATTAAAATTCTAGAAAAATAGTTACTACTTGTTTAATATAATATGATCACAATGTTAAGAATTGTAATTTCGATACAATATAATCAATTCTAATATTACACATTAAAATATTGATATGAATATAATATGACACGATACAAAATTAAATAGACCATAATATGAATATATATATTAAAATTTTAATTAAAAATATGTTAAAAAGTTGGGTTAAAGTCTATTAAAAGGTCATTTGAAACCTTGTATTATAAATAAGAATATTTTAGTCTTATTATTATACATAAATTTTATTTTAGTCCCTCTACTATAAAAAGAGATATTTTGTACATGTACATTTGAAAAAATGAATATTTTTTTATCTAAAATTTGAAAGTAATAGTTATTTGGCTTAAATATTTTGGTTTGAACGCTTTTTAAGTCCTTATCAATTTTGAAATTGAGCAAAGTGATCACTCCTGAAAACAAAGTGTAATTTATACAATATACTGAATAAATAAGAATTATCTATGATGATGTTGTATTTTTTCGTTAGTACATGACACTTGTCCAACTATGAATTGATAATTTTTTAAATAAAATAAAATAAAATATTTATAACATATTTTCCCAATTTTTAAAATTTTAATGAAAATTATATATATATTATGATATTTTTCAATCAAACTCTTATTCTCACTTTAAATCTAAAAATTAACGAGAAAGATAAAGACGACACAAAAATATTGAGAAAAAATTTAGATTATTTTTCTTTATGTTTTTGTCGGGGGAAAATTTTTATAAATCCTATTAAATATCCCAATAGTCTTCTCAACATCTTTAGAGATAGAAGCATAACAACCTTAAATATTAGAGTAAATTATGTATTTAGTAACTTAACTATTATTTTGGTTTCGTTTAGGTCACTTAACTACTTTTTCAAAATCATCACTAACGTTAAATTTTGATTTTATTTTGGTCACCTAAAGCTAAAAAGTTAACAGAACTGTGGATGTGATATTTTTTATTATTTTAATGATAACGTGACATATGTTATGGTGACACATCAACATCATTATTAATTTATTAATGATGGGCGATCAAAATTATGATTCTTTTTAAGCTCTCCCTAGAGTTTTGGGGTCATGGTTCTTGTTTGCACTTGACCTTGGATAATAAGCGCTCTCCATTAACAACCTTTATCCAGTGAATGCATCAGCTTCCCCCCAACAACTCTGATACCACTAAGTGTAACCCCTTCAGACCGATGCGGTAGCTGGATCCGATCTGGAGTGTCACATTAGGGCTACCTGAGTGACCCACCGTAAAAATAGCAGAAAATTTAAAACTTTTCTTAAAACTTGAAAACTCATAAAATCATTTATGAGTACAAAATAAAAGTTACCAGTATTCGAAATAAAACAGATTTTCAGACTCGTATATAAAACAAAATACAATTACATGCCCCTAATCACATGTACCATACTCTGCAAGCAACGCCAGAAGAACTCCCTTACTGAAATCGATAGTTGCACTGGTACAATTCTTTTAACCTGCAAGGGTTAGTAATAGAGTGAGCTTCGGAAAGCTCAGTAACACAGAACTACCAGATGATGCTTCATGCCATGCAGATAAATGGAAAGCCATATAATTTCCTTATTGCATCAGATGTATACCGATGTTCAAAATAATCTGGGTTCCACTGATAGTTCATTGAATAAAAGTCATGAATATCTCAGTTCATAAGAAGCATTCATAGTATCACCTTTTGAGTAAATCGACTAGGATGTCTAGTGTGTTCCATCAGTACGATAAAATCATAATAGGTACACTAATCAAATGATAGTTCAGTAATCTCATAAACCATACTGTAGTGGAGCTTTTTAAACTCGTATTTTAAAACCATCGTATAAAGAGTTAACCTAAGGGAATATCTTAGGGCCTGAGAGCCTACCCAAGAAAGTTTGGGGCCATGAGGCTTACCTAAGAACACATATTTGGGCCGTAGGGCCTACCCGAGAATGATCTCAGGGCCGTAGAGCCTACCTAAGAGTCACATTAGGTCCATAAATATTTTTCAGCTTGATCAGAGCTGTACTTTACAAATCTGTATCTCCAAGATACAATTTATACCGGGATACAAATCCATAAGCCATCACCGTTAAGTCGGTACATCCATAAAACAATAACCATAGATTTCAGTGTACCACATGTTAAAATAATAAAACAAATTTTTTTAATATATATGGAATACACTAGAGAATCCAAGTACTTTTCAGAGGCATTTTGTAGTTATCAGTTTGGATAATATGAACCTGTGCAATTTGATCGAATTACAGGAATAATATCTTATTGAAGAGAATCGATTTCTAACCAATCTAATCAGACATTTCAGATTTATACTTTAGAATTCCACTATGTTTCCATGTGCATAAGGAAAACGTTCAGGAACCTTTATACAAAATAATTCTAGATTCATATTTACTGCGAGTAATTCCATTACCCAAACAATCAGGGGTATTTAGGAATATACTTAAATTCATATGATCTCAGCTCAATTGAACCAAATAGGGTATTCATAATCTTTTTCTTCTGCGTTACATGCATTTTCAGACATGATCGAAGTGATTCAATATGAAAATGTAGAGACAAAGATTCAAGACATTTACAATCTATGTTGATCGATCAACTTATCGAACAATTTGAACTGAACAACTCTTAGAACTAATGCATGTCGACCCGTCAATTTATTTCTTTGTAGAGTATTTACTCTTTAATACTAACAATTCTTATCCATAAATCATCTTCGTAATCATCGCTGAATAGATCTTCCAATAGTCTTTATTTCATTTCCATGTTTCAACGATATCAGGAAATACATACGTACTTGATTCATGTTTTATGACCCATAAAGATAATTCATCATGTCAGTTCAACAGTGTTCCCAAACCCATCCAATTATCAGTTTAATCCTCAGTCATTGAGGTTACTCAGTTCGTTTAGCAATCAATTCTATCTCGATTACTTCAAAGATTTTCCAGAGTAATTCATACATTTTTGAATTTCAGATACATTTTGTATTTCTGTTCAGTTCAATTTGGTCATCGTAGTTGATTTGTCTAACGAATATCAAATTCTTAGTACTGAATGCGATCTAGAGTTGAGCTGAGCTACATACTTCTAAAATTATCATCCAACCAAAATTGTGAATACGAACACGCATTCAAGTGACATCTATGTCTTTCAGGTACTGATATAACACTAGCTTTGGTTGCTCGACTTAATATGTGATCCATAACTTTTAAGAGCAGTACCACATCCATGTTTATTTGGATTCCTTAATTAATCCAACACCTCTACTTAGTTTAGGTTATAAGGGTATTTTGGTCATTCCGGTGCTTAGTTTCCTTCCATTCTTTTCAGAGCTCGAGGATATCCAATCATTTATGAGCTTGGTGATATTCTTGAGTCATTTTCACCACAGAGGTATTTTGGTCATTTTACAGGTCTAGGGTATTTTAATCTTTTTCTTCTATCCGGTCTTATTATTTAATTTAATCTTATCATTTCCTTCAGTCCTTTTAAACAATTCTGACAACAGAGCACCATCGATAAATCATTCTTTAGGTATTTACACATAACTCAGATATTTTCGGGCCAAGTGCCTTCTCAGATTTTACAAACAAAATATCATGAATTTTTCTACACAAAGACAGGATCTTAACAAACAAATTCGTAATTTATCGAGTTAAGTACGAATCCTCAAAATACTTTCTCATTCAAGGTCAACTTGGACTATTTTTTTACCTCACTAGGGCATTTTTGTAATTTCTTAACCATATAATTTCGATATTAACTCTTAACGAAAATAATTATAATTTAGAGATCCTCTAGTTAATCGCTTTCCCGAACATTCTCTGATCTTGAAATGATTCCTTAACAAACTTCTAATATCTTGCACAAACCCTCTTGGGGTTAAAAACCGGTTATCCAAATTTTCTAAGCAAACTTGCATTTCTTATGCACATCTGTAGTTTTATCAGATCAATAAGTCTTTTCAGAGTTATTAATCAACTTACAGGGATAATTCTTGTCATTTTACAACATAGGTGTATTTTCATAATTTTACCAAACCGGAGTATTCTCATAATTTCTCATGCATGTACCTTTAACATTTAACCTTTGATGATATAATTTATAAGTTATAAATCCAGGCTGATTCCTTATCACTAAACACAGAACTTGTAATTTAATTATAACAATCCCTCAATTTCTTATAAAAGTTATATGAACCATAATCAGTTACTGAATTTATACCGTAATCGAATCGAGTGTAGAAATTAATTAACTACAAAAACGAGACCAATATTATGTTATTCATGCATTTACCAATATCAACATGTTCTATAAAGCATAAAGAGGTAGTAAAGTATTACCTCAATTTCCGTACCATACTGATCGACCATAAAAATTTCATTCGAACACCCTTAATCTTGAAATCATCTTCCAATAATTCCTCAGATGCATATCAATAAAAATTACAAAAAAAATGGAGCTTAATTCGAAAAAAACAGATCGAATCTGGTGATAAATCAGTGAAAACCAACTTACCGGGTTCGAATTTGGTGAAACAGACTGCAAAAACGTATTTAGGACGTCGAAAAACATAAAATATGACTTCTAGAAAATTTTGACTTTCCGGTCAAAGTCAAAATCAAAGTCAATGAGTTTGACTGGCAATTTCAAGACTTTCAGGTCCGAATTTTGAAAAATGAACTGCGGAATCAGACTCAGGACGTCGAAAAATGTCAGGATAGGTGTACCCGAAAAAAGTCAACGGTCGTTCAACGGCCGGTCAACACCGGTCAAAGTTCTGGTCAACTTTGATCAATGTCGGTCAACGGTCAACAGTCAACAATTTTATGCAAATATCACCCTAACAGAAATTAGTTACAAATTTACCCACCTTCTAAAAATAGTTACAAAACTAACACCCGAGTTTTACACAAATAGCACCCTAACAGAAATTAATTATAAAATTAGCACCCCTACGCGCATGGCGGCGCGTGAACAGAGGACACCGGTCGACTTGGAATGATGCAAGGAACATGATGGTGTGGGAGGTGTCGAAAATGGATGGTCAGATCAACGTGAATTGACGAAAAAACAACGGAAATCGAGTTAAAACTGACGATACTTCCAACTGAAAATAACGACGAACAACGACGATTCACGACGAAAGGTTTGAGGGGTTTTGTTCATCGGTTGACAACGAACACAATGGTGGTTTTGGTTCGTCGGTCGGAGGCCGAACGGTGAGTAGATTGGAGTCCTTTCAACTCCGATCTACTCAGCGTCCGAGGTCCGTTTGATGAACCGAAACCACCATCGTGTTCATTATCAACCGATGAACAAAACCCCTCAAACCTTTCGTCGTGAATCGTCGTCGTTCGTCGTTAATTTTAGTTCAAAGTATCGTCAATTTTAACTCGATTTTCGTTGGTTTTTCGTCGATTCACGACTATCCGGCCATCCGTTTTTGACACCTCCCGCACCATCGTGTTCCTTGCATCATTCCGAGTCTACCGGTGTTCTCCGTTTCTCCGTCGTCGCAGACGCGTGGAGGGGTGAGAAAGTCAAAATTGTGAACAAAGCTTGGTAAGTTTCTCAAAATGCCTTAAAATAATTTTTAAAAATTTTTCTGTGAATTTTCTGACACCGTATCATTGTTCACGTGCCGCCACTGCGCGTAGGGGGTGCTAAATTTGTAATTAATTTCTGTTAGGGTGATATTTGTGTAAAACTGTTGACTGTTGACATACGTTGACCATAGTTGACTAGAACTTTGACCGGCGTTGTCGTGCGTTGAACGGCCGTTGACTTTGACCGGGTATATCTATTCTGACATTTTTTGATGTTCTAAATCCGTTTTTAGGGTTTATTTTACCAAATTTGAACCCGATAAGGTGGTTTTCACTGATTAATCACCTGATTCGATCCGTTTATCGTAATTAAGCTCTGTTTTTTATATAATTTATGTTGATATGTATCTGAGGAATTATTGGAAGTTGAATTAAAGATCGAGGGCGTTCGAATAGAATTTTTATGGTCGATCAGTATGGCATGGAAATCGAGGTAATACTTTACTACCTCTTTATGCTTTATGGAACATGTGAATATTGGTAAATGCATGAATAAGATAATGTTGGTCTCATTTATGTAGTTAATTAATTTCTACACTCGATTCGAATATGGTAAAAATTTGGTAACTGATTATGGTACATATGACTTTTATAGAGATTGTTAGAATTAAAATTTACAAGTTCTGTGTTTAGTGATAAAGGAATCAGTTTGGATCTGTAATATATAATTTATTTCATCAAAGGTACTTGGATGTAAAATTATGAGAATACTTCGGTAGGGTAAAAATTACGAAAATATCCTTATGTTGTAAGATGACAAGAATTGTCCCTAGAAGTTGGTTAATAACTCTGAAAAGACATATTGATATGGTAAAATTACAAATGTGCATAAGAAATGCTATTTTTTCTTAGAAGATTTGGATAATTGATTTTTAACCCCAAGAGGGTTTGTACAAGATACTAGAAGTCTGTTAAGGAATCATTTCAAGAACAGAGAATGTTCGGTAAAGTAATTAACCATAGAATCTCTAAATTATAATTATTTTCGTTAAGAGTTAATATCGAAATTATCTGTTAAGAAATTACAAAAATGCTCCTGAGAGATAAAAATAGTCCGAGTTGACCCTGAATGAGAAAGTATTTTGAGGATTTGTATTTAAACCGATAAATTACTGATTTGGTTGTTGAGTTCCTACTTTTGTATGGAAAATTCCTGATAATTTGTTAGTAACATTTGAAAAGACTTTTAACCTGGAAATTACCGAATTGAGTAAGTACATGCATAATATTTTTATAGATGGTGCTCTTTTGTTAGAATGGTTAGAAAGGACTGACGTAAATGATAAGTTTGGATTAAATAATAAGACCAGACGGAAGGAAATGATTGAAATACCTAGATCTATAAAATGACCAAAATACCCCTATAATGGAAATAACTCAAGAATATCACCAAGCTCAGGAATAAATAGATATCCTCAAGCTTTGAAATGAATAGAAAAACATTGAGCACCAAAATGACCAAAATACCCTTGTGGCCTAGACTAAGTAAATATTTTGGATTCATTAAGGAATCCAAATAAACATGGGTGTTATATTACCCTTAAAAGTTATGGAACTCAACTTAAGTGAGTTGACTAACTCTAATGCTATGTCAGTACCTGAATAACATAGGTACCACTTGAATGTTTGTTCGTCTCCTCAAGTTTGGATTGATGATAATTATTATAGTACTCAGCTCAGCTCAACGCTAGAGCGCATTCGATATTAAGAAGTGGATGTTCGTGAGATAAATCAACCACGAATACCAAAATGATTTTAGCATATGACCAAAGTGAACTGAACGACAGTAAAACATGTATCCAAAGCTCATAAGTGTCTGAATTACTCTGGAAAACTCTGAAGTAGCCGAGATAGAATTAATTGCTAAATGAACCAAGTAACCTTAATGACGGAGAATTTAGTAAGTAATTGGATGAGTCTGGAAATACAATGAACTTGTATGATGTACGATCCCTATGGGTTATGAACTAAGAATCAAATATGTCATCAATTCTTGATATTGTTGTAATGTGGAAAGCAAGTAAAGATTATACGGATACCTGTTCGATTCCTTAAGGTATATTTAGCGATGATTCTGAAGATTATCTATGGACAAGAATTGTTAGTATTATAGAGTGAATACCAGGAAGGGAAATGAATTGACTAGTCTATAGGTATCAGTTCTAAGAGTTGTTCAGCTCAAGTTGTTTGATAATCCGATCGATTGTCATGGATGGTAATTGCCCTGAATATTCGTTTCTTCTTTATCGACTGAAATCACTCTGGTTATTCCGGATGCATATGAAAACATAGTGGGATTCTAAAGTATCAATCTTAAAGGTATGATTAGATTGGTTAGTAATCAATTCTCTTCAATAGGACCTCGTTCCTGGAGTCCGATCACATTGCATAAGTTTCATGTTATCCATATTGATGATTATAAAATGACTCTGAGAGATACTTGGATCCTCTAGTGTGTTCCATATATACTACATGACGGTTTTTATATGTTTTGAAATGAGTTTAACGTAAGTATTGATTTACTGGTTTATGAACCATGGCAATATGGTATATGATTATGGTTTTATCGAGAAATATGAATTGTTTTTGATTTATGGAATCACAGAAATTACTGGTTTATGAACTATGGTTTTAGGTTTCACTGGTTATACTTGAACTATTTTTCTGGGATAGTATATGGGTAGACTGGAAGTACAGCTCTGATCAAACTGGAAATTTTTTAAGGACCTAAGGTGATCTTTGGGTAGGCTCTTGGGCCCCAAGGCACTCCCTTGGGTTAATCATTTGACTACTTATGGTGTATAAGTGGAAATTGGTTATAAGATTTATTTTATTATCTCGATTATGATATATTACTGGATCACGATCCATGTATTATGATTTACGGATAAAACTGATTTCTACTGGATTTTTTATGGATATGAATCTGGAGTATGGAGGCACAACCCTGATCCGACTGTAAATCCTTACGGACCTAAGGATATCTTGGGTAGGGCCCAAGGTATTTCCTTAGGTTGGTTCCTTTTGTTGTGTGCTTAAGGTAACCCTACGAATCTAATGATGTCTTTAGGTAGACCCAAGGTATATCCTTAGGTTGGTTTCCTTTGTTGTGTGCATAAGGTAACCCTACGGATCTAAGGATACCCTTGGGTAGTCCCAAGGTATATCCTTAGATTGGTTCCCTTTTTGTTGTGTGCTTAAGGTAACCCTATGGATCTAAGGATATCCTTGACTAGACCTCAAGGTATATCCTTAGGTTGGCTCCCCTTTTACTGTGTGCCGAGGGAAGCCCTATGGATGCAGTTCTGGGGAACTGTAAATGGAGTTTGATTTGGGGTTCAACTATGGTTTTAAAATATTTATATCTTTTCACAGGTTTTGATTGGAACACACTAGATATCCTATTCGATCTCCTGAAAATATCATACTTTGAATGCTTCCTATGAACTGTGATCTTCATGGCTTCAACTTGATGAACTACTGATGGAACCCCAGATTATTCTGCAACTGGTATATGTCTGATTAAATAAGGAAATTATATGGCTTTCCATTTATCTGCGTGTCATGTAGCATCATCTGGCAGTTCTGTATTATTGAGTTTTCCGAAGTTCACTCTATTACTCGCCATTGGAGGTTAAAAGAATTGTACCAGTACAACTATCGATATCAATAAGAGAGTTCTTCCGGCATTGCTTTTAGAGGATGGTACATGTGATTAGGGGCAAGTAGATTGTATTTCATTTTAAGTATAAAAAACCTATTTTATTTCTGAATAATAATAAATCATTTTATGAGTTATATATTTTGACAAAAGTTTTAAATTTTTCGCTATTTTTACGGTGAGTCGCTCCGGTGGCCTTAATGTTACACTCCAGATCGGATCGAGCTATTCGTATCGGTCTGAGGGGGTTATATTTAGTGGTATCAGAGCTATGGTTTGAGTCAAAATTTTCAAGATAGATCGACCTGTCGAATTTCAAAATGATGTCTGATCAGTACATGCCCCTAGACTACAATCATACTTCTCTGAGCCAGAACTCCAAGATTGAGTCTCTATCTGTAATGAGTAAACCTAAGTTTTCTATTCGTTAAGACTCTACCTTTGCAAAAAGAAATACCAGTAATGTCTGTCTAAACTCTGTAAAGTATCTCATAAGCCATGTGAGAGTTACTCATCTGAGAAATTTCGATTCAACTCCGGAAATAAAATTTGGATATGCTACTGCTCTATGAGCATATTCTTATAACCAAGGCTGAATTGATTTTACAAGGATAAATTGGTTCTGATTATTTTATTGGACTGAGGAAGAATAGTGATAAGAATGTAAAATCAACTGGCAAAGGATTGTAGAGGACTTATGCTTCTATAAAAGTTATGTGAAGTTATGAAAAAAACTGATTGAAGTTTTATTTCTGCAATTATGTGACTTGAATGAATTTCGAGGACGAAATTCTTTTAAGGAGGGGAGAATTGTAATACCCCAATTTAGGGGTTAAATTTTTGGAATTATAAAGTATTAGATTTAATTGGTATTTTGGAAGAAAATAAGGATTAAATTGTAAAATTTCAAAATTGGCAGACCATTTTAAGAAGTGCAGGAAATTCAGTGACTAAACTCATGGTTTACCCATTTTTTTATGGGATGAATTATAATATCCGTCCCCCGATCAGTTTCTAGATTTTTTCCATTTTTCCTCTTTCCCTCAACCCTCCTTTCAACTCCGATATACTCACCGTCTAACATCTGTTTGACGAACCGAAACCATCATCGTATTCATTATCAACCGATGAACAAAACCTCTCAAACCTTTCATCGTGAATCGTCGTCGTTCGTCGTTAATTTCAGTTCGAAGTATCATTGGTTTTAACTTAATTTCCGTTGGTTTTTCGTCGATTCACGACAATCCGACCATCCATTTTCGATACCTCCCTCACCATCGAGTTCCTTGCATCGTTTCGAGTCTATCGGTGTTCTCCGTTTCTCCGTCGTCGCCGGGACATGGAGGGGTGAGAAAGTCAAAGTTTTCTATGTTTCGGAATCAAGCTCTCTGCAATTCAAAATTGTGAACCGAGCTTGGTAAGTGTCTCAAAATGAATCGGTTCATCAATGAAATAGTAACCATAGAATTCAGTATACCACATGTTAAAACAAATAAAATAGTTCAGTAATATATAGGGAACACACCTCGATAATAGGTTCAAATAGTAGATCTAGTGATTACTGGCCTCACCACGCTCTGCTACAGTTTTTGAACCTAATTCATAATAACACTATATTACTAATGAGTAACATAATTAATTCCTGAAATCATAAAATTTACGGGTCATACGGGTGAATATTGGCACATGTGGTTTAACTGATCTAGAGGAGTTGGGTCGAGCTATCGAACGATCAAGAGAGTCTCTTGTATATTCAAACAATAATAATTTATCAGTCCCAAGTCTTACTTAATTATTCAAAGCTAAAACTATTAAGTATATATGCATTTTTCGGGTTTGACTATCAATTTAGAGGCTTACGAGTTTGAATTTGACTTAACGGATTACGGAATCGGATGATAAATCAGTGAAAAATAGTTTACCGGGTTCGAATTTGGCAAAACGGACCACAAAAACGGATTCAAGACGTCGAAAAACGTTAGAATAGGTATACCCGGTCAAAGTCAAAAGTCGTTTAACGCCGGTCAAAGTTCTGGTCAATAGTAGTCAACTCCGGTCAACGGTCAGTGCATGTCAACGGTTAACAGTCGATCGTTTTTAACAAATATCACCCTAACCGAAAATAATTACAAAAGTAGCCACCTTCTACAAATATTTACAAAACTAACACCTGAGTTTTTACACAAATAGTACCCAAATATAAATTAATTACAAAATTAACACACTGCGGCCAGACGATGCCCACTCTCGGGGGGTGGCGCGTGAACAGTGATACGGTGTCGTAAAATTCCCGGAAAAATTCCTAAAAATTATTTTAAGTGATATTGAGGCACTTACAAAGCTTGGTTCACAATTTTGAATGGTGGAGAGCTCGATTTTAACAAATACGAAACTTTGACCGCTTCACCTCCTCACGCGCCGCCGCTGACGGAGACAAGGTGGACACAGTCAGACTCCAAACGAAACAAGAAACACGATTGTAACACCCCAACCCGTATCTGACCCAAATACGAGTCTGAGATGTCGCATTGTCTTTTCAAAACCTTTATTGTTGCAAAATAACATAATATTTGAACTTATATAAAGAAAATACGATCATATATTATTGAATTGTGTTTGTTCTAACCAATTTAAGAAAATATACATTTTATGAACAGTAAAATACGATATGAACAGTACCGTGAACAGCGAAATATTTCGAATATAAATTGTGTATCGATGCACTGCTACAGTGCATCGATGCACTACTACAATAACTTTTGTAAAAATACGTATAAACTCATAAAAATCTAAGCTTTCATTCGTATAAAATTAATCAATTACATATACGCATTTAAAACATTACAAAACTCAATCGTATGACTTTTCAAAACCGATTAGAACATATCGGATTTAATCATTTATTTACATGCCAACCACTATCCTTATTACAAAATACATACTATACATTTCTTTTCTGATCTCATCTTTGGAAAGGAGAACTGAACTGTCTTGCTTAGCTTTTATCATTCTTCCTCTTCTTGGAACCTACGTGTGAAACAATCACACGTTAAGTCTATGACTTAGTGAGGCTTATAAACATATAATAAAAACCATAAAACATTTCATATATCAAAATACATATATGCACATATACCATCATTATTGAATTCTCTATTTATCATATGATCTTGTATTTATCATTTTTGTATATCATATAACATATTTATCATATCCTAAAAAAACACACATAACATCATATAATTATACAATTACCTTTGATAACCTTTTATAAGTCCATGTACATTATTAAGAACTTAAGGTATTTGAGTACATTGAGGTTGTGCACCACTATGTTGTCACCACAACTCGTATAAATGTCCCGAATGACCTATCCAGAGGTCATAAAGAACCTCGGAAACTATCCATAGGTCCCGAAGAACCTAGGTAAACTGTCCATATGTTCCTTAGAATATAGGTATACTGTCCATATGTCCCGAAAGACATAGGTAATTCTGTCCATATGTTTCGTAGAATATAGGTAAAGCCTTGACTCTTGGTATGCCAACTATACCACTAGCTCTCATTTTACATAACATGGGCATTATCATTTATAACATTTCATATCCTTGCTCTTATGATCACAAATTTCTTTTCTTCTGTCACATTCCACATGTATGTTTAAACATCTATCTCACATTGGTCATGTCTCATAACATATATCACATGTGTATATAATCACGTAGTTTACTCTCATGTCACTTTTCATATGATTTCATATTCATATGCCATATAGCTCGTATCACTTTGCATGGTTTCACATAAACATATATATCATATCTCGTTCACATATATTTTTCCCATATAACTCATATCATTTGATTCATATTTTATTCTTATATCATCATATATATGTTATCTATGTTCATTCACTTAATATCATATATTCATATATACATTCACATCACATATTCATATAAGCTTATGTATCTCATGGTTCTTTCACATGACTTACCATCACATTTTTATGTCATATATCTTATAATATATTCTTATATCATTACTTGTTTCCTTTATACCTATTCACAATCACATTAACATGTACTCACACATATCATTTAACATATACACTCATAAGAATCACATCAATCATATAACATTTTAGGAGTCACTTCTTACCATAGTAACTCCATCACTGGCTCATCGCAAGCCAATGTTTGATCAAAACATAAGTACAATTAAATTGCACTCACCTTAGCATTGCTTTGATTCGATCCTAATTCTTTGATTGTTCCGGAACTTGTTTAGGCTCAATATCTACATAAACATAATTTTCGAGATGATTATCAGAAGCCTAAACCTTATAACTTGATGTTAATAACTTAATCTAGTTTAATGAACCAAAATTCCATTTTTCCTTTAGGGGTGTATCGATGCACTATAGGTGCATCGGTACACAACATAGCTTCAAAATTCCCATGCATCGATGCAATCCTTAATGTATCGATGCACCTTCAAAATTTGTCTTAGTTCATCGGTACATACTCATAGTGTATCGATGCACCTGCCCAGAAATCACTGTTCATGCACGAAAATTCACTATTTCCAACTTTAATTCTTCATGTTTCATTCCCTTTCATATTCTTAATTCAAATATACATACTTAAACCAATTTCTACTCATTTATCACATCTCAACCTCAAAATCCTATTCTCCATATAAAAATCAATAATCATACCCAAATTTTCAATATACTCTAAATTCAATTCTATCACTTTATATCTCTTAATTAAGTTGATGACAAGTCAAATTTAGTTTCAAATTCAACTTATCAACTCTTTTCCGGAAATTCACTTAAGAACCCATTCTCTTTAATTCTTCATAACTTCTTTATCTTTTGATCTTAAGATAACTTAAGCTTTCCATAAGCTTAGTTATCATCTAATGATCAAAACTCAAACTTTAAATCAACAAATAATCAACTAATTGGAAAATTTACCTTTGCAAGCTTGGCTCCCTTTCTCTCGTATGATGAAGAAGAAGATGATGAAGTGGAGAAAATATCTCCTCATCCTTATCCCCACATGCCTGTATATCATTTTCAAGTTAAATGACCATTTTGCCCTTTAATTTTTTTAATAATTACTAACAACCCTTCAGGAAATACTTTCAAATAAATCATTAAACTTTTCAACTTTTCCACTTTAATCACCAAATTCTAAAAATTTACAATTTAGCCACTAACCCATAGTTTGGGATGTTACAACGATGGTGCGGGAGGTGTAAAAAACACATCAACGATCGGAGATGAATTTAAGATTTTCTCGGTGGTGGTGCTAAAAAAATGTCGAGACGTTGATTCGAAATTCACGGTGTTTGGCAGCGTTTCGCTATAATTGATTTACTGGATTTTGTTCACAGACCAAATATGAACACGATGGTGGTTTCAATTTGATGATCAAAGGTCGGACGTCGACGAAATTGGGCTTGAAAGTAGAGGTGTGAGAGGAAGAAAGTTTAAGCAAATTAACATTTGTGTTTTCTGATTTACAATCAGAAAACACACTTAAATCATCAAGCTTGCCGACACTCCTTGGAGGAATTCAGAGCTTGGTCCCTGAATTTTCTTCAACTTCTAAAATGACTTACAAGTTTTCAAAACTTTTAATTTAATCACCAAATTTCACCAATAAATATATATATTTTTTCTCGGATTTTCGGGTTGTTACATTCCCCCAACAACTCCTTAGCATCATTCAATTTCATTACATCCTGCAAAAACAAAATACACACAATGTCGAACAAATGCTCCTACAAAATGATGTTCTTATTTTTTGAGTAAACTACACATTTAGTACCTAAACTATTACTTTAGTCCTATTTTGATACTTAATTTTTTATTTTTTTTAAAATCATACCTAACGTTTTTTTCAATCTCATTTTGGTACCTCGACGTTAAAATCATAATGAAACTGTTGTACCTGGCACTTTTTATGGGTAGATTACATCATTCATCAC
Organism: Hibiscus syriacus; assembly: GCF_006381635.1. NCBI lineage: Eukaryota > Viridiplantae > Streptophyta > Magnoliopsida > Malvales > Malvaceae > Hibiscus > Hibiscus syriacus. The sequence continues at coordinate 237,008 of NW_024062389.1, forward strand.
TCAATTATCTTCTCATTCCTATTTTGGTCACTGGAGTTTAAATTTTTTAATTTAATTAATTAACTTTCAAATTAATCATAATTTAATCACTCTAACTTTCAAATTTAATTTTTTATTTTAATTATATATTAATAAAATAATAATAAAAAAAGTAATGACAAAAATTATTAATAAAATACATTAGAGTGATTAAAACATGAGCAATTTGAAAGTTGAATAGTTAAATTAAAAAAAAATAAACTTTAGTGACTAAAATAAGAGTGAGAAGATAGTTGAGTAATTAATGATGTAATTTATCAATAAAAATGCCACATACAGTAGTTCCATTAAGTTTTTAATAGCGAGATATCAAAATGAAACCTAAACTATACATTAAGTATGATTTTGAAGAAAAAAAAAATAAAGTTTAGGTAATAAAATGGAACAAAAGTAATAGTTTAGGTATAAAACATGTAGTTTACCCTATTTTTTAGACCATTTTGATTTATAAAGTTTCATGTTGCGGTGATAAGGTCTATCTTTAAATATAAATCATTAGTTAGCAAACAATTAACGCTCCAAAATAGAAGTATTTCTATCATAAAATGAAATGTTAAGAATCAAAATGCTCCAAAAATAGTAGAGACCAAAATGATTATTATTGGGGCTAATTTTAGCATTTTGTTGGAGAAACAACCAAACAAAACACAATTTTTTTAGATTAAGTAGAGAAATATTACGTTTTCAAGATAAATGTCGGGATACAACCCGATACAAAATGGAACAATACGAACATCCTTAATCATTCCGCTAATATAACGATATGCAAAATACAATAATTAAATGCAAACTTATAGGGTAATAATAATTTTGGATTAAAAATGAAAGGAAAAAAATACCTCTTCAAAACTATAAACATGGAAGAGAGAGAGGAGACGTGAGCAAGTAAATCTTGAACAGAAGACGGCAGTTCCTTGTTTTATTTGAGGCTTCCTATAAACAAAGTATAATTTTAATAAAATCTATGAATAAAATTTTTCATTAAAAAACCAAAATGTTAACATAAAAAAATGCAAGAAAAGCTAAGACATCAGACTTACTGGTTGTGGGAACAGCAACACAGGAAAGAAGAAGATAAGAGAAACCCAGAAAAAGTAGCATAAATCTAACCAAAGCTTTGTATTTATATCTCCTCTGTATGTATTTATATTGTATTTTACTATGTTTATTGTTTCATATATTTTTTTACAAAAATTGAAGTAATTATTTTTATTAAAAAAATATAAAATTATAATGAAAATGAACGAGTCAAATAATTTTAGAGTCAAATCCAGTACTACTCAATTTATGATCGATTCAAATTGATTGATTCATTCGATAAGCACCTTTAGCTCTCTCCATCGATAACAAGCTGAAAGAACACATACCGTGGTAGGATTCTGCGCAGATACATCATTTAACCTCTCTCTAAACAGCACCCAAGCTTCTCTACAGCATTTCTTAGCTCTCTCTACCTTTGTAAACTATAGCCTTTAATCATGGCATTCCAAGTAGCACTACTCTCAGTCATTTCATCAAACACACTTCTTGCTGACAAAACATCCTTATTATCTTCATACAAATTTCTGTTTCAATTGATTCATTTTAAGTAGGGAGGAAAAAATGGAATAAATCTATGGTCTACACTGTCTCCTACTGAAACTCCTTGCAGAAACAATTTTTGTTACCAGAGCTTTTAACCTCCTGGACCCAGCAACCTCGGGTGCTGTTTTGGGGGATTGTCCCATGTGATTTAATGAAGGTCATGGTTCACTGTTGTGTTTTTGTAGTCTGCCGAGTTGCATATCAATGTATGAAAGTAACCTTCTGGTGAAGACACGAAGTTGGTGTAGTAAAGAAGTAGAGTTCTTGGCAGGTTATCCCAGCCTATAATGGAATACTCTGCAAATGATCTTGAGATCACTGTCCAAGCGGAGCCTGTTGGATTTTGAAGCAAATTAATGATGGATTGGCCTTGGCTTAAATGGAGATTTCTTATGGATAATCATTCAGATTTTGTAAAAGAATGTGTGTGATCCATAACAATATTGTTGAATAAATGGACATGAAACTCTAGAGTTGCTAGTCATGCAGCATCACAAACTACTGGGGAATCATTTAGATTTAAATGTGTGTTTTAGAGAATACATCTTTATGTACATAATAAATCATTCAGATCATTTCTCTGACGCTTACGTCACTTAGGACAAAAATAAAAATAATGAAGAATAATGGACTAAAGCACAAAAAGATTATACAAATTTTATTTTAAAAAAGCAACATATGCTGTCGGTATGCACGATCGGACAACCGCGACAATGCATGTGTATAGACCTTATCTTCAATCACTCAATGCATATTTAAAAGGTTATATTTAAATACTTGGAAAAAAAACTCATATACTAACAATGTGAGATTTAAAAGAATCATGATAAAAAATCTGTTACTTTTGAGCTGTCAAAAACAATTCTTAAACTCGATAAGACTCATATTAAACATCTCAACTCAAAAGTGCATTTGTTACCATACTTTCTTAAATCTTATATGGTTTATATATGAATTTTTAGAATTTTAAATATAATCTTTTAAATATGCACTCGTTCACGTTTTTTCTAATAATATTCATACATTTTTTTACGTTTCTGACTCATTATTCTTCATATTTTTTTTATTTTAATCTTAAGGGATAAATTTGAGTCAATGTTAGAGAAACCACTCAAATGACTTGTCACATAGGTAAAGATGCATCTTTCAAAAGATACTTCCATTTGGTGGGTGATTAAAAATCAGTTTCTAAGCAACCAACAGCTCACTAACCGTACGTAACCATGAGCACTAATTTTACAAACTAGGACCTTCAACTTTCTGTATTTATATTTTAAGCAAATCTATAAAGAATCATTTTGTCGGCAGTGGATTGATCTGAAAACAATCTAATAAACAAAATAATGAATCAAAAAAGCACAGGGACGAAGTTTTACATAATTCCAAAAATCTTTTAGTTTTCTGAGTTGCTAATAAATTCTAATGCATGGACCATGTGCATGAGATATGGCACCTTCCGATATAATGTTCCTTCACTTTGTTGGAGAGCTCACAGGGTGAAGATAAATGAAATTTCTTCTTGAAGAATTTAAAATAAAAAGGTATAATGTCAAAATTAACCTTCAATATTTATTAAAATGATCATTTTATCATTTATTTTATTTTTTAGAGTATTTTAATTTTTACATTTCATTTTAGGTCGAAAATATCTTTAACATTTGACTCAATAATCATTTTTTTCTATTTTTTTTTGGAGTATTTTAGCCATCAATGTTTTATTTTAAGTTTAAAAATCTCTTATTTTAAAGTATTAATAGTGTGTTAATTATTAGTTTTGATATATAGAGGGAACTTTTTTACCCAAAGTGAAACGTTTGAAATCAAACTGCTAAAAAAAATAAGGGTCTAAATGACCATTAAATATTAGGGGCTATTTTTGATATTACGCCAAAGAAAAACCAGGGGACAAAAATGGAGAAATAACCTGTATAAAGCTTGAAAGCAGTGGGCAGTGTCCATTGTTTAATTACCCACCAGATGTCTGACTTGTTCTTGCTGTAAAGCCCTGGGTCTATTATTATAGGTTTTCCTCTCTTGTTCCTGTAAATTTTAATCATATTTACTGTAAACCAATTGAATTGTTAAAAAAAAACAAGATTGAAGCAAAATTTTCTTACCGTTTCCAACCCAGTTGACTGGTATGCTGAATGAAATTGAGATCTTTTGGCAAACCAGAAAAGGCATGAATCAGATCTAAAAGAAGAAAACCCAGAAAACAAATAAGCTCATTACTCATAAGAACTTGCATAATCATGCAAAACCCATTAAAGAAAAGGAATCAAAACAAGGGCACTCACCATACCATCTTGAGTTACTAAAAGATAATCAGAAGCACTGAGATTAATGAACCAATCCCATTTGCAGCATCTCAAAAGCATGGACATAACATGAAGGGTTGCAACAAGCATAGTCGGACCTCTATAAGTAACCAAGTTTGGTTTCCCGACGATATGGACATTACCGAGCGAGCTGAAAACTGGGTGATTCGACACGAACTCTGCAATCTCCTTGTGCTCCATGGCAGGCGCATCGTAATCCAGATGAATCAGGTACCGATTTCCAGGGTGATACAATGCATGTAGGGCACGTTTTAGCTTGATTATGTCCCCTTTGGATGCTGAGATTAAGTAGGCAAAGGTAACCGGATATGTCATGTTGGACTTTTGTACGATGTTTAAGGTTGACATGGGGTTGAACCTTGTAATGGGGATGACTAGTTTGGTTGGGAGGTACAGAACAGACAAGAGAATTGAAGTGAGGATGAAGGAGACCATGAAAGCTTTGATCCCCATGTTTAGTTTCAGAAACTGAAAACTGAGACAATTAGGACGAAGAAAGAAGAAAGAAGAAAGATAATGGAGTGGATGGGATTTGTGGAGATTTTGGTAAAGAACAAAATGAAAGTGTGTGGATTTGAAGCAATGGAGGATTGCTTACTTAGAAGTGAAGGGCTCCATCTGTCACTGCAATAACAATAAAATACCTACTGGTTAGGTGATGTAATGACTGTTTTGCCTATTTTTATATGGAAAATGATTGGGTTTGAGTATGGATATTTATGGAATTTCGTTGAGTTTTTTGAAATTTCCATTTTATCCTAAGGTGGTGATGAACTTGAAGATATGGGAAGTTGACGACACTTACTCATTTGCAAATGGGAATAAAAGGAAGGATAAAATATACTAGATATTACTTTGTTCGATTACTCGTTTATATTTGTGTTTTTTTTTCTTTTGTTAATTATAATATTAAATTTTAATTTATTAAATTTTAATTTTAATTTTATATTTAATTATCTCACTCCATCTTTAAGTCACTAAGGAGATTATGATGTGTTCAATGGTTGTTAACATAACTTGCCACACTAAAATAATATCTATAAACACCCGTTTTTATTCGGATCTAAAAAAATATATATTAATTATTATTATTAATTATTTTATTAGATTTTTGTAGGCCCAGCAGTCCACCATTACAAGCCAACCAACAGCTCACCAAGAACCCAGACTTCAGACCCAAATCGATCCAGTATCAGGCCCAGCAACCCAGGATCCGACCCGAAGCCACCACCAACCCAACTGATGCCCATGCCCTGCTCCACAGCACCCCCACGCCAACACCACGCCTCACACATGCCCTGTGCAACCATGCTTCTCAACAGCTTCAGTCACCAAACACATCAACAACAACATCATTTTCTTATTTTTTTTACATATGTAATGGGTTATATAAAAACCCCAAATCAGTGTAAAAAGGGGACCTCCGATCAGGAAAAAAACAGAGAGGGAAAAACCCAACCAAAAAAAAAGAGTGTAACAGCAGAAACAATTTGTAGAATCAAATAAAAGAACCGAAAATTTCAAACTCGAAGGTATGAGTCCCTGCTTCTTCCTCTTTTTTTTTTCGTGTTTTAGCATGCGAGTACTATCATTCTAAGAAAAAAAATAAAATAAAAAGAGGTATAGATTTAGAGCTCATCTCGTCGATGTTGTTTTCTGTCGGGGCCGAGGATGTCGTCGGCTTCGGGTTTTGAGGCGTTGGGGGAGGCCATCATCGGAGCATGGTGGTCAAGTTGGTTTTGGTTTTGGCGGCATTGTGGATGAGAAAGGGGTAGAGGGGAGAGGAAGAGAGGAGTCGAATGGCTTGGTTTTTAGGGTTAGTTTACGGGCAAGCTAAAACAGAAGAGAGGTATTATGTCTCCTTGACATTTTGGGAAAATCACGCTAAGGTCCCTACAGCTTTAGCGTGTTTTTGCATTTAGGTCATTGTTGTGTGTTAATTACCCACATGTCCATGTACATTAGGTACCTTATTATATCCTGGTCATTAAATTAAGGTATAACTACGTTTAGGTCCTTTCGTTTCTGGGTTTTTTGCATCTTAGTCATCTGTTGCAGAAGAAAATCACTTTTAGCTCCCCAATCTTGGCTGTGTTCTCACGTTTTAGTCACTAGACATGTCGTTTTGGTATTTCTTCGATTTAAGTATATTGTTTCTATTTTATTTTAATTTAGTCATATTCTGCTATGCCATTTATTCGAATATAGCTAATGAACTTTACTTTATTTTATTGTAGTCACTAATAAAATTTATTTTCTTGTGATTTGGGCATGGAATTGTTATTTTATTTATTTTGGTCCTTGCTACTGCCATGTATGTGATTATATTCTTGCTCTTTAGTATATGTTTCCTATTTTAATTAGTTTTAATTTCCAGTAAAATATGTTTTTTATTTATTTTATTTTAATGCCTATATTTCAGAATAGATATTTATATACGTATAGAAGTATATACCTTTTTTTACGGTTCTTTTCTCATGTTTACATTAATGCTATGTAATTTATCTTTTGTTATTTAATCACTTTCCAAGACATGATTTAAATCTATGAGAATTTTGGTTTGTCCTGTTCGGAAATCAATATTTTTTATCACTTGTATTTTGTGCGAGTATATATACGTTATATTACTATAAAATATTTGCTATAGTTTTAAGTAAATACATGTATGTAATAAATATATTCTATTTACTACACGTATGTTCCCTTTTGCATTGGTATTTATTTTTATTTCTTTTATAATTAATTATTTATTGATTTATAAAATACTCATTTTTCTTCAATAATATTTTAAACATTACTCGAAATTTTTCAAGAATTTTTTTTTTGTAGAATGGGTGTGGAAAGCACTGCTTGATCGAAGTAGTGTGATCCGATACAACATTCAAACGAAACATGAACTCAAAATAAATCAAATTTTTTTTTTAAAAAAAGTGTTAATTAATTTATTTTTATTTAAGTCAAATAATGACAAACATGTTTCTATACATAGCGACTTATTTTATTTTTATGCAAATGCCAATATTCAATTTATATTCGATTTATGTTTCTTATATATCGATGAGGGAATATTCTTTTTGGTCAAGAAATAGGAGTGATAATTTTTCCGTCGGAGGATGAGCAAATCTCAAAATTTCTTTTCGAATTAAAGGATTTTCCCTAATAAATAATTTGAAGTAAATTAATTAAACTTCAATAAATGGATTACATTTTAACTATATATTCGATTCATAATTTCCATCATTTTTGACAACGTGTAAACAACTAAGTACTAATTTTGGGCGTTGTGGGGGTGAATATCATTCCCCACGCGTAATCGACTCCCTGACTCGTTAAATTGAATATTTGATAACACAGACCAGTTTTTGTCTTAAAAATGATTTTTCTTAAAATTGTTTCAAAAGACGTTTTAGATATTCGACCTACCTAGCCCAAAGGTCAATGGCGACTCCCTTTCAATTTAATACAAACCAATTTAAAATCGTCAATTTTTCCAAATAAAAGTCGTAATTATTATTTATAATATTTAATTGTTTAAAAAAAATGGTTGAGGACTTTTTTTTAGAGAGTCAGGCTATAGTACACATTGTTGTTGTGGTGGAAATTATAAGTTCGAGTCTATAGTTAGGTTATGATCCATTTATTAAAGTTTTTCTAATTTCTTTATTTATTTAAATTATCGTACTAACGTTTTAATGTATTTTTAAGCTTTGTTGAGGTTTTTGTCAAGTTTTTTTCGTTTCCTTTTGAGTCAAAGGTTTGTACACTCCTCCTCAAACACATCACGTGCATTTGCATGATATAAGCTCTAGACCCGAGCTTTGTTCCAGATAAGTTGGGTGAATTCTTTACTCTCGTAAAAATTTATTCTTCGTATAAGTTTTAGCAAATAACCCCTAAGATACATGCCTTATACCTTCGTAGGGATTTATTCCTCGTATGGGTATAAGGAAGTGAATCCCCTCGAATTGAAATTGTTCCGTTCGAAACCTATAATGGGTGAGGATCGAGGGTTTGGCAGCCCAAGGGGGCATCGACATCAAGGACAATTCGAGTACCCTCTCCTCATAGAGCTGAAACCATGCATATAGTGAACTGTAGAACGGTCACCCTAGGTATAGTCATACTGATCCTCTGTCCGTTAGTACGTACCCAAGATAAGTCTACACAAAAGAGGAGTGTTTCTGAACCTTTCCTTTTGCTTTAAATTTTATTGAATAAAAGCATGTGAACTAGATGTCATACAGTTAAGATTATTTTCTTGAAAATTAATCATTTTAGGTAGAAAGCATGTCCGAGTTGGAATGCTATTTAATAAAAAGTATGTTCGGGTAGATATCATGACGGGATAGGTGTTATATTCATCCCTTAATAACATTTTTATCTGTATCAATTATCTTACCAATACTAATTTATTTCTTTTTTTGTTTGTGTCATTTTTCATCCTTCTTTGCATTGCGTTGCATCGTCATGACATACTACAAAAATGTTGATCCGCAAGGGAATATTAGAGAGAAAATTTTCACAAGAAGAGGTAAAAGTTTTTAATAAAGCAGTAACGTACACAGACATGCATCGAGAGCTAAAAGAAGTTCATAGTATAAGAATGAGACTTGCTCAAATATCATGCAACATTCGAGACTGAAGTGATGATCCACTGATCCGAGGAATAATCCGACAGTAGAGCCTTATTTAAGTTCATTTTATCGCTAGTCATCAAGGAGCGACATACTGAATTTAGCACAGTCGGGGCATTAACGGAGTTAGGTTACAAAACGCTTGAGGGGCATCATTTTCGAGGACGAAGATTCGAGACGAAGCAGTGATCCACTTCAGACTCAACATCTAAGCGAAAACATGTCTGTAAAATGGACTATCTTGTAATGTGGAGGCTTTTATCTCTGGTGAAAATTGTTCTGTGATATTCACCATTGTGATTAACACCTTTTGCATATGCATTTGCATCTTTGCATTTTGCATGACATTCATTTAAGCATTTTTTAATACATTAATTATATCTCGTGGGAACTCTGAGGAAGTGTTTCTAACTGATCAACTTCATTCACACACTACTGAGAATTATGGGGCATTGAAGCGCAAGGTCTAAAATCTGATTGATTCAGGAGCATGGACATTCGAAGAATGATGGGGCATTCTGATGCTAATCAAGAAGAGATCTTTGCATCTACCGTGAAGCATTTTGCAATTGCATTAAGAGCATTGTTTTGTTTGAACTTGTTTTTTGTTTTGTCTTTAATATTTGCTTAAATATTTTTTTATCTTTTAATAATTGTATTTATGCTACCTTCTAAGGTTGAGCAATTGAACGAGTTTTAATCTAGTAGTTCTTCTAATATCGAATGAATTACATATTCTTTTAGTTCTTCAAAAATTATAGATTTTTGACATATGACAAGATTAGACATTTCTTATACCATTTAAAACCAAAAATAAAACCTCTCGAATGTTTACCCGGTATAATTCATGGTCATTACCAAAGAACCAAATTTTGACTTTACCTTTCTTTGAGACTTTGAAACATTGCCTTTATCTTTTTTGAGACAAAAAGTCATACCCCTATCTTTTGTTGAGCCAATAAGGTCAAACCATCGTCTTTTTAGACTCAAAATCAACATTTTTCTACCAATAAAACCTGAAGGCATTGAGTACAAGATGTTCACTTGAACGTGAACCTTCCTACAAGAAGACACAATATGGAGCATCTCGAATCAACTTCCTGAAGATGAGCCTGAACAATAGAGACATGCTAGAAGCAAGAAGAAGAAAAAGGAAATTAATTCAAAATAATTCTATCATGCATTAATTACATTGTTTTCGTGTGAATAAAATTAATCATGAAAAATCTATCCCCCTGGGATACCTCTTCTGCAAGGACTTCTGTGTATGAAATGATAAACGACTTTCTTTCATTATCTATTTACAAAAGGAGAAAATATATATCCCTTGTGTCCATATTTGTGCCTGAATTATATTTTCTTCTGATTCAACCCTAACCAAGAATCACCCTCCACACTAGGGGGCAAGGTAAAGGAAATCTGCTCACATGAGGAAAGACCATCAATCCATATAAGATGTCGAAAGATGAACCAAATGAAAAGTGCAAAGATCAAATCAAAACGAAGAAAAAAAGAGAAAAAAAAAGAGAAAAAAGACAAGAATCACATGCAAAGAGTCCCTCAAGTCAAATGATGCATCAAACTTCAAACCATAAGATTGATCAAGCACATTATTCCAGAATCAGTTCACCAAAACATCCAGAGAAAATAAAGGAAACATACGAGTAGACTCAAATCGAGCAATACAAGATTGAAGGCATCAGAATGAATTGATCCTTGGTTCAATTACACTCAAACACTTATTTGGGTCTATTTATCCTTTTCTTTCATAACCGTGAACCATAGCCTACATTACATGCCTAAAAACTCCCTTCTAATCATACATGGATTTCTAAACAGAAGAGACTATCTTCAGATGTCATTCTATCCATCAAGATTAATCTTTTATTCACAAAAAGTTTTCTAAAATCTTTAATGCATGATAGATAAAAAATAACAAAGAGGGGCTCAAGACATAAATTTTGAATAACGTCTTGAAACCAAAGGAGGATTCGAGTTGAAAACCTGAAAAAGCGGCTCGAATATAAAGACTGTCCAGCTATTGTATAGGAGACGATCTCACAAATCCCTTGACAAGACATCGCATAACCCGAATGTGCTTATGAGAGCTGAGAGCTGGAGAACACTTCCAATAGATTAGCATAGAAGCTACTACATAAGAGTAGTGAGCATCAAAGAAATAAGAATGTCAAATTTTTGACCAAAGATAACAACCCGAGACACCTTATCCTTTCCTTACTTAACCCTACCTCAAATCCTCAAATATAGCAGTAATCTTGACACTTGTCAAATATCTATAAATTTTTCGAAGGATTAAGAGAGTAATTAATTTGTTGATATCCAATGAACTCTAGTTTTATGATTTGTCTCAATTATGAAACTTAGAAAGGGACAATATTTTTCAAATTTTTGATTAAACATTTTTCAAAATTCTTTTAATTGATATTTTTCAAAATTTTGAAAATAAAAGGATAAGAAAAACATTTTCAAACAATACAATCTCTCCAAAGTAGATCTTGGTAGTTGACACCGGCTCTTAGACATAAAGCTCATGTTTATAATCAATGTTGAAGCAAGAAGTGATGAATGTTGGGGCATTTTTAGAGGTCGTATCATCTAAGAGTACAACATCATTGAATTGAGAAGACATCAGTGAGTCAGAAAAATGTGAGAAGAATGAAAATGGTGAAGCAGAGACAGTGGAGCTTACTATATATGATTGTTTTGTCCATTATCACAACATACAAATTGCATTATTCTGGTGATTTTTCAAGTATTAATGTTGGCAAGCCAAATCGTCCCACTTATATTCCTACTGAGCTTTGTTCTTTGGTGTCCTTGCAACATTATACAAAAACCCTGAACACCATGCAAAAAGCTTCCATGATTGAAAAATCTAGACAGAAGCCACAGGAAATGATGAATAAGTTGCCAAATGTTTGAGGACATCCAAATTTCCTGAAGCTCCACAGTTCCTCCTTTGTGTTTTACTTGGTAAGAAAATTATGATATATATATGAGTCTTGTTGAGTTTGGCATTATCACAGTGTATGACTCCAACCATGGTCAATGATCAACACCTTACAAATTTGCTTCTAAGAATCAATGCAAAGCTTGGAGGACTGAATTTGACATTATTGAATTGAGCAAACATCTTCAAATCCAATTGTTTTTAAGGTTCTAACTATCATCCTTGGCATGGATGTGTATCATGCCTCTCTGGGGCAGCCTGATATTCCAATAAATTATTGTGGTGGTTAACTCCAGGTAGTGGTCTTTGATTTCCCGCTACAGGGTAGCTGTGCATACACAATCTCTGAAGCTTGAAATGATAGATTCTCTTTTCAAACCATCTGGCAGAGATGATGATGGTATCACAATGGAAGCTCTACTAGATTTCTATACAAATCCAGACAAAAAGAAGCCAAATTCATCAGGGGGAAAATTTGCTGGGGCAAGAAGAAATTTTCACGAGTCAAAATTTGCCAAGATGCACGTTGGTGCAAACAAAGAGTGAAGACAACCGAATCATAGATAGAATGAAGACTGCTCATGCAACTATTCCCATCATAGATCAAGAAAAAAATACATCAACACATACATACATGTTACATGAGTTTGCATCATACATTCATCATCACGTACAATAAAGACTTTGATTTTTTCTCTTATGAGGATACTTTTAAAAAATTTACTTGAAATTTTGTCTTTCTTAAAGACATTTTCCCCTTTCATAAGGACAAATTCAAAATTTCATCAAATAAAACATAAACTTCATCATGACACCCATAAATATCCATAATAGTCATTCAGAAATGCATCAATTTTTTATTGATCTTTCAAGAAATAAAAGTTTGGTGATGATCTGATGTCTTCAACCTGAAAGAACAATGCCATCCACATAATTGATATCCTGAAGTGAACAATCAAATATTCTAAAGGTAGCTAGATTTCCTCAACATGCAGGAGCAGATTGTTTGTCACCTTTGAAATTGTTTTTCTCGAAACAAAGTGTCGTCTCACTAGAGACAAATTTTTTCTTAAAATCAAAATTTTTCTCGCTAGAGAGAATTTTTCTTAAAAAACAAATTTTGTCTTGCTTGAGACAGTTTTCTCTAAAAACAAATTTTGTCACGCTTAAGACAATTTTTCTCAAAACAAATTTCATCTCACTTGAGACATTTTCCTTTGAGATGCAAATTTTGAATTTGTTTCACTTGAAACGAAGTTGATCTCACTCGATATTATTTCTCTAAAAATAAAATTCGTCTCACTTGAGACATTTTTTCTTTAAAACGCAAATTTTGAAGTTGTTTCACTGGAAACAAAATCGATAAACCTTTGAGATTATCTCTCCTTGAAACAAAGTTTTGTCTCTCTTGAGACAATTTCTCTTGAAAGAAAAAATCTTTGAGTCTGTTTCCCTTGAAACAAAGTTTTGTCTCTCTTGAGACAGTTTCTCTTGAAAAAAAAAATCTTTGAGTCTGTTTCCCTTGAAACAAAGTTTTGTCACTCTTGGGACAATTTCTCTTGAAACAAAAGTCTTTGAGTCTGTTTCCCTTGAAACACAAACATTGAGAATGTTTCCCTTGAAACAAGTTTTTCTCTCTTGAGACAGTTTCCCTTGAAACATTATCCCTAAAGATGGCTAGCTGTCCTCATCACGTAGGAACCATGTCATCCACTGACCATATCTCCTCATCGCGTAGGAGACGCGTCAACCTTAGGTAACCAACCGTCCTCATCGCGTAGAAACTGTGTTATCATCATCCCTAAAGATGGTCAATTATCCCTATCACATAAGAACCATGTCATCCACCGACCAAATTTCCTCATCACGTAGGAGCTGCATCAACCTTAGATAACCACCTGTCTTCATCACGTAGGAATCGTGTTATCATCATCCTTAAAGATGGCCAACTGTCCTCATCACGTAGGAATCGTGTCATCCACCGACCATATCTCCTCATCACGTAGGAGCAGCGTCATCATAAAAACGACCAGGACTCTTCATCGCAGATGAGTAATGTCATATATTCTATCAAATTTCAAAGCTAAAGAGAACCGAACAAAAACTTGTCGTCTTTGCCCTATTCTTGTTAACACAAGAATGTGCAAAGAGGGACAACTGTAGACACCCATTTTTATCCGGGTCTAACAAAAATATTAATTATTATTATTATTATTATTAATTATTATATTACATTTTTGTAGGCCCAGCAGCCCACTATTATAAGCCAACACAACAGCCCACCAGGAACCCAGACTTTAGACCCGAACCAACACAGTATCAGGCCCAACAACCCAAGATATGACCCGAAGCCACCACAAACCCAACTGATGCCCTGCTCCACAGAACCCCCACGCCAACACCACGCCTCACCCATGCCCTGTGCAACCATGCTTCTCAACAGCTTCAGTCACCAAACACATCAACAACAACATCAATATTTTCGTATTTTTTTACATGTATAATGGGTTATATAAAACCCCAAATCAGTGTAAAAAAAGGGACCTCGATCAGAAAAAAAACAGAGAGGGAAGAACCCAACAAAAAAAGTGTAACAGAAGAAACAATTTGGAGAATCAAATAAAAGAACCGAAAGTTTCAAACTTGAAGGTATCTGAGTATCTGCTTATTCCTTTTTTTTGTGTTTTAGTATGCAAGTATTATCATTCTAAGAAAAATAAAAAATAAAAAGAGGTATTGATTTAGAGCACATCTCGCTGATGTCGTTTTTCGTCGGGGTCGAGGATGTCGTCAACTTCGGGTTTTGAGGCGTTAGGGGAGGCCATCATCGGAGCATGGTGGTCAAGTTGGTTTTGGTTTTGGTGTGCGGAGTTGTGGAGGAGAAAGGGGTAGAGGAGAGAGGAAGAGAGGAGTCGAATGACTTGGTTTTTAGGGTTAGTTCACGGGCAAACTAAAACAGAAAAGGAGATATTATGTCTCCTTGGCATTTTTGGGAAAATCACGCTAAGGTCCTTAGACCTTTAGCGTGTTTTTGCATTTAGGTCACTGTTGTGGGTTAATTACCTACATGTCCATGTACATTAGGTACCTTATTATATCCTGGTCACTAAATTAATGTATAACTACGTTTAGGTCCTCACGTTTCTTCCGTTTTTTGCATCTTAGTCATATGTTGCAAGGGAAAACCACTTTTAGGTCCCCAAGCTTGGTTGTGTTCTCACGTTTTAGTCACTAGACATGTCGTTTTGGTATTTCTTTGATTTAAGTATCTTGTTTCTATTTTAGTTTAATTTAGTCACATTCTGATATGCCATTTATTCGAATATAGCTAATGAACTTTACTTTATTTTATTGTAGTCACTAATGAAATTTATTTTCTTGTGATTTGGACATGTAATTGTTATTTTATTTATTTTGGTCCTTGCTACTGCCATGTATGTGATTATATTCTTGCTCTTTAGTATATGTCTCCTATTTTAATTAGTTTTAATTTCCAGTAAAATATTTTATTTATTTATTTATTATATTTTAATGCCTATATTTCATAATAGATATTTATGTACGTATAGAATTGTATACCTTTTTTTTCGATTCTTTTCTCATGTTTACATTAATGCTATGTAATTTATCTTTTGTTATTAATCACTTTACAAGGCATGTTTTAAATCTATGAGAACTTTGGTTTGTTCTGTTCGGAAAACAGTCTTTTTTATCCCTTGTATTTTGTGCGAGTATATATACGTTATATTACTATAAAATATTTGCTATTGTTTTAAGTAAATACATGTATGTAATAAATATATTCTATTTACTACACGTATGTTCCCTTTTGCATTGGTATTTATTTTTATTTCTTTTATAATTAATTATTTATTGATTTATAAAATACTCATTTTTCTTCAATAATATTTTAAATATTACTCGTAATTTTTCAAAAATATTTTTTATTGTAGAATGGGCGTGGAAAGCACTGCTTGATCGAAGTAGTGTGATCCGATACGACATTCGAACGAAACGTGAACTCGAAATAAATCAATTTTTTTTGAAAAAAGTGTTAATTAATTCATTTTTATTTAAGTCAAATAATGCAATGCATGTTTCTATACATAGCGACTTATTTTATTTTTATGCAAATGCTAATATTCAATTTATATTCGATTTGTGGTTCTTATATATCGATGAGGGAATATTCTCTTTGGTCAGGAAACATGAGAGATAGCATTCCCGTAGGAGGATGAGCAAATCTCAATATTTTTTTTCGAATTAAAGGATTTTCCCTAATAAATAATTCGAAGCAAATTAATTAAACTTCAATAAATTGATCACATTCTAACTATATTTTCGATTCACAATTTCCATCATTTATGACAACATGTAAGCGACTAAGTACCAATTTTGGACGCTGTGGTGGTGTATATCATTCCCCACGCGTAATCAACTCCCGGACTTGTTAAATTGAATCTTTGATAACGCATACTAATTTTTGTCTTAAAAAAGATTTTTCTTAAAATTGTTTTAAAAGACGTTTTAGGTATTCGACCTACCTAGCCCAAAGGTCAATGGCGACTCCCTTTCAATTTAATACAAACCAATTCAAAATCTTCAATTTTTCCAAATAAAAGTCGTAATTGTTTTTTTAAATATTTAATTGTTTTCAAAAAAATGTTATACCAATTTCGTTTTGGTGTGGCTATTTTAATGCAAAAAACAACGTTGTTTTGGACACTAAATTTTATAGGTGTATCGATTTTGTCATAACTTTTAAACAATTTACATTGTTGGCACTTTAATTTCTGGCTATCGGCGACAACCAATAACCAATCATCTTTCGCTACAAATATGAGTGAAATGCAAACGTTTTGGTACATATTACTGCAAAAGACGACCGGTGACGGGTGATGATTAACTCTCAGTGTTGATCGAAAAATGCAGTACCAAAAAAGTAAATTGTTTGAAAGTTCAGTGAAAAATTGATACACCTCTAAAGTTTAATGCCTAAAACAACATTGTTTTAAACATCAATAGTCGTCGTCAAAACGATGTCGTTTTGGTGTGGTAGGTCACATCAATAATCGTTAGCCATGTCATCATCTCGTTACTGACTTAACGGCCGAGTAACATAATTAAATGTAAAACTAAAATTTAGTGCTATAATTAACAAAATTAAAAGTTCAGTGGTATAAACAAGGCAACGAATAAAGTTAAGTGATATTTGGTGTAATTTATCCTAAAGAAAATAAAATACATAAATTACACTATCAATAAATTATATATTATATTGTTTATGAAAGTTTTATAATTTTTAAAATAATTATTAAATTTATTAAAATGTTATAAAACAATCACTATAATTATAAAATAGTGAGAAAATTTTGATAAGTTTAAGGGTCGCTTAACTTTATTCTCACTCCTATTTTGATCTCTAAAGTTTAAAAATTTACAATTTTACTCATTAAACTTTCAATTTTTTATTTATTTTAATCATTGTGTCGTTAAATACTTAACGGTGTTATGACTAAACATGTTTATTTTAAAAATTATGAAATGCCCTCAAACTTTCTTCATTTTTATGAAAATCCCCTAATTTCATATTCTTTTTGATTTATTGATGATGAAATATCTTCCAAATCTTAATAGCAGGGAGATGGAGGAGAGAGTGAGTTATCTATTTTAATTTCACGCTGATCGAATGATGGATATTATATATTATATATTATAATTGTTTAGGTTTTCATGAGTTTTGGGTTTAGGGTTGAGTTTCGTGAGTTTTGAAGTGGTTTTGAGAAAATCTAAACTGATTGAGTGGCAGGAGACAATGAGAAGAATTTGTTTTGTATTTTAAGTGGTCGGAAAAGACGTCGAAAAATGATAATTGCAGTGTCGGCGTGACACATGGATGAAACTATAAAAAAGAGAGAAAATAACATGGATGGCACATAGTTTTCATGTCAATAAAAACCGGTCCATATCATCCTTCCATCTATGATTCAACGCCTTGAGCGACCGAAATAGGAAGAAATTGAAAGTTTAATAAGTAAATTGAAAATTGTTAAATTTTAGTGGCCAAAATCTGAGTGAGAAGAAAAACCAGTTATAGAAATTTGTGATTTACCCTTATATTTATTTATTATTATTTGAATAGTCTAAAATGTAGGCCTGTAAACGAATCGAACGCACACGAACGGAGGTATGCTCATGTTCTTTCATTTAATAAATAAACGAACATAAATGAACAAAAATTTTTTTGTTCATGTTCGTTTATTAAGGAATATAACTTGTTCATGTTCGTTCATTTAATAAATAAACGAATATAAACGAACACGAACATAAACGAACACGAACATAAATGAACACGAACATAAACGAACATAAACGTTGGAGACCCTACCTTCCATTGTTCTTTCATGAAAAATAGTCGACAATGCAAATCAACTAAATCTACAGTGATAAATAGTGTAAGAGCTGATTAGAAGTGATGAAATGTTTGAAGATATCAAATATTTCGATCGATCTTTTAAAGATATTAAATGATTCACACGACTTTAATTTAACGATATAACATTTATCTTAGTGGTCCATGATTACATATGAACAATCATTTTCCACTACGTTATTCTAATAAATTCGCCGGCTAAAAGTTTTGTGACATCAATGTCAGACTTTAGTAAGGTTTGTTAATAATGGTCATTTCCGTTGGCAGAGTAGAAAATTTAATAGCATGAAGATTTCGAACGGTACAAATTGGACTACAAGGCAATAACATAGATCTGAAATCCCTTCGATGCTACATATCGTAACTGATATTATTGCTAAACCACCATTCAAAATTTTAACGTACCTAAAGTCTACTCTACAACTAAATGTCACACAAGAACTATGAAAACAAAAGTTCATTGTCAAAGTGTATTTTCTACTTATTAATGGGTTCTTCCTGGAAAACTCATTACTTCCGCTATTACACTCTTTTGCAGAAATTACATAGAAACATTTGTTTTGTTTTCTGGCAAATTCTATATATTTTTCTTTTTACTGATGCTCATATACTTCCGATTGTTACCTTTATCTTCCCATCTATTTCTATAAAGAAGTATAATGTTTTCTTGAGTTTTAGATGGGAAGATACCAGCAATAACTTTACATATCAACTATTAAGTCAAATAAAACAGAGAAAGAGATGAAAGCATATCTGTAAAACTTCAGATTGCACTATAATATAACTTGTTTTGAAGCTTTCAGCGATCGTCTCCACTCTCTAGTGAACACTAGGGTTTGGGAAAAAAAAGGGAATGCATATAGGTGTGAGGTGCCTCACGGGTTAACATATTGGATTTAATCTCCAAATAAAATTGGGTTAATTATGGAATTGGTCATCAGAATATCAGATTAATTAATATTTTTAAGATACTTACAAATTGGTCACCAAAATTGATTTAAGAAGATTGGGTTAAACATAAATGAATGAACATAAGTGAACATAATCGAACGAACATAAATGAACATAACCGAACATAACCGAACGAACATAACCGAACGTTCACGAACGTAAATGAACGAACGAGACCTATGTTCATGTTCGTTCATTTAATTAAACGAACACAAAATCTTGTTCATGTTCGTTCATTTAATAAATAAACACACATAAACGAACTTCTCGCCGCACGGTTTATGAACGGTTCGCTGAACGTTCAGTTCATTTACAGGCCTACTAAAATGATTATAAGGTAGTATTTGTTCATAATATGTCTTAATCAGTGACAAAGACATACAACCTGTAGATGCAACTGCTCGAACTCAGAACTTCTAAAAAAAAATATCCTCTTCAACCATTCAACCATTAAGACAAAATTAACTAATATATTTCATTGGTAAAGGATTATTTACTGTCTATTGGTATAATATCATCGTCATCATTTGATGTACAATTAACATATAAATTTCATTGATAGTAAATCATGTGAAATAACAAGTTAAAAATGAATATTTTATATTATTTTTAAGATATTTAAATAAATATGATTATATTATTCACCTTTATTATATAAATTTATAGAGCAATTTTTTCACCAGGTATAAACTCTTGAGGATTTGGGTTTTGAAAAAATGAAGGTTAAGGGCAGTCAACTTCGGCTTGTCCTGCTGAAGGTGGGTAGCTTCTTTAATTTTTTAGTGGCAGAAACCCAATAAAATTTTGAGTTAGGCCAAAGCCCAAAAATTGTTTTAAATGCGTGTTAATATGTAAAAAACAAATAATTAGTTGAATTAAAATCACTTAATTTTATTAATGAGAGTTGGTTCAAGTGGTAAGCAGTTTGATATAGCTTAATCAAGTATCGAATTCGAGTCTTTTTGCATGCAGAAAATCCTCACTGGAAGACTCACCCACCAAAGTCAGTTCCGTGATGCGGGTTGGTCAGGATTAGTCAGAGAGAATCATTAGGAACTGGGAGGACAACCAAAAAATAAAAATCACTTAATTTTTAATAGTTAAGTTAAAAAGAATTAAGGTGATTATAAGGTAATATCTACTCATAATCGTTTTTAGTCATTGATAATATATATACATTATGCAAACGTAATAATTTAAACATGAAATGTTTAAGAAGAATAACATTCCATTTTTACCACCGAGTTCCTTTGATGAATTTAATTTCTAAAGAATTAATAAATGAAAAAGTTATTTACAAAGAGAATTTGAAAATGGCATGCATATGATTTTTGGATGAAAAATTAATCGTAGGGGTTGAAGAAATTAATGACCCAAGGTACTTGTTCACATGTCTCTTGGTTATGACACATGATCCATATGACTCTAGGTCAATCTAACCGTTCCCTATATTATTTAATTGGTTTTATACGTACACTAAATATTTAAAGTCAATATAATTATATTTTATTTAAAAAATAATTAAAATACGATTTGATATAAGATGAATAAATAAATTAATAAATATTAGATGTTATGATAGGGTGTATTATATTATTAAAAGGAGAATTTAAACTTAGATTTTAAATATGATATTAAGTCGCTCTCTCCACACCCCCCTCTTTCTTTAAGCCTGTATTATTTTTCATAGGTCAAATTATTATTTTTTATTTTGTTTAGTCAACGGCAGGTTTTTTTTTAATTTTTAATAAGAATAATTCTATTTTTGTTATACGTTTTTTTCTGTTTTTGTGACACGTTTTTTATACTTTTATGACACGTATTCTCATTTTTTATACTTTTATGACATTTTTTGTTTTTGTGGCATGTTTTTCTATGCCTTTATGACATATTTTTTTTTTGGTCGTTTGCCTGTTTCTTTTTATTTTTATATTTTCTCAGAGTTAGATTTGACGACTCCACGATTGATTAAGATTACATTTATATGAAATCTTGTTGATATTTCCTGTTGTGGATTCTCAGATTGAGTTTGAATACATGATTTTGTGTCTGTTGATAGTTTCTCACGATGTTTGGTTTTGATTTACGATTCTCGATGGTCTTTTAATAGTTTCATCCTTTTTGTGGTTCGTTTGTCGATGCAAACATATTTTTTTTGTATCTATTTTTCGTTCGAGACTTTTGATTAGGTTTTAAACCTTTTTCATGTATGATCCTTATATGATCTAAAGTTGTTAGTTTCAATGTTATAGTTCAATATCCAAATTATGTATTTAGTTTACGATGATAATTGTAAATTCTTATTACAATTTTGAATATTTAACTTTTTAATAAGACTAACTGCTTCTATTAAAAAAATGATATTAATAAAAGGAACAACCACAACTTTTATATATATATATAATTAATCATAAACATAATTGATATTCAGGTACTATATGTTAAAATTCACATAACACTATGTATATAATGTGTCAAACTTTTATATACCATATTATTATGAAGTGTAGTATTACATTTATAACTTTTTGTTGTTATTAATTTCATGATAAAAAATTGAATCTATTTTCTTAGTAAAATAGATTACCTCCCAACGTCTTTGTATTATGATTTACACTTTTCGTCTTTATGTTAAAAAGTAAATGACTATCTTGGTCACTCAACTTAGTCTCTATTTTTACGTTGGTTACTTAACTTTAAAATTTTCTAATTTCATCCATAAACTTTTGAATTTTGTTTGCTCGGGTCACTCTATTGTTAAGTGTAAACTCGTTTTTTTAATAAATTTATTAAAAAAGCCCTATAACTTTCCTCTATTGGACCTTTGATTCACCGACGCCAGGTATTTTATTTCAAATCTAAATGGTGGGGGTGTCAAGAATGAGTATAAAAAATAATATATCTCGATTGCATGTTGATTAGACATTATAAATTGTAGATCAAGCCAAAACAAGATCAAAACTTTTATATGAGTTTATATCGATTTCAAGAAAAAATTGAGAAAAAGAAAATGGATAATTTTTTTTGATACATGTTATGTCACATACGATTGCCAGTGGCAGTCAAACGACGGTGGAGAAGAATTCCAGTCATGGGAAAGAAGAAAGTTAAGATTTTGAGCAAATTCCAGAAATAAAAAGAATTTCAAAACATAGTGTAACACCCCAATTTAGGGGCTAAATTTTAAGAAATTATAAAGTATTGGATTTAATTGGTATTTTGAAAGAAACGGTGGATTAAATTGTAAAATTTCAAAGTTGACAGACCATTTTATGAAGTATATAAAGTTTAGTGACTAAACTCTTAGTTTACCCAATTTTTATATAGGTTGAGTTATAAAACTCTTCCCCGTACGCAGTTCAACAAAAAATTTTCAGTTTTCCCTCTCCGATCGACCAACTTTCAACTCCGATCTACTCGCCGTCCGACATCCGATCGACGAGCCGAAAATACCATCGTGTTCGTTGTCAACCGAGAAACAAAACCCTTCAAACCTTTCGTAATGAATCGTCGCCGTTCGTCGCTAATTTCAGTCGGAAGTATCGTCGGCAATAACTCGATTTCAGTTGTTTTTCATCGATTCACGACGATCCGAGCATCCTTTTACGACACCTCCTGCACCATCGTGTTCCTTGCATCGTTCCGAGTCTGCCGGTGTCATCCTTGGTCTCCGTAGACGGCGGCACGTGAGGAGGTGAAGCGGTCAACGTTTCCGATTTGTTGAAATCGAGCTCTCCGCCGTTCAAAATTATGAACCGAGCTTTGTAAGTATCTCGAAATCGCTCAAAATATTTTTTAGAAATTTTTCCAGGAATTTAGCACTGTTCACGCGCTGCCACACGCCGCCACTGCGCGTGGGGAAGGAAAAATAACCGGTTTTGCAACCCATTTGACCGGTCACAACCCGACCCAACCCGTTGACCTGACCCGACCCGTTGACCTGTTGACCGTTGATCGGCGTTGACCATTGTTGACCAAAACTTTGATTGGCTTTGACCGGGCATTAAACGACCTTTGACCGAGTATACCTATCCTGACATTTTTCGATGTTCCAAATCCGATTCCGCAATCCGTTTTCGAAATTCGAACCCAAAGGCCTCGAAATTGTCGGTCAAACCCGTTGACTTTGATTTTGACCGAAAATTCCAAATTTCTGAAAAGTCATATTTTATGCTTTCGACATCCTGAATCCGAATCTGAAGTTCGTTTCGCCAAATTCGAGCCCGATAAGCTTTTTTCACTAATTTATCACCCGATTCGATCCGTTTATCGCAATTAAACTCCGTTTCTGATATAATTTTTGTTGATATGGATCTGAGGATATATTGGAAGATAATTTCAAGATCGAGGGCGTTCGAATGAAATTTTTATGGTTGATCAGTATTGCACGGAAATCGAGGTAATACTTTATTACCTCTTTATGCTTTATAGAACATGTTGGTATTGGTAAATGCATCAATGGAAATGTTTGGTCTCATTTGTGTAATTCATGAAGATCTACACTAGATACGAATACGGTAGAAAGTAGGTAACTGAATATGGCTCAGATGACTATTATAAGAAATTGGAGGACAGTTGAAATTAAATTACAAGTTCTGGAATTAAGTGATAAAAGAATCAGTCATGGATATGTAGATTATAATTTATCTCATTAAAGGTACTTAGATGATAAATTATGAGAATATTTCGATTAGGTAAAATTACGAAATTATCCTTATGTTGGAAAATGACAAGAATTGTTCCTGGAAGTGGATTAATAAATCTGAAAAGAATTATTGATCTGCTGAAACTATTGATGTGCATAAGAAATGTTAGTTTTACTTGGAAATTATGGATAACCGGTTTTTAACCCCAAGAAGGTTTATGCTAGATACTAGAAGTCTTTTAAGGAATCATTTTAAGATTAAAGAATGTTCGAGGAAGCAGTTAATCATATGATATCTATATTATATTATTTTCGTTAAGTGCTAATATCGAAATTGTTTGGTTAATAAATTACGAAAATGCCCTTGAGAGGTAAAATAGTTTGAGTTGACCCTGAATGAGAAAATACTTTGAGGATTCATACTTAACTCGATTAAGTACGGATTTGATTGTTAAGATCCTGACTTAGTTTAGGAAAATTCCTGATTTTCCGTTTGTAAAATCTGAGAAGACACTTGACCCAGAAATATCCGAGTTATGAGAAAATACCTGAAGAATAATTTATCGGGGTGTTATGTTGTCATAATTGTTCAAAATAACTGAAGTAAATGATAAGTTTGAATTTAATAATAAGATCAGATAGAAGGAAATGATTGTAATACAATGGATCTATAAAATGACCAAAATACCCCTGGTATGGAAATGACCCAAGAATATCACCAAGCTCAAGAATGATTGGATATCCTCGAACTTTGAAATGAATGGAATAAAACTGAACACCAAAATAACCTTATGGCCTAAATTAAGTAAATTTCTTGGATTAATTAAGGAATCCAAGAAAGCATAGGTATTGGACTACCTTTAAAGGTAATGGAAAACAATTTAAGTGAGTAGATCAACCCTAAAGCTATGTCAATACCTGAATGACATAGATATTACTGCAACATGTGTCCGTCTTCTCAAGTTTGCCTCGATGATAAATTTTGGAAGTATTCGGCTCAGCTCAGCTCTAGATCGTATTCAGTACTAAGAATTGGATGTTTGTTCGACAAATCAACCACGAAGACCAAATTGAATTGAATGGAAGTACAACATGTATCTGAAATTCAGTAACGTTTGAATTACTCTGGAAAATCCTGAAGTAACTGGAATGGACATGACTGCTAAATGAACTAGGTAATCTCAATGACTGAGGATTTAGTAAGTGATTTGTATAAGTCTGGAAACTCTGATGAATTTACGTAGTGTACAATTACAATGGGTTATGAACAAATTAGTCAAGTACGCCAATATTTCATGATATTGTGGAAGCGTAGAAATGAAATAAAGACATTGGAAGATTTATTCAGCGATGATTCCGAAAATGGTCTATGGACAAGAATTTGTGGTATTAAAGAGTAAATACCCTGGAAGAACAATGAATTGACCAATCGACAGGCATTAGTTCTGGGATCTATTCATCTAAGAGTTGTCCGATAATCCAATCAATCAACCTAGAATATAAATGTCATGAACCTTCATTTCTTCCTTACCAGTTTAAGTCACATTCTGAATAACTGATGATTTTGTTAGTTATTGAACTCCTCCAATAGTGATTCTGAATTCCGATATTCTATCGGTATACTGAAGATTCATTTTTCTTTGCCTGCTAAGATTATCCAGTACCTCTGAATAATATCTGTAAATTCTGGTGTGTTCCCCACTCACATGAAAATTTTATCTGATTTTCGATTTGAATTATGATCTGATACTTGACATGGATTCTGATATGATATCTGACATGGATTCTGATCTGATACTTGACTTGGATTCTGATCTGTTACTTGACCTGGATTTTGATATGATACTTGACGTGAATTATGATTTGATTTTTTGATATATCCGTTTACGGATGGAACATGTTTTATTTGGGGGGTTAATGTTGGAGGAAGAATACCTGGAGGTTCCTCGGCTGTGTGCTCAGGGCCTTACTTACCGGTTCCTCGACTGTGTGCTCAGGGCCTTACTGGACGTGACGGGGTTGTATGGTTCTGGGGAACCTACACATTTTGTACGTGACAGATGGGGGTATATATATATATGTTTTAAAAGATCTGTATCTTTTTACTGGTTTTGTGGGAAAACACTAGATAACCTATTATGATCTCCTGAACTCAGTCATTCAAAATATTTCTCTGAACTGAAAGCTCATTGCCCGTTACCAAATGAAATATCAGTAGGATCTCTGCTCAGCATAAAAAAATCTGTAAATGTTCGGAAACAATAAGGAAATATATATTTATCTGTATCTGCACATTCATCAGCATCATCTGGTAGTTCTGTATTACTGAGCTTTCCAAAGCTCACTCTATTACTCACTTTTTCAGGTTAAAAGAATTGTACCAGTGCATCTATCGACTTCAGTAAGGGAGTTCTTCCGGCGTTGTTGCAGAGTATGGTACATGTGATTAGGGGGCATGTAATTGTATTTTGATTTATATACGAGTCTGAAAATCTGTTTTATTTTTAAATTGTGACAACTGATTTTATAAGTTACACGTTTCAATAAAAGTTTTAAATTTTTCACTATTTTTACAGTGGGTCGCTCAGGTGGCCCAAATGTGACACCTCGGATCGGATCTGGTTACCCTTATCGGTCTGTGGGGGTTATACATAGTATTTTGATGTTGCCGTTAAACACTTAATTGTTGAGTGACCAAATGAAAGAATTCGAAAATTTAATGATAGCATTAAAAATTTTAAAATCGAATGAAAAAAACAAAAATACACTTCAAATTGAGTGAAAAATAATTTACCAACATAAGAATCTGAGGAAGATATTTCCCTCAAAACGTGACCTTCACGTATTTGAATAGTATATAATATTCCTAACAGAAATTTAGAAAAAGAAAAAAAAATAAAGAAAAGTGCGTAATTATTCTATTCTATCTTTAATCAAATTCTACTTTTAAGATGAGACCCCAAGTGTTATTAAATTCATTCATGTATGCAGTTATAAGACCCATCTCAACATTAATAACATCCATTTTTAAAATAGATTTTATAAGTGAACCCATCAAGCGATCTCAGCGATTAAAGAATTATTGTTTTTCTAGAAGTCTTGAGTTCGAACAATTGTATATGTGGCGTATGTGTATTGTCAATGATTAAGAAAAATGATGAACATATACTATATTGTAATCATTCCAAACTATTTAAAATAAATTACAAATAAACATTTTATATGAAAATTGGGCATAAAGAAATGAATGAGTCGAAAACGTTAACCAAATCAGATCCTTGATTGCACAATTATTAACTATATATTTAAATATTGTTTAATAATATAAAGTGACTATAAAATTATATTTGTGAAAAATATTTCTTAATTATTAATAATGGACACACACCCACAAATGCTAAACTGCATATATTTAAATGTTATAAAGTACAAAACCATTTGATCACATTTCTTTTTAGAGCTGGTAAAGATACCCTCAATTTGTCGATAAGTGACATGAATCAATTTATTTCAATGGTTAAAGTAATTGTTGTTGTTCTTTGAAGTCATGAGTTCAAACACTAGCGACTGCAAAGGTGATTGATCTTTCATTTTTTTAATGGTTGAGAGTATTTAGAACATATAATATTTTTTAATCACCTTTAACTTAATAAATAAATTGTTGGTAAGTGGCTCTACAATTATACATATACTTGTTTTTCTTTAAAAAGATTAGGACAAAATACACATTTAGTATCTAAAATATTATTTTTATTTCGTTTTAATACATATTTTTTTCTTTTCAAAATCATATCTAACATTTAGTTTATGTTTCAATTTGGTACTCCGCTATTAAAAAATTAACAGAACTGTTGATGCGACATCTTTTTTTCCAATGATGATATGACATTACCTTATGGTGACACATCAACATTATTGTTAAGTTTTTAACATCGGTATACCAAAAAGAAACTTAAACTAAATATTAGGTATGATTTTGAAAAAAAAATAAAGTTAGGTATTAAATCAAGATAAAAGTAATAGCGTAAGCACTAAATCTGTAATTTATCCAGAAAATTATTTAAGAAACATACATTTCATGTAAACGGAGAAGTTGATCCAACTCCATAATTGACTAATTGCTTACGGATTTTTCTAGGTTTTGACTTACTCCATTTTTAATGTATTGTTGCTTTAATATAATATTTTTTTAAAATTGCAAATTATATATTAAAATAAATCATTATAAATACTAAATAAATAGAAAATACTAAATAAATAGAAAGAGGAGAAGTATATGTTTGAAAATTTTAATTTTTCAATGAAAAAAAGAAAATTTAAATATTTTTAATTTTTTTAAGAAATGTTTTGTTAAGAGGGAGTTTTACCAAAAATTATTTTCAAATGTTTTGTTATATAAAAAAAGGGAGATTGTTGAATATTGTTTTGTAATATTTTGATATAATTAACATATGAGGGGCAAAATATTTTTGGACTTGATTGAATTTGTTCAAAGTTTTCAAAAATAATTCTAAGTCCATTAAATAATTAATTGAACACAAAATAATTTTCTGAGTAAGTAGTACCGGTACTATTCTTACAGTATCGATATTACATGAATAAGATCGATACCGTTCATGTGGTAGTGATACCAAAGATAAGAGAAGTATCGATACTCTCTTTGTAGTATTGATACTACCTGTTATTTTTAAAGTTATTCAAATTTTAGAATACAAGATTGGTATCGATACTCAAAGGAGTAACGATAACACAAACCCTCGTATTGATACTAGTTTAGTCCAACGGTCGAATAACAATTAAATTTTTAAATATAACAAAGGAAGTACTGATACTCTATATGTTGGGCAGTTCAGTTTGCAACAATTAAGTTTCCAACGATTAGAAACGGTTACAAGCTCATTCTAACGTATACAAATAACACAAGAACACTTGAAGAAGGATATAACATGCACATATCCAAGCTATAGAGAAAAAGAGAAAAGTCCGTTCACTCTTATTTCTCTCTTTCTTTTGTACACAAGTGTTTTGGGCTTAATGGTAAATCTTTAGGATTCTTTCTTGTGAGTTAAATCTTTGTAAATACTTACCTTGTGATATTTTCCTTGTTTACATTTTTTATCTTTTATAAAAGGGGAGTGGTTCTATCTTAGCCTTTGAAAATATTGAGAGTGTAAAATGTTACTCTTGAGCCTAGAAAAAAAATAACAAATTAATGATTTTGTTAGAAAATTCTTAGTGTAGAACTAAAGTAGTGGATGCAGACTTAGTTTAAAAGTCGAACCACTATAAATATTTGTGTAAATTATTTATCTTTATTTTCTCCGTACCTAAAATTTTTAAAGATCAATTCATCCCCTCTTGACTTTGTTTAATAAAGACTCAATAATCCAAACCTGCAATAAAATTAATAAATAAGAAAATATATGTTTAATTTGTAATTTTTCAAAAGGGGAAAGCCAAAGAGTAAACTAACATCTTTCGTTTTTAAAGTGAGATGACAATGGAACAATAAAGTTGGATAGTTGTTGAACCAAACAAGTTATGTGTGCTTTGAGAAGGAAATTCTTGTTTTCTTAGGTGGGACCAAAAGTTAAAGCGGGGGAGATTGAGATTCTCAAGCAATAAATAACGCCCAAAAGTTACAAGACAATGATGATTGGTAATAAAATACCTCAATTACTTTTTATAATATTATTTTATTTTAATTAATCAATTCTATCCGATTTATTGATCGATTAATTTATATCGAATACTACAAAGACGAGAGCGACCCTCTGAATCTAGTTTGCTCTATTCACAAACGTCAAGGCTCGAATCCATGAACATACTTAAGGAATTTAATACTTTATCCCACTAAATCAACTTATTATTAGTTTTTATAATATTATTTGACTTAAACTTAATGTTTATAATATTATTTACACTTAAATTTTTACTTTTTATATTACCACAGTCAGTTCTTTCAAGTTTTTTTTTATTTAGTTAATAATCAAGATATTATAATATTATAAATATTTTTATATTTTCATTCATTAATTAAATTATCTTTATCTCTATTAGAGTATGCATGTGACATTTCTAACCGGTTTTTGTATTACAAGTTTGAATTTTAAAGTTATCGATAAAAAAAATTAAGTTGAGAGATCATTCTCATAATAAGTTTACATTACTTATTCTAGATTAGCCAATCATTAGATCAATTAGTGATAATTATATTAAAAAATAAGAATTAAAATTAATTTTTTAGAACAAGATAAAACTAAAATTATTTTATTTTATTAGAATTCACTTCAAAACATGATAAATTAATATTTCTAATTTTCAATTTTACCAATATTTATAATTTTATTTATTTATTTCAAAATTAAATATACAAAGAATATTTAGAGACTACATCGAATAAAAAAGTAGACTTGAAAGATTTGACATGATATTTATATTTTTTTATTAAAGTCAATTGCATTGATATGGTCAAAAGTACCACCTAATGTAATTTTATAAGCGAATTCTTTTAAACATTATTGATTATTCATCTCTTAAATAAATTAATATATAGAAAAAATTAAATATTAAAATAAAATAATAAATTTAAGTATTAAAATAATAATATTTTTAAAATCAAATTATAAATTAAACCTTTAAAATTTTTAAATTATGACTCAATGAGACCATAACCTAACCCATGGAAAAGTGCAGTCAATAACCTACCACAGTGTGACCTATCCAAAAGACGTATGAATGATTTTATATTAAGAGATAAGTTTATAAAATTAAGAGAAGAATTAATTTATAAAATTTTAAGAGATAAAAATAATTTATTAATAAAAAAATACACGAAAAAATATATAAAAAATTTAAAATATAAAAGAATTTAAATTTTTTTACAAAGCGACTGTCTCCACACGTCATTCGTTTTATCCCTATTCCATCTTACAAACAATCTAAGTCTAGCCGTAGCAAAAACAATTAAACAAAAAGTATTAGCTTAACAACATTATATTAATAATTTAGGTGAGGTAGTTTAATACGGATCGGACTTAAAACCTGTAGATTGTAAAAGAAGAAAAAGGGAGGAAAAGGGTTGGTCAACTCATCAAAATGCGTGAACCCATGATTTATGATTATATATTTTCTTATCTCTTGGTTCTAAGCATTCATCTTGATTAATCCAAACGGATTAACATTTTATATCTAATTTTAGTAGATGAATTTTTTAAGATTTTTATATGTATAAAGACTCGAACTTTATATATTATTTAAACGATATCAAATTGATAATTTTATGATTATATTACCTGAACAAGTAACTCTTCAAAGTTGAGAAAGATTAGTTGAAGTTCATCAGCTTCACGCACAATCGTGGATGCTAAGTAATTGACGAATACCAACAATTTAAAACTCATCAAAATCATTTTTTGATCACCACAAAATGGACAGAGCTAGGGGCTCTAATCTGCAGAACAACAACAGTAAGCAGATTGAAGAACAAAGAATTCAATCCACAGCCATTGTCAAGGTTTCTTTAAACCCCCTTCTTCTTCTTCTTCTTTACCTTGTGTTCTTGATGTTTAAATCTTGGTTTTTTAACTTTGTTGCAAGTGGTTGTCAGGTACAAGAACCGAGCATCAAGATTGAGCCAACAGTTGGTGGACAGTTGCTCAGGAAGCTCTTTCAAATCATCTTCTACATCCAATTGTTCTTACTCTCCATCTTGATAATCGCCTTAACAATCCGTGGCCTTATCTACGCCGCCGGCGGTACCGATCGTTTTGACCCGAAGCAATGGTACCCTCCACTTCTTGTTTCGATAGCTTCAGGTGGGATTGTTTCTTTTGTATGGCAATCAATCGCCTTCCACTATCCATCAAATTCCATTAAATCTGCCTTCTGGTTGACTCCCTTGCTAACGTGTGCACTCGGTGTGCTCCATATATTGATCGGTTCTTCGTTGAGTTTAGCCGCCGGTACGATTGCGATCGTTTCGGGTGTGATCCAATCCCTCTATGCTTGTTGGGTGAACTCCAGATTTGACTATGCGTCCAAGATCCTTGAAGTTTCCACATCGGTTCCACCTGATAAAACCACTGCGTTTGTAATTGTATCCACCATAACCTGTTTAGCCTACTCCTCGTTCTCGGTAGCCGGAATCGGAGGAGCAACCGCCACCGGGACCGACTTAGACGTCCTGTTCATTGTACTCATCCTGCTCAGCTTCACATGGAGTATGCAAGTGATAAAGAACATGCTGTATGTCACAATCTCACGAGTCAGATACATGACTTTCGCTTGTGGAGTCGATACCGACACTCGGTCGGCTTTCCGCGACACGCTCAAGCATTTAGTGGGAAGTGTATGCATAGGCTCGGCCTTTGTTCCGGTTATCGGAACAATCCGTGGTTCGGCCCGAGCCGTGAACTTGGTTGCAGGGGACAATGACGAGTTTCTGTTCTCATGTGCCGATTGTTACTCAGGATTTGCCTCAACTCTCATAACATATGGGAATCGTTGGGGCTTTGTTCATGTAGGGGTTTATAACAAAGGCTTCATACAGGCATCGGCCGACATATGGGAAATGTTCAAAAGAGAAGAACTGATAACATTGATCGACTCCGACCTCACCGGTGTGTTCTGTTTTCTCTCCGGGGTCACGGTCGGTTCAATAAGCGGCATTATCGGAGGAACATGGGAGCTCATAATGCACAAGAGCTATGCTACAGAAGTGTCCATCTATGCTTTCTTCATCGGCTATTTCATGGTAAAAGATTAAACCTTACAATGATAAAATTCGAATCATTTTTAATAGCAATGGAAAGTTATAACAATGATTTTGGTGTGGCAGTGTCGGATAGCATTGGCCTGGCAACAAGCGAGTGTTTCGGCATACTACGTTGCTTACGCCGAGAACCCTCAGAGCGCTCGATTCGACGCAACGATCCCTGTTCGCCTCGAACAGCTTCATAGGTTTAAAGTTTAACTGTCCATAGGGTACAATGTTTACAATTTTGGGGGAGCAACAAAATTACAATTCTTATCTGTAAATACCGTACATTACTTTTAGTTCTTTTTTAAAAGAAGAAGTGGAATATATGCTCATTATAGACAAAAGGAAAGCATTGTTCTGCCACCATATCATTTTCACTGCAATAAAGAATCTGCCCTGTTTCCCTTTTCTTTCATTTATGTTCAAAAGGGTAGACCACCACGATGAATTAAACGATCTGATTAAAGAGATTGTTAGTTATAGCTCATAAATATATCGAGAAAGTCTCGTAGTAGAGGGTACATTATTATTTTTTTATTTTTGTAAATATGTACCGGGGGTTATTTATTATAAAAGGAGATGTAACCTAAACCTATGAGACATTGAATTGAATAAAAATTCTTGCGCCGCCTAAGGTACCGAGGACGTAAGCACATTGCTGAATTTCGTTAAAATTCTTGTGTTCTTTCTGTTTTCTTTACCCAATTATTCAACAGTTGGTATCATATGTCAGGAGTCAAATTCGAAGTTGCGAAATTCGATGGTCAGGGTAACTTCGGATTATGGCAAACAAGGGTGAAGGATCTGTTGGGGCAACAAGGGATCTTGAAGGCTTTGCGACCTACAAAGCCGGCGTCGATAGAGGAGGAAGATTGGGAAGAATTGCAGCAGCGAGCGACAAGAACCATACGATTATGTTTGACGTACGAGGTCATGTATCACGTCATGCATCCGTCCTCTCCAGATGAAATTTGGAAGAAGTTGGAAAGTCAGTTTATGTCCAAATCCTTAACGACTAAATTGTATCTAAAGCAACGGTTGTATGGGCTGAAGATATAGGATGATCATGATTTGGCACAACATGTGA
Source organism: Hibiscus syriacus (assembly GCF_006381635.1). NCBI lineage: Eukaryota > Viridiplantae > Streptophyta > Magnoliopsida > Malvales > Malvaceae > Hibiscus > Hibiscus syriacus. Next base: position 270,452 of record NW_024062389.1, read on the forward strand.
ATGTTTTCAATCAAATCGTTTCTGATTTGGCTCGGCTTGATGTGAAATGAGGATAAGACAAAGTGATGATTCTGTTATGTTCGTTGCCTCCCTCTTACGAGCACATGGTGACTACTCTTACATATGAGAAAGAGACTATCAAAGTTGAGGAGATTACTGCAGCCTTGTTGGCTCACAACAAGCGGAAGCAGAATGCAGGAGAAAGCTCTCAAACTGATAGCTTATATGTCAAGGGTAATCGAGATCGTGGACGGAAGCCAGAGAAGGCAGGGTCTGGGAAGTTGAATTTAAGATCCAAATCTAGGGATAAGAAGACAATTCACTGTTACAAGTTCAAGGAGGCGGGACATATGAAGCGAGACTGTCCGAAGTTGAAAAAGCAGACTGATGAGAAGCGTGATGACTCATCCAAGTCTGAGAATTTGGTCGAGGATGAAAATTCTGATTGCAGTGAGGGTGATATGCTCTCTATTTCAACGACTCAATTGATGGATGCTTGGATTCTTGATTTTGGATGTTCTTATCACATCATGCCAAATAGGGAATGGTTTTCGACATACAAGTCGGTTAATTCTGGTTCCGTTTATTTAGGTGATGATCGACGTTGCAATATTGTTGGTATTGGTGATGTCAGAATTAAGATGTATGATGGTTCTATTCAGACGTTGTGTGGTGTTCGGCATATCCCAGATTTGAAGAAGAATTTGATTTCTTTGGGCACTTTGCACAAGAATGGTTTTATCCCTAAGGCTGATGAGGATAGGGAAACCATTTGGATTGCTAAAGGAGCTTTGATTGTGATGAAAGGAAAGATGACTGCAGGGAATATTTACAGATTGTTAGGGAGTATCGTTGTAGGTGGAGTTCATTCTGTTGAGTCCTGTGATGATACTACCAAACTGTGGCATATGCGTCTTGCTCATCTTAGTGAACGTGGTATGGCTGAATTACATAAAAAGAAATTTGTTGCATGATGTTAAAAGCTGTAAGCTCGATTTTTGCAAGTATTGTGTTCTTGGTAAACAGACTAAAGTTTGTTTCAAGACTGGGAAGAACAAAATTGAAGGGATTCCTAATTATGTACATTCTGATGTATGGGGGCCTTCCATGATATCGTCTTTGGGTGAATCTAGGTATTATGTTACTTTTATTGACAATTTTTCATGTAAAGTTTGGGTGTATTTTTTGAAACAGAAGTCTGACATTTTTTAGAAGTTCAAGCTGTGGAAAGCTGAGGTAGAAAACCAAACAGGACAAAATATCAAGTGTTTGCGGTCTGACAATGGTACAAAGTACACATATTCATATTTTCTAAACTTCTGTAAGGAGCATGGGATTAAGAGACATTTTACAGTGAGCAAGACACCACAACAGAATGGTGTTGCGGAATGGATGAACAGGTCGTTGAATGAAAGATCCAGATGTTTGCTATAACCCCCCAGACCGATACGGGTAGCCCGATCCGATCCGATCCGATCCGATCTCAGATTTTACAAACGGAATATCATGAATTTTCCTAAACTAAGTCAGGATCTTAACAATCAAATCCGTACTTAATCGAGTTAAGTACGAATCCTCAAAGTATTTTCTCATTCAGCGTTAACTAGGACTATTTTACCTCTCAAGGGTATTTACGTAATTTCTTAACCAGATAATTTCAATATTAGCTCTTAACGAAAATAATATAATTTAGAGATCCTATGATCAATTGCTTTCCCGAACATTCTCTTATCTTGAAATGATTCCTTAATAGACTTCTAATAGCTTGCACAAACCTTCTAGGGTTAAAAACCGGTTATCCAAAATATCCAAGTAAAACTAACATTTCTTATGCACCTCAATATTTTTTTATCAGATCAATATGTCTGTAAATACCTCTTATCCAACTTCCATATTCCAATCTTGTCTTTTTATAACTCAAGGGTATTTTCATAATTTTACCCTACCGGAGTATTCTCATAATTTCTCATCCAAATACCTTTAACATTTAACCTTTGATGAAATAAATTATAAGTTACAGATCCAAGTTGATTTCTTTATCACTAAGCACATAACTTGTAATTTAATTCTAACAATCCCTTAATTTCTTATAAAAGTCATCTGAACCATAATCAATTACTGAACCTTTTTACCGTATTCAGATCGAGTGTAGAACTTCATTAATTACACATATGAGACCAAACATTTCTATTCATGCATTTACCAATACCAACATGTTCTATAAAGCATAAAGAGGTAGTAAAGTATTACCTCGATTTCCGTGCAATACTGATCGACCATAAAAATTCCATTCGCACGCCTTTGATCTTCAATTCAACTTCCAATAATTCCTAAGATACATATCAACATAAATTATATCAGAAACGGAGCTTAATTACGATAAATGGATCGAATCGGGTGATAAATCAGTGAAAGATGGCTTACCGGGTTTGAATTTGGTGAAACGGACTTCAGATTCGGATTCAGGATCTCGAAAGCATAAAATATGACTTTTCAGAAATTTGGAATTTTCGGTCAAAATCAAAGTCAACGGGTTTGACCGGCAATTTTGAGGCTTTCGGGTTCGAATTTCGAAAAACGGACAGCGAAATTGGATTTGGAATGTCGAAAAATGTTAGGATAGGTATACTCGGTCGAAGTCAAAGGTCGTTTAATGCCTGGTCAAAGCCGGTCAAAGTTTTGGTCAACAGTGGTCAACGACGGTCAACGGTCAACGGGTCGGGTCAACGGGTCGGGTCGGGTTGTGACCGGTCAAACCAGTCAACTATGCACCAAAACCGATCAAACCGGTCATTTTTTTCTTCCCCACGCGCAGTGGCAGCTTGTGGGGGCGCGTGAACAGTGCTAAAATCCCGGAAAAATTTCTAAAAATTATTTTGAGCGATTTCGAGATACTTACAAAGCTCGGTTCATAATTTGAACGGCGGAGAGCTCGATTTCAACAAATCGGAAACTTTGACCGCTTCACCTCCTCACGCGCCGCCGTCGACGGAGACCAAGGATGACACTGGCGAACTCGGAACGATGCAACGAACACGATGGTGCAGGAGGTGTCGTAAACGGATGACCCGATCGTCGTGAATCGATGAAAAACCAACTAAAACCGAGTTATTATCGACGATACTTCCGACTGAAATTCACGACGAACGACGATGATTCACGACGAAAGGTTTGAGGGGTTTTGTTCCTCGGTTGACAACGAACACGATGGTGGTTTCGGCTCGTCGATCGGAGGTCGGACGGCGAGTAGATCGGAGTTGAAAGGAGGGTAGTTGGAGAAGACAAAACTGGAAAATATGCATCTGCGCACGAGGAGAAGAGATTTATAATTCAACATATATAAACAATGGGTAAACCAAGAGTTTAGCCACTGAACTTCCTGCACTTCATAAAACGGTTTGCCAACTTTGAAATCTTACAATTTAATCCCCGATTCCTTCCAAAAATACCAATTAAATCCACCACTTTATAATTTCTTAAAATTTAGCCCCTAAATTGGGATGTTACAATTCTCCCCTCCTTAAAAGAATTTCGTCCTCGAAATTCATACATGTCACATAATTGTAGAAATGAAACTTTCATCAACTCTTCCATATATTCGAGTAGCTTTTATAGAAATACGGATTCTCCACTAATCCTTAACCAGTTGAGTATACATTCTTATCAGAACTCTCTCTCATTTCAATAAAATAATCCGAACGAAAATGGCATTGAGTAATCAATTCAGTCTTGGTCATGAGAATATGCTCATAGAGCAGTAGCATATCCCAATTTAATTTCCGGAGTCAAGTCAGAATCTTTCAAATAAATAACTCTCACATGGCTCATGAGATACTTTACAGCGTTTAGACATATGTTACTAGTATTCCTTTTTGTACAAGTATAACCTTAACGGATAGAAACTTCAGTTTATTCGTTACAGATAGGGACTCAACCCTGGAGTTCCGGCTCAGAGAGGTATGATCACAGTCTAGGTGCATGTACTGATCAGACATATTTTGACATTCGACCGGCCGGTCTAACTTGAAAATTTTGACTCAAACCATAGCTCTGATACCACTAAATATAACCCCCAGACCGATACGGGTAGCCCGATCCGATCCGGGAAGTCACATTAGGGCCACCGGAGTGACCCACTGTAAAAATAGCGGAAAATTTAAAACTTTTTATCAGAACACGTAAACTTGTAAATTCAGTTTTTACTATTTAAAAATAAAACAGATTTCCAAACTCGTATATAAATCAAAATACAATTACATGCCCCCTAATCACATGTACCATACTATGTAACCACGCCTGAAGAACTCCCTTACTGAAGTCGATAGATGCACTGGTACAATTCTTTTAACCTGAAAAAGTGAGTAATAGAGTGAGCTTCGAAAAGCTCAGTAATACAGAACTACCAGATGATGCTGAAAAACGTGCAGATACAAATAAACATATTTTCCTTATTGGTTCAGATATTTACAGATCTTTATGTTGAGCTGAGGTCCATTGATATCGCATGTAGTAACAAATAGTATTCATTTCAGATGGAAATATTTCGGATGTCTAGGTTCAGGAGATCAAAACAGGTTTTCTAGTGTGTTCCCAAAAATCATGTAACTTTTCAGATTTTTTAAAACATATATATATATATACCCCCATCCAACAAGTCCAAATTGTGTAGGTTCCCCAGAACCATACATCCACCATCAAGTCCAGTTGGCCCTAAGCACACAGCCGAGGAACCGGTAAATAAGGCCCTGAGCACACAGTCGATGAGCCTCCAGGTATACTTCCTCCAACAATACCTCCCAAGTAAAATATGTCCGTCCGTAAACGGATATATCAAAAATCAAAACATAAATCAAGTCAAGTATCATATCAAAATCCAGGTCAAGTATCAGATCAGAATCCAAGTCAAGTATCAGATCAGAATCTATGTCAGATATCAGATCAGAATCCATGTCAAGTATCAGATCAGAATTCAAATCGAAAATCAGATAAAATATTCATGTGAGTAGGGAACACACCAGAATTTACAGATAGTATTCAAAGATATTGGATAATCTTAACAAGTAGAGGAATACGGATCTTCAGTATACCGATAGAATATCAGAATTCAGAATCACTATTGGAAGAGTTCAATGACTGACAGAATCATCAGTTATTCAGAATGTGACTTGAACTGGTAAGGAAAAAATGAAGGTTCCGGACATCTACAATTTATGTCGATTGATCGGATTATCAAACAACTCTAGATAAATAGCCCCCAAAACTAATACTTATCAACTTGTCAATTCATTAACTTTCCAGGGTATTTACTCTTTAATACCAAATATTATTATCCATAGATCATCTTCTGAGTCATCACTGAACAGATCTTAAGGAGACTAACAGATATTCCAATGCTCTTAATTTCATGTTCACACTTTCACAATATTATGAACTACTGACGTGTTTGATTTGTAGTTCATGACACATAAGAACATTACATCATGTATGTTCATTAACGTTTCCAGACTCATCCAAACCACTTACTTAATCCTTAGTCCTTGAGGTTACTTAATTCAATTAGTAGTCAAGTCCATTTCATATACTTCGGGATCTTCCAGAGTAATTCTGGACGTTTCTGAATTTTATATACATATTGTACTTCCGTTCAGTTCAGTTTGATCTTCGTGGTTGATTTGTGGAACAAATATCCAATTCTTAGTACCGAATGCAATCTAGAGTTGAGCTGAGCTGAATACTTCCAAAATTATCATTGAGCTAAACTTGAGTAGACGAACATGCATTCAAGTAATATCTATGTCATTCAGGTACTGACATATTATTAAGGTTGATTGGCTCATTTAAGTTATGTTCCATAACTTTTAAAGGTAGTCCAATACCTATGCTTATTTGGATTCCTTGATTAATCCAATACATTTACTTAGTATAGGCCATAAGGGTATTTTGGTCATTTTAATTTTCAATTTTATTCCAATCATAACAGAGCTCGAGGATATCCCATCATTCCTGAGCTTGGTGATATTCTTGGGTCATTTCCATTACAGGGGTATTTTGGTCATTTTACAGATCTACGGTATTTCAATCTTTTCCTTCCATCCGGTCTTATTATTTAATTCAATATTATCATTTACTTCAGCTATTTCGAATAATTCTAACAGCAGAATACCCCCGCTAAATTACTCTTCAAGTATTTACTCATTATTCGAATATTTTCGGGTCAAGTGTCTTCTCAGATTTTACAAACGGAATATCATGAATTTTCTTGAACTAAGTCAGGATCTTAACAATCAAATCCGTACTTAATCGATTTAAGTACGAATCCTCAAAGTATTTTCTCATTCAGCGTTAACTAGGACTATTTTACCTCTCAAGGGCATTTACGTAATTTCTTAACCAGATAATTTCAATATTAGCTCTTAACGAAAATAATATAATTTAGAGATCCTATGATCAATTGCTTTCCCGAACATTCTCTTATCTTGAAATGATTCCTTAATAGACTTCTAATAGCTTGCACAAACCTTCTAGGGTTAAAAACCGGTTATCCAAAATATCCAAGTAAAACTAACATTTCTTATGCACCTCAATATTTTTTTATCAGATCAATATGTCTGTAAAAACCTCTTATCCAACTTCCATATTCCAATCTTGTCTTTTTATAACTCAAGGGTATTTTCATAATTTTACCCTACCGGAGTATTCTCATAATTTCTCATCCAAATACCTTTAACATTTAACCTTTGATGAAATAAATTATAAGTTACAGATCCAGGTGGATTTCTTTATCACTAAGCACATAACTTGTAATTTAATTCTAACAATCCCTTAATTTCTTATAAAAGTCATATGAACCATAATCAATTACTGAACCTTTTTACCGTATTCAGATCGAGTGTAGAACTTCATTAATTACACATATGAGACCAAACATTTCCATTCATGCATTTACCAATACCAATATGTTCTATAAAGCATAAAGAGGTAGTAAAGTATTACCTCGACTTCCGTGCAATACTGATCGACCATAAAAATTCCATTCGCACGCCTTTGATCTTCAATTCAACTTCCAATAATTCCTAAGATACATATCAACATAAATTATATCAGAAACAGAGCTTAATTATGATAAACGGATCGAATCGGGTGATAAATCAGTGAAAGACGACTTACTGGGTTTGAATTTGGCGAAACGGAATTCGGATTCAGGACGTCGAAAGCATAAAATATGACTTTTCAGAAATTTGGAATTTTCGGTCAAAATCAAAGTCAACGGGTTGCCCGGAAATTTCGAGGCCTTCGGGTTCGAATTTTGAAAAATGGACAGCGAAATCGGATTTGGAACGTCGAAAAATGTCAGGATAGGTATACTCGGTCGAAGTCAAAGGTCGTTTAATGCCCGGTCAAAGCCGGTCAAAGTTTTGGTCAACAGTGGTCAACGACGGTCAACAGTCAACGGGTCAACGGTCAACGGGTCGAGTCAACGGGTCGGGTCGGGTCAACGGGTCGGGTCGGGTCAACGGGTTGTGACCGGTCAAACCGGTCAACTATGCACCAAACCCGGTCAAACCGGTCATTTTTTTCTTCCCCACGCGCAGTGGCGGCGCGTGAACAGTGCTAAAATCCTGGAAAAATTTCTAAAAATTATTTTGAGCGATTTCGAGATACTTACAAAGCTCGGTTCACAATTTTGAACGACGGAGAACTCGATTTCAACAAATCGGAAACTTTGACCGCTTAACCTCCTCACGCGCCGCCGTCGACGGAGACCAAGGATGACACCGGCGAACTCGAAATGATGCAACGAACACGATGGTGCGGGAGGTGTCGTAAACGGATGACCCGATCGTCGTGAATCGATGAAAAACCAACTAAAACCGAGTTATTACCGACGATACTTCCGACTGAAATTCACGACGAACGGCGATGATTCACGACGAAAGGTTTGAGGGGTTTTGTTCCTCGGTTAACAACGAACACGATGGTGGTTTCGGCTCGTCGATCAGAGGTCGGACGGCGAGTAGATCAGAGTTGAAATGAGGGTAGTTGGAGAAGACAAAACTGGAAAATATGCATCTGCGCACGGGGAGAAGAGATTTATAATTCAACATATATAAACAATGGGTAAACCAAGAGTTTAGCCACTGAACTTCCTGCACTTCATAAAACGGTCTGCCAACTTTGAAATCTTACAATTTAATCCCCGATTCCTTCCAAAAATACCAATTAAATCCACCACTTTATAATTTCTTAAAATTTAGCCCCTAAATTGGGATGTTACATTTGCGGTTGAATGTGGGGCTTCCTAAACACTTCTGGGCTGAGGCAGTTAACATGGCGTGTTATCTTATCAATCGATCGCCAAGGGCATCATTGGCTGGGAAAGTTGCAGAAGAGGTATGGATTAGTCATGATGTTACTTTTGATCACTTACGGATTTTTGGTTGTCTTGCTTATGTGCATGTACCTGCTAATGAGAGATCCAAACTTGATGCAAAATCGAAGGAGTGCATTTTTCTGGGTTACAAGAAAGGTGTCAAAGGATTCAAATTCTGGGATCCAGTTGCGAAGAAAATTATGATAAGTAGAGATGTTGTTTTTGATGAACAACCCATGTTGCAGCAGAAGAAAGACACGACAGTGGTAAATTTCGAGCAGTTTCCAGTTGAGAAAATAGAAACCTCTCAATCGGCTTCTGGTGGTTCAACTACGGATGATTTGCAGGATTATAGTCTCGCCAGAGACAGGGTGAGACGGACCAATATAAAGCCTCCGAGCAGATTGTGTTTTGAAGACTTGGTCTCTTTTGCACTTACTGTTAGCAGTGATGATCCGATTACTTTTCATGATGATGTTACTAGTCAGGAAAACGACAAGTGGATGGCTGCCATGGTTAAGGAGATGGAGTCTTTGAATCACAATCACACATGGGAGTTAGTTCGCCTTCCTGAGGGTAAGAAACCTATTGGTTGCAAATGAGTGTATAAGAAGAAACCAGCAGTAACAGAAAAAGAGGGAGAGAAGTTTAAGCAGAAAAGAGTTGATTATGATGAAATTTTTTCTCTTGTGGTCAGACACACTTCAATCCGAGCAGTACTTGCATTGGTGGCTAGTTGGGATTTGCATTTAAAGTAGATGGATGTTAAAACTACTTTTTTGCATGGTGATTTAAAGGAGCAGATCTACATGCAGCAGTCTGAAGGTTTCACTCAACCTAGAAACGAGTATTTAGTTTGCAGATTGAAGAAATCTTTGTACAGGTTGAAACAGTCTCCGAGCCAATGGTACAAACGGTTTGACTCCTATATGATCAAGATTGGCTACAAGCGATGTGAGTATGATTTTTGTGTCTATGTTAAGAGCCTCGATGATGATTCTTTTATTTTTCTGTTATTGTATGTTGATGATATGTTAATTGCTGCGAAGAACATGGATGATGTTATCGGTTTGAAAACTTTATTGAGTCAGGAATTTGATATGAAAGATTTAGGTGCTGCAAAGAAAACTCTTGGAATGAAAATTTGTAGGGATAGAGACTCAAGGAAACTGTGGCTATCTCAACGGGGTTATGTTGAGAAAATGCTAGGAAGGTTTGCGATGAGCAGCGCAAAACCAATGAGCACTCCATTGACGAATCACTTTAAGCTCTCATTAGAATAGTGCCCCAAGACAGATAAGGAAGCTGAAAATATGGTAAAGGTTCCGTATTCTAATGTTGTTGGCTGCTTGATGTATGCAATGGTATGTACTCGTCCTGATTTAGCTCATGCCGTTAGTCAAGTTTGTAAGTACATGTCTAAACCTAATAAGCAACATTGGGAAGAAGTCAAGTGGATCTTTAGGTACTTAAAGGGTACTATGGGACATAGAATTGTTTTTGGTAGTCAGCGGGATAATCCATTGGTTGTAGGATATGTGGATTCAGATTATGCGAGTGACTTGGATAATAGAAGATCTATGACAGGGTATGTCTTTACTCTTGGTGGAGGGCCTATTTGTTGGAAGTCTACTGTTCAATCTATTGTGGCATTATCTACAACTGAAACTGAATACATGGCAGTGGCTGAAGCTGCAAAAGAAGCTTTATGGCTTACTGGTTTAGTGAAGGAGTTGGGTGTTCAGCAAGGTGGAGTTCAGTTGCTTTGTGACAATCAAAGTACTATTCACTTGGCTAAGAATCATGTATATCGTGCTAGAACTAAGCATGTTGATGTAAGGTTTCACAAGATCAGAAAGTTGGTTGCATATGGAGAGATTTTATTTCAGAAGGTATATACTGATGAGAATGCCGCTGATATGTTCACCAAGCCAGTTACGACAGACAAGTTCATGCATTGCTTGGACTTGTTGAGTGTTTTGAGTTGTTAAAGAAGTAAGGTAACCCAACCCACATTGAATGTTTCCTAAGGGGCAGGATATTCGCCAAGGTGGAGATTTGTTAGGTATGACTCATAAATATACCGAGAAAGTCTCGTAGTGGGGGTTAGATTATGTGGGTTGGGGGTGCGGGGGTTGCAGCCCCGCGGTATGGTACAAGGTTATTTTTGTAAATATGTAGCAGGGTTTTTTATTATAAAAGGAGATGTAACTTAAACCTATGAGACATTGAATTGAATAAAAATTCTAGCGCCACCTAAGGCACCGAGGACGTAAGCACATTGCTGAACCTCGTTAAAATTATTGTGTTCTTTCTGTTTTCTTTACCCGATTATTCAACAAGGATGATTGTTATCTCTAGATGTTTCGAGTTCAAGCACGGCATTTGTAAGTGTATGTAAGCATTCATTGTCAAGTAATTGAGAATCTTTCGAACAAATATTAATAAAAACAAAAAGAAAAAAACAGTAGACCATTGCTTCAACATAATTTACTTAATGCCAATTACAACTCTATTTTTATTACTTCCAAACCTTGTTATTAGAAACAAAATGATCCTTTGTTATATTTCCAAACATTGTCAATTACAACGTTGCAACATATGTGAAGACATGAGGTTACAACATCAAACTATGCGAAAATTTAAAATTGTCAAAGGATGAATGTCTCTTGAGTCCCTGATCTATCCATGTTTATATAGATTGAATAGTAGAGGTGTTGTATATAAAACATAATTTTTTTAAAAAGTAAATTGCATCATATGTCCCCAAACTATGATCCTAATTTTAAATTGGTCCTTAAATTTTTAAATATTTAATTTTTGAGGTATGATCGTATTTAGTCGATGCTGGATTCGGTTACGTGGAAAAATATGAAGGGCACTATAACCTTGAATCCAACCTTATTTCTACATTAGTTGAGAGGTGGAGACCAGAGACAAACGCATTCCATCTTCCGTGTGGAGAGTGCACAACAGAATCACCAAACATAATATGTCCCCAAACTAGTCCTTAAACTTTTGAATATTCTAATTTTATCTCCAAACTATAATACTCCTTCTAAATCGGTCTCCAAACTTTTGAATCTTTCAATTTCACCCCAAGTCATCCAAATATGTAATTGGTTTCAAGCATAGTTTAACCTAAATTTTATCTTTTTCAAGCATATAATAATATAATTTGGCCTAATGATTTTATTAACAAAGGATGTGACTAGTATGCACGTATAATTTGGGATGAAATTGAAATTTTTAAAAAGTTTGAGGACCAATTTAGAATAAAAGTCATAGTTTAAGGATGAAAATGAAATGTTCAAAAGATTGAAGACTAATTTAGAATCATTATCATAGTGTATGGATAAAATTGGTATATTTAAAAGTTTGAAAGATTAATTAAGAATAAAAGTTATAATTTGAGGATGTGTGTCGCAACTAACTAAAAAAAGTGTAAAGGAAAATACTATAATTTATCATCTTGTTGGGACTAATATTTTTTTTTCTTCTTATTTTAAGTTTTCGCTTACTTTTCTTGATTTAATGGATGGTAGTTGATTACTGAGAATTTTTAATTATTTCTGGAAATTTAGAAACTTAAAAAACATAAAAAATATTTTTAAAAAAACTGAAATATATTATTTGGAGGTTAACAGGTAGACTAAAGAATCATATGATATCACTGTGGTTGATTCAAGTAATAAATAATTTAATATCCTTTAAATAAAGTCTCAAATTTAATTCTTTGTGTATGCAGAAAATTCATGTTAACTCACCAACCAAAATCAGATGCGCGACGTACGTTAGTCTGGATTAGTCAAGACAAAGTCTTAGAACCGAGATAAAAAAAATAATTGTTTCATATTAATATCATTCAATGAATTTTTAAAATTTTATATCCTTCCGTAAATTACAGTTTTATGATATAAACATCAGTAGATCCATATAATTTATATTAGTCAAATTTATTTATTTTATCAATCTAGGAGTAATTATGAACACCCTAAATCTAATATACCAACACTAAGGACACGCATAGAATCACCATGCAATGTTAGAGAAATAAGACTCTTTATTTTTCATCATTTTCTTTAGTTCATTCATTAAATAATTATTTGTGTACGAACCAAACGACTTCGGTGGTAAATGAATTGTTGTTATTTCTTGAAGTCTCTGGTTCGAATATCATGAATGAATATCAAATGATGAAGAGTTATAGGGATTGAATTATGGAATAGGATTGAATGTTTCCTAGAGGCCATTTTAAAAGAAGATGATGATAGAAAGGTAAAGTAAACAGCAAATACATGCATCGTTTCGAGTTTCCAGAGAGGACCATGACATTTCCCAGGCCTTTAAATACAGCAAAATGTTGAATCCAAAACTCTTTCAGAAAGTGTAAAATGAACTTGCAAATTGTTCAATGAACAGAAAGAATATATTCCATTAAAGATCTCTAAGAGAAAAACAGCACATTACATTCCTTATTCAATGTCTAAGCAAGTTGAAGCCATTGATAAATCTAAATGAGCTTGTAATAGCAGTTGTTTCCAGAGAGAAGAATTTTATAGCCTTTTCCGCAGGGGCACTTGAATTGAAGGTCCAAGCATTCCCCAATCTTCTCCACTTTCACAGCTTCTTCACAATCCACATCATCCTTATTCTGCAATAACGTATTAACACCATGAAATCAAAACTTCTTTTTTCTTGTACCATTTTCTTGGAAACCAAACAGAAACCAGAAAGTAACCTTTGAGTTTGACACTGAGAGTACATCTTCAACATCTTTTATAGTTTCACCCCACCAATTGTTCATTACTTTCACCCTCTCCTTCATTCTTTTCAGTCTCTGCCAACAAATCGTCAAGATTATTCTTTTAAAGAAACACATGAAAAGAGTTCCAAGAAGAAGAAAACATATAAAACACACCTTGGCAATGGGACTCTCTTCCTCGATGATCAATTCCATACCCGTTTCCTGTGGGCTTGAAGTCCTCGACAAGGTCTTAGCGGGAGAGAAAATGGGATCAGATATTGACCTGATTAAAGCAGGGGGTTTGGGAGGCAATGAAGAAGAAGCACTTCCTTTTGACAATGAGGAATCTTCCAAGACCTTGGCTAGCTTTGTAGGCGACAAAGGTTCAGAGACAGTGCGGTGAAGCTGTGGGAGTGGGATCTTGGAGAAGTCAGAGAGGGAGTAGGGCGTTTTGGATTTGGGTTCTGGAGAAGGGCGTTTCATTGGGTTGCATGCGCAGGTGGTGCATGAATGGCGGTTTTGGTGGGTTGTGTTCTTGAAGTTGTCGAGGTGGAGGAGGGATAAGTTGATGGGTTCCAGGAGTTTATGAGCATCATATTCTTCTTCATGGTGTTGAACTTCGAAATCTGGTTGTTGATTCATTTCATCATTTGTTGATTCTTAGTTGAGAGGTTTGTGTTTCTTTGTTGAACAGACGTGGCAAGAGATGCAGAAGAAGAGAAACTCTTGAGGGTTCATATACAATTTCCCCCCCCCCCCGATGATTCTTGAATCTTATTTTTAATTTCTTTTATTTTTTTAAAAATAAAATTAATAATTCAAAATACCTAAAATATTCCAAAATTCACAAAACTCCAAAAAAACTCCCTAAAATCCTTAATCCCAAAATCAATTACATCACTGATCACCATCACATTCAATGATCACTCACTCACCTATCGACCACCATTCACAACCCCGTTGCAACCATCAATTCGATTGGGTAGGCGACCAACGGGGGCGACAGTGACGGGGATGGCTGGCAATGAAGTTGATGATTTGAGATTAAGGATTTTGAGATTTTTTGAGATTTTAGAGAAATTTTGGGTTTTTAAAAATAAAAATAAAATTAAATTTTTTAAAATAAAATTTAAAAAAAATTATAAACATACCACATGTCATATTTTAAGTGGTTAGCGAGAGTTTTTAACAGTTGTGACAGACCAAAAACTTAAAATGATAACGTCGAAAACCTTAAACATATACTTTGACAAAAAAATAATTTAAGCACATAAACGATAAAAGGGACATAATTTAGACATTTTTTATTATATTAAACCAAAATAAAAAATAATCATGTGATGCATTCATTTCAATACATATTTATATGTAATTCGAACTAAACGATTTAAGTGGTTAATGAATTGTTACTATTCCTTGATGTTTCGGGTTTGAGCATCATATATACCAGAGATATATGCATTCAATGTCAAATGGTTGAGAGTCTTTGAATAAATACTACCTTGTACTCACCCCATATTATTATTAATAATAGTAATAATAATAATAATAATAATAACATATGTAGGTTTTGATAAGCCCAACCACATATACACAAACATATTTATTTTTTATATTTCAATTAAGGGTGAATATTCGATCGAATCGAGTAAAAATTTTGAGTAGATGTGTCATATTTTATCATTTAAATTTTATTTATAATTTTTTGAATCGAGTAGTGTTTATGAAATTCAAATCGAGGCGAATCGATTTGTTCGAGTTTATATTCAAATTTAATTATAGTTATTTATAAAATTATATTACGAATTAATTTATAATTTGAGTTCATATTCTTTGTACATTGCATCTATGAGGGATTGAATATTGCATGGGGTATGGAAATTAAGGAGATTGTCATTGAGACATATAATAGGGAGGTGCTTGTCATTGAATATTTACTCTTAGGGTCCTATTTTCTTAATCTTTACAATTAGGGTCTCACTCTTTTAATCTTTCCAATGTGGTCCCATTCCTTAGCCACTAATAATGTATTTGACAAAATTTAATTATTTTTATAATTTATTAATAAAATACTAAATTAATTATTCAAAGTAATGAAATATATTTTCGTTCTATAAGAATTTGTTTTTGAATTTTCCCTCAAGATCCAAAAAAAATCAGAAACGACTCTGGTTGACATGGAATTTATCTTTCGGCATTCGGACGTTTCAAAACCAGCCCACTGAGATCACATATACACTGCATGGATATCCTATTGCAACGAACTACGCATGGGCGTGTTGTTTAGATCACATGTTGATTTTTTTTTTTCAAAAACCTTAAATCACTGAAATTTTTATCATCTATTGTCGATCATTGTTTTTGACAAAATCGATCTTGAAATATTCACATTTTTCTTCTCATTCTTCCTTTTGATTTGATTTTTCATAAAACTGACTCAAAATAAATAAAAAATATAAAACATTTTGATATTCTAATGCTCATATATCTTCTAACAACTATCTGATGAGGTTAATTTTGAAATATATTATTCATATTCTCAAAAAAATATTTTTCATAATTTGAATTCTTGAGCGGAAACCCCACACACCTCAAGTTTGACAAAGTCCCAAACTCCCAAAATGATGGATTTTAGTGTTTAACTTCGTGAATTTTAAAGAGTTTTAGAACACATAAAGTGGTAGAGGATAATTATATGAGTTCATCGATATCTAGAGTGTCCGAAAAGACTCCAATGACGATTTTTAGTAATATTTGATGAAAAAAATAATGAAATGTAAAAAAAGAAAAAAAAGAAGAAGAAAGAAATATCACATAAAAAAAGAATAATTGTTTTAGCTTTCATGTCAGCAGACATTAGTATAAAAATATCACATTATTTTTCTATTAATGATTTTACGATCAATAATCAAAAGAGTTTAATTCAAAACTTTTACTGGGAAAATTGAAAGCTTTAATAATTTAATGACCAAAGCGTAGTAGACCATAAAATTAGTGACTAATGATGTAATTTACCTTTATTTTTTTATTGATATTAACACATCCTTCACATTTTTTTTGTCATGGCTTGTATTTTCCATGAATTTATGTTATATCTAAATTTAGCTTATATTTTTTATAACTCGAACTCGAGACCTGTTTAAACGATATTAAGCTGCTTATCACTTAAACTAATCACATTCGTAATTTTATCTAATTCTTTAAATTCTAGAAATACAGTGAGGGTATGTTCTAGTTATATTAATAAGATTCCTTAACATTGTCTTTAGATGAATAAATCTTCTGTACCTAAAACAATTGATTAAATCAATATATATATATATTTGGTTGTCCTCTCGCTTCTCAAGGCTTTACTTTGATTAATCCGGACCAATCCAGGTCATACACTTGATTTTAGTGGGAGAGTATTCTAGCGAAAATTTTCTACATATACAAGGACTTTAACTCGAGACCTACTTAAGCGATATCAAATTGCATACCACTTACATATATATTTATATTTTGATTAGATAGACTAAATCAATATTTTATTATATGCTCAGTTTAGTTAGATTTGATAGAATTCATTTATTTGGGTAATAAGTTTTTGTTAATTTTACGCATTAGGCCATATCCAGCCCT
This sequence comes from Hibiscus syriacus, assembly GCF_006381635.1. Taxonomy (NCBI): domain Eukaryota; kingdom Viridiplantae; phylum Streptophyta; class Magnoliopsida; order Malvales; family Malvaceae; genus Hibiscus; species Hibiscus syriacus. Next base: position 287,191 of record NW_024062389.1, read on the forward strand.
CATCTCTACTCTAGCGCATCTCTATCTCTACTCTAAAGATGAAACAGTAATTCATCTTCAACACTATCTCTACATTACCACCAACTCTACTTTATTCACAATATTTAACTATTATAATATTGATTTTGAAAATATAAAATAAAACATATACATTTCTAAAAAATATCAAGATAAAAAGTATAAATAAAACATTCATAAATAATAATGCGAAAAGCATAAGTTACATAATTATTTATTTTAATTCTCTGAAATTAGAATATTCATTCCACAAATATCAATTAGTGTATTTCGTAGAATAAAATTAGTATGTTTATTCATCTAATTTCAATGTATTTTTATCTATCTTACAATTTAATCATAAAATAAAAACCAAAAATCATAAAAAAAAGAAGATTTTTGTAATGTTGCTACAGTCGCACGCTACATGTAGCGTGCAATTTCACTTTTGCGCCAAAGTGGAGTTGAGTTTGGCGCAGGGCTGGAGCACTCCAAAGTGGAGATATCTCCACATTATTGCAGCGTTGTAGATGGCCTTACATATTTATTTAATTTTGACATCATAATATTTTGTATGACATAAAATTTAACGTATTTGTGTATTATAAACTCATTAATCTTTTTTAATTATATCATAATTTACTTTTTTACGTTACATTCAAACAATATAATTTAAAATAGGTATAATGTCAAAATTAGCCCCCCAATGTTTACCAAAACGGTCATTTTGCCTATGTTTTATTTTTGGATTATTCTGGCCCCTGACATTTGATAGAATAATCACTTTGTCCCTTATTAATTTTTTTGGGATATTTTAGCCCTCAATGTTTCATTTTAGGTTAAAAAAGCTCATATTTTAGAGCGTTAATTGTCTGTTAACTAATGATTTCCATCTATAGAGGGTGTTTTTTGCCTCAAAGTCAAATGTTGGGGAGAAAATGTTCCAAAAAAAGAATAAGGGTCAAAATAATCATTTTGATAAACACCGGGGACTATTTTTGATATTATGCCTTTAAAATATCCAAAACTTGATATTTACATATGAGTCTCGTGTCTTAAAATGTAAAATTGTGAAAAAATGATTGTACACGCACCTGGGCCAATCTTCTTAAATTCACAGCCGTATCTCTTTTATCAATTATTTCTATGGTTGAATTATACAAATGATTCCTCGACTATAGAATATTATTTTGTTGACCCCTCTAATTATTAAAAGTTATGAAATGGTTCTCTAACTATAGGTATTATTTTGTTGAATCTCATGACTATTAAGAGTTATAAAATGATTACTCGACTATTTATATGTTCCAAACTCATCATTTTCCATTAAAATATTGACGACCGTCTGAGTTGGACATTAAAATGTTGACTGAAATATGATAAAATCTAATCCCATAACTGTTTAAGATGTATTTTGTGGATCGACTCTATGTTTACATTATGTCGTCGAGCCAATGCTTGAAATATTATGACATCGAGTTAATTCTTGAAAGCAACAGTGGTGCTGGTAGACATCATTAAAATATAATTTTTATCATATTTCAGTCAACAAGTTAATGTCTAGCTCAGATGATCGTCAAACTTTTAATGGAAAAAGACGAGTTTGGAAAATATGAATAGTAGGGTGACAATTTTGTAACTTTTAATAATTAGGAGACTCAACAAAGTAGTGCTCTATAGTTAGAGGACCATTTGTATACTTTACCCTATTTGTATTTAGAACCGACGGTGTGTTTGATATAATTAATACATTATACATTCTTAGTAGTTAATCCATATCGAAATTATACATAATATTCAATTTGTAAATTAATTCAATAGATTCAATTAATCAGTTTAATTTTCATCTCATTTCTCCTTAAAACCTAACTATCCCACGTGGTAGAACTCAAACTACCGTGTTTACTTCTCTCTTCCAATTTTAGCAGAGCTTGATTCATGCCGACGGCCAAAGGTGCTTTAGGTTTTGTTTCTGAAGAACACAAGAGCAAGAGGTACATCCTCGTTTTCTTCAACCTTTCATTTGTGTTGTCGTCGTCTGTGTTCTTGATGACATGTTTCAGGTCTTCAGGATCTCTTGTCTTAACCAGCTATAAACTGAAATCCGGGACTAATCAGCAGAACTGTAGTGGACTGGTGAATTTAGATGATTACAAAGCCAAATGCTCTTTACTTAAGTCCAATAACCCATGTGTTTCTCAAGGATATGTTGATTATCTTTACCTCTTTTACTGCAATTTTGGGGAGTTTCAGTTCTTGGGACATTCCTTCTGATCCTTTGGCTCCTTGTCTTGTTTTATCTGTTGGGAAACACAGCTTCTGAATACTTTTGTTGCTCTCTTGAAAGCTTGTCGTGTCTCTTGAAATTGTCCCCCACACTTGCTGGTGTCACACTCTTGTCACTTGGCAATGGTGCTCCTGCTGTTTTTTCAAGCTTGGTATCCTTCATGGACAGTGAGACACAAGATGTTGCCCTAAACACAGTTCTGGGTGGAGCTTTGTTTGTGACTTGTGTCGTGGTCGGAACGATAAGCATATCCGTTCAACAAAAACGAGTTCGGATTAACAAACCGGCTTTTGTAAGAGATGTTTGCTACCTCCTCTTGGTTCTTTCGTCTTTGACTTTGATATTGGTTTATGGGAAAATCAATCTTTGGGGATCACTTGCTTTTTCCTTAATGTACATTATTTATGTCATCCTTGTTTACATAGTATACACCGTTTGGAATTCCGATGCTACGGACGACGACATTGATTCCGATTCTGGCGGCTTGAAAAAACCCATCTTGAACGGAATCGAGAAAGTAGAGACTGCATGTTTAGAGCAAGGGAATATGGAAGATGGAAAGGGGTCAGTGGAAACAAAGAGATTTTGCAGTATGTTATTTTGGATCATAGAGATGCCCCTTTATTTACCTAGGAGATTGACAATTCCAATAGCTTGTAAAGATAGATGGTCTAAGCCAATGGCTGTTGTTTCAGTGTCATTGGCACCAATTCTCTTATCTATTCTTTGGGACCTTCAAGATGACAAAACAAGTGTAATAGACTATGTGATTGGGTGCTTGTTTGGCCTGACTTTTGGTGTTATAGCATGACTAAAAACCTAAAAATCCAGCCCTCCACAAAAATGCTTATTCCCATGGCTAGCAGGAGGGTTCATAATGAGTGTGATTTGGAGCTACATCATAGCTCAAGAACTAGTTGGCCTATTAGTTTCGCTCGGCTACATACTCGGAATCAGTCACTCGATCCTCGGTCTCACCGCCCTTGCTTGGGGCAACTCGGTCGGATACCTGATAACCAATTTGACCATAGCATTGAATGGTGGTCCAAAAGGGGCACAAGTGGCTCTATCAGGCTGCTATGCCGGTCCCATCTTCAACATGCTCTTTGGTTTAGGGCTGTCCCTTGTTGGCTCTACTTGGTGTGGATACCCTTCGCTTATTGAGATCCCTAGAGACCCTTATCTGCTTGAAACACTTGGTTTCCTAGTTTCTGCCTTGCTATGGACAATTTTGGTACTCCCAATTAAAGACATGAGGCTTGATGGGGTCCTTGGGGAGGCCTTTTTCTGATTTACTTCACTTCCATGTCTTTAAGACTGGTTCAAGTTGTTGGTCCCCTCCAACTTCATACCATTTCTTAGTACTTTTGTATCACTGTATAAATTATTGGAAGTTTATATAGGTTGCAACTTGCAATCAATTTTATTATATGATTTCTTGTATAGTACATAACTAATTACTTTGGTGACTTTAGTTTCAGTGATTGGTATGAATAATTTGTAGGGTAAATTATGCATTTAGTACTTGAACTATCAGTTTTGTTCCGTTTTAATATCTAAACTACCAATTTTTTCAAAACCATACCTAACATTTAATTTTTGTTTCCTTTTAGTACCCCTTAGAAACTTACTGTTAAGTTTTGATTTTTTTTGAAAGTTTAGATACTAAAGTGAACTAAAACTAATAGTTTAAGTACTAAACATTTTAAGTTTTTAACAACGGGGTACTAAAATGAAACAAAAATATAACATTAGATATAGTTTTAATTTTTTTGAAAGTTTAAGTATTAAAATAGACCAAAACTGATAGTTTAAATACTAAATGGTAGTGTACCCTAGTTTATACTATTCAAATTAAAAAAAAAGTTGTGTGAATGGTTGTTTAAGGTAAAAAATTTATAGAAAGTTTGTACGGAATAATTTATAAAAAGTCGGAAAAAAAACTCTGTTTTAGACTGTTAGTTAGTTGAATAATAGTTTTCATTCACATGTGATCTTTTTATCTCAAAACAAAATTTTAGGAGTCAAAATACTCTAAAAATATAGTAGGAGCTAAAATAACTATTTATTCAAATGTTATAAAAATTTTATTTTCCATGCCTAAAGTAAATTACCAACTTGACCTTATTACCGATTATATATAATGCTATAAATAAATTTCACATCAATTTAAATTGTATTTGATTAACGAAAAAATTATTATCGAGATAATATTTTTTTCCTGAAATTATTTTCCACGTTTAGTTTGAGAGGAATCCACTAGTGGATAATACCATTTTACCAATAAAACACTTTTCTCCTTCAATGGTGAGAATGCCATTTCTACCCATTTCTTATGTATTGCGTTATTCAATCTTTTTGGACCATATTACCCCTAATATAAGGGATTTTGCTCATATATATCATATCTTTCATTTTTTTAACCAGATACATAATAAGGTATACTACGAAATTATTACCTAAACTAACAGTTTTGATCCGTTTGAATACCTAAACTTTTAATTTTTTAAAATCATACCTAACATTTAGTTTTTATTTCATTTTAGTACCCATCGTTAAAAACTTAACGGACGAGCTCGTTGACCGCTACGTCTACAGTTTTCGACCGTCGCATCCTTCGATCGATGAAGCCAAAACTTTTCGACCCACACCTTTTCAACCCTCTGAACATGATTCTAGGATCTATTTCACCGAGAAACGCTTCAATATTCCCAAATCGATGATGGACTCTATGTTGGTCAACTCATCATTCTCTTATGGTCCACTGTTCAGATTGGTCGTTCGTCCACCGGAGTTATGACCTGTCAGCCCATCTGTTAAGTTTTTAACCACGGGGTACTAAAATGAAACTAAAACTAAACGTTAGGTATGGTTTTGAATTGTTTTTTGAAAGTTTAGATAAAACGGATAAAAACTGATAGTTTAGGTACTAAATGCGTAGCTTATCCCATATAATGAGGTGTATTATGTTTATATATTTTTTATTTCATATTTATTTCATATTTAAATAGTGTTATATAAATTTAATAGTGCTTTATTATTTAATATATATTTTTTATTAATATTGTGTTTATGATGTTTCTAAGGTTATAGGATGAGATCGAATGTTGTTTGAGAGTGCATGAGTTGAGAGTTAATGTTATTATTTTTGTTCTTTTATTTATAAGATGTTTCTCATCTTTTAAAAAAATATATTTGAGTAGATTAAATGTATGATATATAATTTTATCATTATTTTCCCATTTTCAGATATTTTTTATTATTATTTACAATGATTTATTAGTTTAACATTTGATAATTTACAAAACATATATTAAAGAGCAACATGGATATGCGAATAAAAAGTTTATTGTTTTAATTTTTTTAATATGCTAATTATCGTAGTAATATATTAACTATAAAGTTTTTACAAAATTAATTTTTTTAACATAAATAGTTTTATGAATTTTTATGCAAATATTTTCAATTTAATATTAAAAGTTGAAGTTGTTAAAAAGAAATATATCACAATTAAAATTTAGTAAAAATTATTTTTAAGTAATTTATATTTTTCAACTAAATAATGTAATCTTTACATTCCTTTCAAATAAATCACACAAATTAAGATAACATTCTCAATAATGTCTCAAATAATGTTACATTTTAAGAATCGTATTCTATAAATTTTACATTTTGGTAAACAAAATTCAAAACAAACAAGAAAATGTTTGCCTCCTGCATGTTATCATCACTTTAACTTAAAATACTAAACTAAATATGAGGTAAGGATTGAGAGGCTTTTTCTCTCTCTCAAAGAGTAATTGTAACATTCATAATTTTAGTATCCAAAATTTTTCAAAATTTATATATGAATAATAGTGATTTATGATAGATGCATAACAAATAATACATTTTGGAATTGAAAAAAATGGCGCACGATAAGGATTTTCTCTGGGTGCACGTTAGCAAGGCTAATGAATTCTGAAAATCTTCGTCGTGTCTCAGGCGATCTTATCTTCTCTCCTCGGTGTATTCCAGGTGGTCTCGTTCTCTCTCACTTCGACTCGAATATTTGAATGTTTTCTTCCTTTTGAGTTTTTTGATGGACTGGAGAAAGTTATTTGGTTGTTATGCGGGCCAAGATTTGGAATTTCCCCCCTAGGGTTCATGATGGACCTACAACTGTTCACCCTCCCCCTGAGGTACTTGATGCTGGGATAAATGAGTGGAAGCTCTCGCTTGTAGGGCAATTCCTTGGTACTGCCCCCAATTTCGCTGCTATGCAACTCATTGTGGAAACCTATGGAAGAAGGCATTAGGAGAAATAAAGTCCAGGTTAGATTTGCTGGAAATAACATATATGTTTTTCCTTTAACTTCGAATCGAATACGGATTGGGTCCTAGAGAATGGACCTTGGCATATTCTTAATAAACCTTAGATCCTTAGGAAATGGGAACCCAATATGGAAAGATTACAATTTGATTTATCTCACATACCTGTCTGGGTTCACCTTCACAATGTCCCTCTTGAACTCTTCTCGAGAGCTGGCTTGAGCTACATTGCTAGTGCCATAGGATCCCTCTATCTATGGACTCTGTTACTGCTGCCAAATCTCACTTAGAGTATGCTAAAGTATGTATTGAAATAGGTGTTAATGAAGAAATCCCCAAATTTGTTAATGTGGTCCTTAAATATGGGAAATCTACCTCGGTAGTGGTTGAGGTGCCCTGGCTTCCTTCTAACTGTAGAAAATGTAGTGTTCTTGGCCATAGTGATAAGAGCTGCAATGTTATGAAAAACCCTACATCAATAAAACAACAAGTTTGGAAAACGAAAGAAGCTCATAGTTCTCCTACAGTGGCTGAACCTACTATTGGAGGTATTGAACTCCTACAGGAAAAAGAACCTCATATTCTTAATTCTATAGAAGAAACATGTAAAACTACTGATGGTTCTGTTAATGAATCTATAGAACATGTAGTTGAAATTAATGACTCAAATGAAGAGAAAGAGCTTAACAACTCTAAATCCATTGATAATATTCCTGATGGTAAAGTTGTTACACAATTTTCAAACCCTAAGCGAGGTACGGGTAGACCAGTAAAAAACAAAACAAAAATAGGCCTATCTGAATCAAAAAATAGATTTTAAGTTTTAAGTGGAGTTGATGATATTACTTCTGCTTCTGAAGACCAGAAAAGAAAGATTAGATCAATTTCCTTAGGATTAACTAGTATTGTTAATGAATTGAAGTTGAAAAAGAAAGATAAGTTAGCAAAAGCAAAAAATACTGATGTGGGTGGTAGTGGAGGTACCCTTTTCACTTCTTCCCAATGATCATTTGTTTTTGGAATGTTAGAGGACTTATTGTCCTATAAAACAAGAGAGTGTCCTTAGAAGAGAAAACCTTATTAAAGTGGATGTTTTTTGTTTATTGGAGACAAGAGTTAAAGCTGAAAAGTCTAAGATTATTCTTGGAAGAAAATTTGCTAATTGGAATGTTTGTACCAACTATGACTTTGCCCTTAACGGTAGAATTTGGATCTTATGGAGAAAAGGTATCGAGTTTACAGTCTGTCATGCCTCTGAACAATGTATTACTATTAAAGGATTTCTTTCTAGGTTTCCCATTGTCATTACTGCTGTGTATGGTAGCAATGATGGCAGAGTTAGAAGACATCTTTGGCAACAATTAAGAGACTTGGATAGAAATTTGGATCAATTCTCTTGGATCATTGGAGGCAATTTCAACATTATTCTGAACTCTAATGAGTCTTCTGACTTTACGCTCCTGGGTCCTTAATCTGCTTCTGATATGAGAGATTTTTAGGAAGTGTTTTCTGACCTTGATCTTATTGACCATCCATATTTTGGCCCAACTTTTACTTGGAGCAATAAGCAACAAGACTCTTTCCTAGCTAGGAAACTTGATAGGGTACTTGTCAACCATAAATGGGTGAGCTCCTTCCCGATTTCCCACGTTGAGTTCCTAGCACCTGGCATCTCTGATCACAGTCTGGCTCTTCTCTGGACTCACAAAGAGGTTCAAGCAATGGAACCTAAACCCTTCAAGTTCTTTAACTTCTGGACTCAACACCCAAATGTTTTAAATGCTGTTGAACAATCTTGGCAAAATCCTGCTGTGGGTAATCCAATGTAGAAACTTTTTACAAAGCTAAAGTGCCTGAAAGCCCATATTAGGAATCTTAATTATTCCTTTTACAATGATCTTATCGAATGGGTTAAGCAAAAGAAAGCATAATTGGAACAACAGTAAATCAAAACTCTAAGAGGTGAGGCAAGTTATGATTTGGAGCTTCAATTACAAAAAGAACTATAGTCCCTTGAAGATGCTGAAGCTATGTTCTTAAAGCAAAAAAAAAGGTGTAGTGGCTCAAGGAGGGTGATAAATGCACAAAGTTCTTCTACTCTGTAGTAGCTCTTAAAAAGAAAATAGACACCTTTAGAATTCTGGTTGATTAACAAGGGAACAAATTAGAGACTTTTGATGCTATGCCTACTGAGGTGATAAATTTTTTCTCTAACCTGATTCTACTTCTGATATAGAGGTTAAGATTCCTGACCCTAATCTGCTAAAAGACCTCCTTCATCATTCCTTGCCTACTGATATTACTTCTGATCTTATAAAGGATATCTCAAAGGATGAAATAAATGAAGCCTTCTTCAGTCAAGGAAATGAAAAAGCCCCTGGCCCTGATGGGTACACTAATCTTTTCTTCAAAACGTCTTGGGCTATTATTGATGATGATACTATTGCTGCCATTAAAAAATTCTTTCAGGAGTCTTTATTACTCCATGCTTTTAATACTACTACAATAGCTTTGGTTTCTAAAGTTACAAATCCAAGTAAGGTCAAATACTTCAGACCTATTTCCTGTTGTTCTGTGGTTTACAAAGCTGTCTCTAAGATTCTGGTTAATGGACTCACTAGAATCATTCCTGATCTTATCACTCTTAATCAAACAACTTTTTTCAAGGAAGAAATATTGTTGATAATACCCTTCTAGCACAGGAACTGATAAGAGGCTATAATAGAAAGAATTTATCTCCTCGATGCTTACTGAAAATTGACCTTCACAAAGCCTTCGACTCTCTTAATTGGGGCTTTATTTATGTTATTTTAAAGGCTATAGGTCTTCCTTCTATTTTTATTACTTAGATTGAAATATGTTTTTCAACAACAAGTTACTCTATTTCTTTAAATGAGAGTTTGATTGGCTACTTTAAAGGAGCAAGAGGTGTTAGGTAAGGAGACCCACTTTCTCCTTTCCTTTTTGTTCTCTCAATGAATGTTCTCTCGAGACTCTTGAATCTGGATACTGCTAAGGGTATGATTAGTTACCATCCGAAATGCAAACGTATTGGTCTTACTCATCTGTCCTATGCTGATGACCTCCTAATATTTGCAAAGGCACTGTTGATTCTGTCATTGATGTCACTACTGTTCTTGACTTATTTTATGAAATGTTTGGTCTTAAACTCAATAATTCTAAATGTGATCTTTTTCTTGCTGGTGTTTCCACTTCCACTCTTGAGGAAATTAAATTAATGACTGGGTTCAAACTAGGCAGTCTGCCTGTAAGGTAACTTGGTATTCCTCTGGTTACTAGAAAAATCTTTGAAAAGGATTGCATTGCCCTCATTGATAACATTAAAACACATCTTCACCATTATTCTGGAAGGGCTCTGAGCGATGCAGACAGATTGAAGTTAGTTCGAGTTGTATTATTCAACATTACAAATTATTGGTGCATACAGTTATTCTTTCCCTACTCTGATATAAAAAAGATTGAACAACTATGTTCAAGATTTTTTTAGAAAAGGGCTGACAAATCAGCAACTGGAGCTAGAGTGAGTTGGCAGAAAATTTACCTCCCTAAATCTGAAGGAGGGCTTGGTATTAAAGATATGAGAACTTGGAACAAAGCTTGTATGATGATTCTCATAAAGAATATTCTGGCAGGTGAAGGATCTTTGTGGGGTGGCTTGGCTTAGAAGTTATATGTTCAATGTTAATGACTTATGGAATGTTACTATTAATTCTAATATGAGTTGGAGCTTAAAACAGATTCTCAAGTTGAGAACTAAAGCCATTTCTATCTTGTCTTCTGAAACAAAAAAAAGTAAGTGGTATTTGGAATGAGATTAGGGTGAAGAATTCCAAAGTACCTTGGCACTCACTGCTATGGTTTCCTCTCCTCACCCCTAAACATAGTCTTATCGCCTGGATGGCATTTCTTGACAGACTCCCTACTAAAGAAAGGCTGTATCGCATGGGATTTATCATTGAATGTCATTGCGTCTTATGTTGTGATGTTCTTGAAACTAGAACCACTTGTTCTTCAAATGTCATGTTGCGACTTCTTTATGGACATCAGTCTTCTCCCTCAATGGCTTGCGGTTTAGGCACTCGTCATGGGATTCCCTTTTTGATTGGGCTGCTGCTTCTTGGAAAGGTAAATCCTTACTCACTTCTATTATGAAGATTACTTCAAATGCTTTAATCTACACCCTAAGAAAGAAACAAGAGACTCTTCCAAGGTCGTTCTACCACTGTTCAAGAGATGTTCCATGCCATCAAGGAAATTGTTGGGCTTCACCTAAGGGGTAGACATATTAATAGATTAGATAGTTTAATATTACTCTCTGTAATCATTAGGGTATAGTTTGATTTTGTTTGATTGCCTATTTTTATTTAAAGGCGATCTTTGTAAATCAGAACTCTAATTGTTTTTGTAGCAGTTCTCTGCTCTTTGGGTAATAAAAATGAATTATCCAAAAAAATAATGATTTATAATATTTAAAAATTGGGGACAAATGCATAAATGAGCCATGTTTATCATAGTAATGTATTTTTTAATAGTATTAGTGATTACAAAGTAGTATATGCTCATAATTTTCTTAACCAATTGATAACACACACCCTGCAGACACAGCTGCTCAAACCTATAACTTTCTGGAAGAATAACATTTTCTTTTATCATTTAGACCACTTGGGTTCTTTTCTTAGTAATGTATTAAATATAGTTGGATTATCATAAGGTCATTAGTGCTTGTGATATGAGATTATATTAGGGTTGGTTGGTTATCGTTGAGGATAATGTGTCAATATTAAGATTGTGTATCTATATTAGTAGGGGTGTATTCGGTCTGCTTCAGTTCAGTTTTTTAATAAAAGTTGAATTGAACCACATTAAACGATTTTTTAAAATTAAAATCAAAACTGAATTCGAATGGTGTAAAAACTGAAATATGTGAAACCGAATTTCTCGGATTGATTTGGTTTGGTAATGCGATTTTTGAAAAACCGAAAATATTATTAGATATGCTTGAAAAAATAATGGGCTGATTTGATTAGTCAATACAAAATCCACTTTTCCCCTCACATGAGATATTCAAAATATTAAACGCATGCAAAATTCATAAAAAAACTATAATTCATATTAATATAATTCAATTATCCAAGTCAAATCCACCTATACAATCCAAGTTAAACAAAAAATTACTTGAAATAAAAAACAGAATCATATTGTTGGGTTCACACTACTTATTAGACAACCAAATCAAACTATAATTCAACTATCCAAGTTAAACAAAAAGTTACTTGAAACTATAATCACCATGATTTCTTAAATTTCATCCACAATTCAACTCTTAAACATAAAGAACTCTTCTCCAAACAGTAGACATCATGAATACACCCCACAAAAAACAAAAATAAATTATTGAACTTAAGATAAGAAAAATAAACTATAACCTGAAAATTAAAATAAGAGCATAAAAATTCTTATCAGGCTACTGCATACTGAAAATTAAAATAAAAGTATTAAACTAAGTGTAATAAAATGCCATAAAGTCTATAATCATGTTGTCGAAATAATTTTTCTGAAGAGAAAGAAAATGTGTGTCTCGTTTCGAAATAATTCTTTGATGACTGGTTAATGATAAAACATGGTTCAAAGAGTTGCCACCAATATTTGATTAGAGTGTGATTGGGCACCCAAAAATGTATTTGCCATTTTAATAAAATATTAATTTTAATTAAAACAATAAACTTGTGGTCCGCGTTACCAAAATTCGAGTTAGGGAGTCTGTTACGTGTGGGGAAGAATTAGCACCCCAAAATGCTCTAAATCAACTCCTAATTGATTACTTAATTGTCTTTGCAATGAAATTTACGAGTTCGAGTCTAATTTAATTTAAGATCCCCTAAAAAATATTCTTTGAATTTTTAGACGAAACATGATAATATTTAATTATTTCCTATCGAGAAGAATCGATCTTTCATACCTTAAAGCAATCGATTCTTACTCCAATCGAAATAAAGAAATATTAAAATTTTATTCTAAAATTCATTATTAATTCAAAATAATAACACCCAAAATAATTTTTAAGAGAGAAATGGATAATATTAATTATTTCTAGTCGAGAATAAAGGACCTTTCATGCCTTAAAACAATCATTCATTACTCCAACTGAAATAGAAATATATTACTATTCTCAATATTGATTAGGGTGTTATTATTTTGAAAATCCCAACAGGAAATATATGCAAAAATAAAGCAAATAAAGGCATGTCAAGCAAGTAAAATTAAATTTTCACCAATATTTAATGAGAATAAGGATGCTCAATTATTTAAATATCTCGAGAAGAGACCATAGATTTGATCTAACAGTCTTTTATTGATGAATTTAATTAAAATAACATGATCTTTTTCCCAATTCCTCAATTTTAAAATGAATTCGATTTAGTTCGTGTCAATAAATAGGATATACTTTGGTTTTAAAATTATTGAAAATAACTTTCTTATACGTTAAGACAGTCACTTTACGGCAATATTAAAATGAATGAATATTACCCTTAGTTAATTTATTTTGATTTGAGTCAAGTGATGCTTATGTGGGCAGCATGCAAAATTAATTAAGGACTAAAATGAACTAACATGCGAGCAACATGCAAAAATTAAATTAAAATAAAAACATGACTAAAACATAAACAATACAACCAACATGTCAAAATTAAAATAAAATAAAGTATAAAAGTGACTAAAATGAGCATTTTTAATATTGAGTACTAAAATTACAAAATATGAAAATAAATAAAATGTAGGTCTAAATTAAAATAAATTAAAATTGCATGGTCAACTTAAAATAAATAAAAAACATATTCATATTTGAAATACAAACATACATAAACTACAGGGGCTATTTGCTAAATATTCCATTTTAGCCTAAAATATACATTCGAAATAAAAAGGGAAATTACTATTTCAGTCCTTAAGCGTTTAAAAAAAATTAAACAGCTACTACACATGACCAAAATGCAAAACACACATAAAATATAGGGAATAAAAAGCAAATAACCCTAAAAATATATATCATGCATAAAAGTGGGTAAATTAAAAAAATCGTCCCTGCAAGTGACTAACATACAAAAATATGGCTAAACTAGAAGACTAAATAGAAATTAAACCAAAAATTACAAAGCACAAACATAAATGGGTAAATTAAAAAATAGGTCCATACAAGTGACTATTTCGTAAAAATACGCTAAAAGTTGAGGGACCTAAGAGTGATTTCCCCCAAAATTCCTTCTATAAATAATACTTAAATATTTTTTTCATTTCACCCGATTTTTGAAAAAAAATCAAAGAATGCTCTATTCTCTCTCTTTTTTCCTCTCCGACCGGCCCAATGTCGATCTCCCTACCTCGCATCCGGTCGTCGTCTGGCTACTGTTTTGGCCACCGCACACGGTGGTCAGAGCTCCAAAACTTACCCAAAAACTCCTAAACGCTTGGATCTAGACACTTAATCCTAGATCTAGGTCTAGTACTCCCTAAAAAAGACCCTAAACAAGCTTAAAAATCCCCACAACCATTCAACTTTTCCCCATCCGACCTCCATGAAGACGAACGATCCCTGGCTTGACTCCCATCACAGGTAATAGATCTAGCCCCTTTACTATTTACTTTGTTTCTACCTTGCTTAATAAACCTAGGTTTTTATTTATTTTTTTATTCAAAACCGAGAAAAATAAAGAACACAAAAATAGACCTTATGTTTTCTGATTTTTATTTGCTGTTTTCGAAACTGAAAACCCAGAGAGAGATTTTGTTTACAATGGTTCAGAGTTTTATAACCCCCGATTTTACATATATTTTGTCTCTGTTCTTTTGCTATTGAACCATTACAAAAGAAATGATTTTTGTGTGTGGTATTATGTTTAGGGTTGCTTGTGTGTTGATCTATATTTCTAATATTGCAAGGGCTTCGGATTGGTGGGACCAATGGTGGCATTTGAATCACGGATATAGATGGTGAAAGAGGCTTGATCTGGATCGTTGGATAGGTCTAGATCCGATGGTTCTCATGGGTTTCCACACATGGGCTACAACAATGGACTCTGGGTTGCTGGGCCTCGGGTTAAATTAGGGTTTTTGTTATACTAGGCTAGACTTCTTTTGGGGCCTAATTGGGCATATTTTGGGTTTTGTAAAGCCTGAAATAATAATAATAATAATAATAATAATAATAATAATAATAATATTAAATGAGATAAAAATGAGTGTCGACAACTGCCCCTCATTGCCCATTCTTGTGTCAACAAGAATAGGGGAAAGACAAAAAGACAATGAGTTTTCGTCCAGTCAACTCCATGTTTTGAAATATGATGAGGGATGTGCTCCACTGTTCTTCTAGGGTAGATCAGATCAAGAAATGTTGACTCATTTTACTATTCTTCAGGGAAGATTGAATCGAGGTAGACTTGTTCCACTATTACTCAGGGAATATCAAATCTTGAAAACGAAGGGTTTGTTTCACTTCTTCTTGAGGGAAAATCAGTTATGGGGACGTTGATTCATTCCATTGTCATTCAGGGAAGATTGAATCTAGGCAGCTTGTTCCACTGTTACCCAGGAATATCAACTCTTGAAAGAGGGGGATATGTTTTGCGTCTTTTTTTTTATTTTATGAAAAATCAGATATGGGGATGTTGATTCATTCCACTGACACTTATAGAAGATTGAATCGAGGTAGACTTATTTAACTTTTACTCAGGGAATATCAAATCCTAAAATAGAGGGATCTGTTCCACTTCTTCCTATGGGAAAATCAGATATGGGGACGTTGATTCATTTTACTATCCTTTAGGGAAGATTAAATCGAGGCAAACTTGTTCCACTGTTACTCAGGTAATATAAAATCTTGAAAGAGAGGGGTATGTTTCGCTTCTTCTTGAGGGAAAATTAGATATGGGGACATTGATTAATTCCACTGTCCTTCAAGGAAGATTGAATCGAGGCAGACTTATTCCACTATTACTCAGGGAATATCAAATCTTGAAATAGAGAGATCTGTTCTGCTTCTTCTTGAGGGAAAATCAGATCTGGGGTCGTTGATTTATTCTACTGTCACTCAGGGAAGATTGAATCAAGGTAGACTTGTTCCACTATTACTCATGGAATATCGAATCTTGAAAGAGAGGGATCTATTCTGCTTCTTCTTAAGGGAAAATCAGATCTGGAGGCGTTGATTCATTCCACTTTTCAATAGGGAAAATTGAATCGAGGCAGACTTGTTCCACTGTTACTCATGGAATATCAAATATGAAAGAGAGGGATATGTTCCATTGCTTCTTGAGAGAAACTTAGATCTGGAAATCTTGATTCATTCCACTATCCTTCAGGGAAGATTGATTCGAGTTCGATTCGCTTCTATTGTCTTTGAGAATATCAAATTAAACATTACCACTTGTTAGTATATGTTTGAAAATTTGAAAAATAATTCTTGATGATTTAGATTTAAAGATAATCTTTGAAAATCAATTTTTCTTGTGGAAACTTGTCTCGCAACCACTGAATATGGGAGTCTGCCTCCCTAAACATGATTCTCTGCATTTGAGGTTTGAATTCTAGCTTCCACTTATTGGGATTTTGATATCATGAATCTTCTATTTTCATTGGAAGATCTGTAAAAACCATATGTTTTATGTGTGAAATGGGAATGTAACATAATGCATTTTCTTTTATGCAAATGATGTTCTCATGCATGCACAAATGTTGATTCAATTTTCCTTTGACTCGAAAGTGGAGAACCATGTCTTCTTCCTCTTGATCACTCTTCTCTATTGTTTACTCAGATATCAGTGTAGCAATTTGCAACTTAAAAGAGCCATCTGATCCTCTTATGTCTTTGTGTCTTCTTTGCCTCTCATATGCATTAAAGTCTCAGAAGAAATGTTTCACTTCTTGAATTCTTTCTACGGTCAGAAATATGACCTTGATGCCCATTTCTGTCTTTGACTCAATTGCGCTGTCAGAGTTGTTTTTCCAGGATTATACCATTAGTTGATGCTCGACTGATTTGCTTTACAAGGTAAACTCTGCTCATATTCAGGGTCTGCTCCTGACACTTCAAGTTATGAGACTCATTCTCAATGTCTTATTGGTCTGAACCTTGTTACCTCAACATGATATGAGTTTATGGTCATGCCCCAAAGTGGGTACTTTCATGAATCATCCCTATTTGGGTGCCAAAATTCATCCTTGATTGGTCACACTCTTGCATTTTTATTATTAAAAACCACAAGCCTTTCCTATCGAGGTGACTTCTTGCTTTATGATCTATTACTGATGTTGATGATGTCACAACAAAGTATGAGAAGTTCTGTTCTTGAGTTTTCTAATCTGTCAGGCTTTTGCTATTCTAAGGGTTAGAAAAAATCTCCCTTACTCCTATAATACTCTTAATTGAGGTAGAATAATCCTCAATAACTTCTAAGATATGTAATAAGCCTCAACAGCTTCTAAGATCTCCATCATTCTAAAGAAATCAACTTGCTTATTTGCCCAGGCCCAAACATCTCGGAGATACGTCTTTGATGGGGATCAAATAGCTATCCCCACATAGTTATGCACATGAATTCAACTCGCATATCATTCCTTGGCATACACACTTTAATGAATGAACACGAGTGTCATGGTTTTGGGCTACTTCGGGTTCCATGCACTTTAAAAGATCAGTTTAAAGTAATACCAAGAAATATTTTGTTTTTTAACTATGTTAACCTACTTATAAAACACTTGTAAATAAACAAAACTGGGGCTTGAAATGAGGAAATTGGAATTTTTACAAAGTCATGACATTCATGGAAATGATAAAAATCAAGAAATAAAGTCAAATGCCTAAAGCATCACTAGCATGAGTGTTCATGAACCAATAAACTTGTTATAATTTGAAGCACTGAGGTAATCTTTTGTATAGAAGAACGCAAATGTTTCCAAAATATCTATAGATGTGAAGCTCCTCTCAAAAATATCAGACTCTTGTGGGTGTTTTACTTGATCGGTGCCTATCAAAATGTATTTGAGCCGCCCTTTCATATTTTCACCTCAAATCATTCCTTTGGTTTTAAAACGATATTTATGGATTCTCGTCTTGTGCCCCTTTTCAATTTTCCTTATTCTATTTCTTATCTATATTTTCTTTCTTTATTTTTCTTTATTTTTTCTTTATTTTTTCTTTATTTTTTCCTTTTTCTTTCTTTTTCTTTTCTTTTTCTTTCTTTATTTCTTTTTTCAAACGTGGTATTTCTAAACTAGAATCAAAATTACTGGACCACTCAATTTATCTTCATCAATCTCTATAAAAAAATAACACTTCTCTAGAAAAGGCCTTATTGACAACATATGGTCTTTTCTCCCTTAGACACATATTTCTCACAAAAATCCTTATAAATTGGCAAGATCTTTTTAATCACCAGATCACCTTCTAAAAATATTAAAGCTCATTTGCTTCTGAAACATTTGTGTATGGTAGATAGCTTCTGTCTTTTTTTTTCTTCAAATAGGTTGAAATGTTCATGTTGAGCTTGAGCGTATTCATCTTGGTCTTTTCTCTATCTTTGTCAAAAATTGAAGTAACGAAATCTCAATGAGTAAGGCTAAAAAACAAATAGAAGCAGCGTTATTCCTCGTCCAAGTACATATTAACATTTGACATGAATACATTATGAAGGACAATTTCTTATGACAATTCCCATTATCCTCTCCAATTTCAACCATTTTTCTTTATATGGCCACTCTTATCCCTATAGCACAAACCTCAAATTATATCATACTATCAGTGCTAAAGAACTCTAATCTACTAGTAAGAGGATAATAAACGTTTTTTATGGAGAAATTACCATTGTCTCAATTCCTCGTCCCAAAGCATTGGATGCCTCATCAGAATAAAACTCTCAGGATTCATCATCTGATTCAATTTCTTCCATAGCTGATATGCACAATAAGAACTTGGGGACTCATAATCGTCAGACGCACTACTAGTCAGAAAATCTGTTTTGTCACTTTCTTTTATTGGTTTTCAGGCTCACATATATGGTCTCAAACACTTTAGAGGAACAAGTTTGGATATTAACTAAGTAGTATGAAAACATATACTGTCTGAGCCTTTGAGTATTCCATAGCAAAGCACATCATGACTTATGGATCAACGATTATTGGGTCTCATAATTGATGAGCTTCTTGCCCCAGTACTGGATGAGTCTTCACTTCTTCCCAGACTTGTGATATTGCCCCCAACGCACATCTCAATGAATTTTCAAAGGTTGTCAAAAAGAGGATTAATAATCTACCAGAAACTTGTGCACTATTACCTCTATATTCAATCCTGGTATGCTTGATAAGACCAGGGAAAGATGTGTTTGACAACTTAAAGAAACTTTACCGATTCTTGAAAAAGTATTGCAAATCTTTAACTATATTCTTTCTTATTCGTTCTCATACTCATAATCTCGACTTCTTATCCGTGAGCTAAGACCTAAGCATCTTGTTTTTCCATCAGCCTCAATAATTTGTTAGAAGCCTCACATTCTAACTCATTTTTGTACTCATAGGTTTCTACTAAACACAGGCTGCTCAAAATTTATCTCACGATTAGAATTCAGAAACATTCAAGTTGTTAACGATTGAGACACCTAAAAAGAAAATTAGGAACAAATATATACATTCAGAAAAGTAATAGACATTTGTATGGGATGAACCAAAGAATACTAATAATAATAGAAGTGTCAAGAATGATAAAGAATGTAAAGAATGAAAAAGAATGTGAAAATGTATAAAATTATTACCACTTGAGAAATGAAAGAAAACATCTTTAATTGTAGAAAAGTACAATTAAAATAGCAGCCCTCACAAAATATTCCTTAATGCTCGCGGGCAAAAACATAGGGTTTAATTTTGAATATTACTCTAAACTTCATATAAAAACTAAAAGAAGATCTTATGTAGTCTGATTGTTCAATTCTTTTTCATGGGAAACGTGGTCAAATACCAATCACAAACTTTCATTCCCATCATCTTTAGGCATCTTGTTGTCGTGCAGCTCTGGATCCTCCATCAGATCTTCTTCCTCAGTTATATACACCAATCATGGTTCAGATTAACCTCCCAAACTGGAAAGTATTCTTTATATACTCCAAAAGACTACCTTCTCCTTTCAGGTTGGACTATTTCTCTTCTTCTTGCCTATTCAACCTTTTCTTCCCTGGTTGGAAATTAGGAACAAATTTAGATCCAAAATGATTCTCCTTCGTGATGATAGTTTTGGCCCGATTATGAGTATTTATTACTTTTATGATTGGTGGGGTATTCATCAAACTCTCTAAACTATCCAAAGCCACGCTTTCCATCAGAAAATCTGATATAGGTGTTTGAGGTATCTTTAGGGTTGCATCTGCCCAATTTGTTCTTAAACCTATGGGCCATTCTCAAATTATATCCATTAGAGTCCTTTATCTTGGTTTTCCTTTCCCATCCTCTTGCACAATGTGTCCTTCACAGGATTTGATTATATTAATCTTTGTTGGGGCAAAGATTTCTAGACCCTGAATCTTAACTCTTTTCTTTTCTACCTTGTACCACTGAATTTCTTACTCTAAAGGATCCTGGAATTTTCCCTCATGATTGCTAGGAACATTAGTTGAACAATCTAAAGTTCCAGTCTGGTTTATCCAAGGAGCCTCCTTATAGGTCAACTTCTCGTTCGAAGGCCACTGTGGCTGGACATATCATGGCGTAATCAATCTGGCTTTGAGCATTTTTAATGCAGTTTTTCGCATGAAAAATGAAAGGGAGGGAACTGAAAACCCTGTAATTTTTTTTATTCTCATATAATCCCTTTAACGAGAGGCTACTTAGTGATGACTTTAGAGATAGAGCTTGGTTGTCTTGACTAGATGATTTTGAAGGGTTAGAACATTGAATCATTAGAGATTGACCCTTCTTAGCTTTTTTGATCAGCATTTGATCCTCTTATATGCACCTCCTCTTTTAGTAAAGCTTATCTCTCATAAGGGAACCTTTATCTCTCATTACTTCTTCATTCATTGTTGGTTCAGTAGGGCCTTCTAAGACCACATCTGATTTTTAAAGCTGGCTTGAGATATCATGCTCCTTAATAGGTTATCAATCACCTATCATTGTCATTTCGGCTCCACAACTGACATTCATAATCCCATTCAAAGCCTTTACAACGAGATCCTCTAATAGCTTCTCTCCATAGATCACAACATTCACCGTCTCCATTAATTTAGACATTATTCTCTTGATTTATTCTGGAACCTTTTTGCTTGATCGATAATCTCTTATTGGGTCTTTACAAGTTGCTCCTAGATTCTCTCTCCTACTAACACATGCTAATATTTCATTCATCACTTTTGATCCTTCTAGAGATACGCCCCGAGTAACTTCGATTGGCTCTCAGAAATTCTACCACAGTACCCTTTTATTAATATTTTATTAATGTAGGTGAAAAATATGACCATTAATTAATAAAATGCAATGTGAAAAGTAAATACAACGTAGATGCAATGTAAATACAATGCATGGTGTTGATTCTAGACCGATTCCTTAGAATAACTTTTTATATTAGAAACGAAGTTTGGTTACAAGGCTTAAACATATCACAGATAATCTGAGCTATCTTTCCTAATTACTGGATGTCCCCAGTAAATCTTAAATCCTCTGAGCTTCTTCAGTCTCGGGTTCCTATCTTTCACTTACAACATCAGCTTCATGTGATAAGTCAACCAAGTATTGAGTCACTTAAGCATGTTGCAGGTAGCTCGCGATGAGGTCATCCCTTTGCTTAACTCTCCACTGAGCCTATTCCCAATTATGGCACCACTGTATAACTCCTCCATAGGGGACTAATAGCAGTTCACTTGCTCTTCTCTGAAAATCTTGAACCATGGCCTCGAGTTCAATCACACGACGCTTCTTTAAGCTTTCAACATCTGCACATTTTGAATTATTTTATCGACTCTGATACCGTCTCAAGGCTATCTCTAAACTCAAGATTCTACCTTTCAATTTCTCGTTTTGGGCCTGACTCTTTTGCAGCTGTTGCTCTAGCGCATTATTTTCTCTTGAAAATAGCTTCGCCTGATGTTTACTTTGCTTAAGCTCTTCACTGCTTTCTCCAACTTCTCTTTTTAAACTTATCACTTCCTGTCTCCACTCAGTAGGGTACTTACTTGAGCTAGTGCCACCTGAGCCTTGACCATTCACTGGTAAGATAAACGGAGATCGTCGAAATCCAATATGAGCTATTTTTATACTTTTTCGATCCAGTAAGCTCGACCCTTTTGAATATCGATTTCCAAACTTTTTTGGTATGTCTCATTCTCCAATCTCTATAATTTCTCATTCCACTGTTTCCTTTCAGCCTCAAAATCAAGTCCGCCTAGTTCTAGCAGAGGTGGTACCACTCTGAGATGTTTTTTCATATACCGATTATTTTCAAGATTGACCAACGATATATGACCATTAATTAATAAAATGCAATGCGAAAAGTAAATACAACGTAGATGCAATGTAAATACAATGCATGGTGTTGATTCTAGACCGATTCCTTAGAGCAACTTTTTATATTAGAAACGAAGTTTGGTTACAAGGCTTAAACACATAACAGATAATCTGAGCTATCTTTCCTAATTACTGGATGTCCCCAGTAAATCTTAAATCCTCTGAGCTTCTTCAGTCTCGGGCTCCTATCTTTCACTTACAACATCAGCTTCATGTGATAAGTCAACCAAGTATTGAGTCACTTAAGCATGCTACAGGTAGCTCGCGATGAGGTCATTCCTTTGCTTAACTCTCCACTGAGCCTATTCCCAATGATGGCACCACTGTATAACTCCTCCATAGGGGACTAATGGCAGTTCACTTGCTCTTCTCTGAACACGCTTCTTCAAGCTTTCAACTTCTGCACATTTTAAATTATTTTATCGACTCTGATACCATCTCAAGGCTATCTCTAAACTCAAGATTCTACCTTTCAATTTCTCATTTTGGGCCTGACTCTTTTGCAGCTGTTGCTCTAGCGCATTATTTTCTCTTGAAAATAGCTTCGCCTGATGTTTACTTTGCTTAAGCTCTTCACTGCTTTCTCCAACTTCTCTTTTTAAACTTATCACTTCCTGTCTCCACTCAGTAGGGTACTTAGTTGAGCTAGTGCCACCTGAGCCTTGACCATTCACTGGTAAGATAAATGGAATCGTCGAAATCCAGTCTGAGCTATTTTTCTACTTTTTTGATCCAGTCAGCTTGACCCTTTTGAATATCGATTTCCAAACTTTTTTGGTATGTCTCATTCTCCAATCTCTATAATTTCTCATTCCACTGTTTCCTTTCGGCCTCAAAATCAAGTTCGCCTAGTTCTAGCGGAGGTGGTACCACTTTGAGATGTTCTTCCATATGCCGATTATTTTCAGGATTGACCAACGATATATTATCATTTACTCTATTGCTTCTCCACTACTCGTACTCTTGTGACAATCTTAAGTCGAAGGTAAAAAGTTTTATTCTACGAGTGTGCCTTAATTCATTGGCAACCCCTTTGACTTTATTCTTGCACTACTCTCATCTGAATACAAACTTAGACCCAAATAAATCCCAAGTTGCCGGAATAAATTGCCTCGACCCATACTGCCTAGAAACCAGTTACGAAGCATACCCTACAAAACCCTATAGGCTTGTCAACAGAACCCAATCTCTTTCCCTACAACTATACAATATGTCTGACGAAACATTCCATGAAGTGTACCACAAAATATCACTATCTCAGATATCTTTGAAAATGACCATCCACTTTTCTTCAGTGAAACCCCATGCCAATATTAATAAAGGAAATCCTTCAAAGGTGAAACTCCTTCTAGAGATACTTGACTAGGTGCCCTCTCGACGTGTTTGAAGTGACTAAGGATTTAGACTAGCAACAATGACTCACACTATATGAAACATCCTTCTTATTCTTGTCTATAAGAGTTCAGGGAATGAAAGGTTTCTGCCAATATAGCCGAAACGAGATCCACATGTCTGTTTAGTCTCTTGAGCATGTCTACCACCGATGCATCAACGTGCCTTAGAACCTTTGGGAATATGAATAGCCCATAAATACCTAGATAAAACACTTAAATTTTCTTTCTTCTGTCAGGATGAGGGTTAATTACTACTCTCAGAGCGGTCCAAGTAATACACTCACTATCTTTTTTTTGATGCCTCATACGACCTACTCTTCACTCATGACAGTCATCAAAAGTAGTTTTTTCTTGAAGGAATAAGTATTTGATGGCTTGGTGTACACCTTGTCTTCTTGGAATCTCGGACAACGAATCAAGGCGTGATACTCCTCTATGGTAGGTTTCATGTCCACTCGGCCAAAAGTAAAACAACTATAGGCGGGGTTCTAGAACTTGACTAGAGCTCTAAACAGATTTTGGACAATCAAAATGTCTAAGAGATACGAGATGTCTCTATAGAGTTGATAAAACAACTGCTTATCATATCATTCTCACTTTCCCCAAATCTCTTTCAGCTCGGACATATCATTTTGATACACATTGATGTGAATATACCTAATCAAATATGACACATACTGATAGGGAAGCGGTGGCGGGTTAATGAACGTTGCTCTTGTTGAAGAATCAAACCTAGAAAGCTTTAGACTCGATGAAGAACAATGGGGAATGAATAGGGGAAGGTGACAGCAGTAAGTAGAGTTCTTAGGGTTTCTTTTAGGTGCTAGAAACAAGGTAAGAAATAAGATTAGAACAAGATAAACAAAGATAAAGAAATTAAAAAAAAGTATGATAAACAAGAAATCAAAAAATCTCCCTTATGAAGGTGAACGGTAAAGATGATGATGGTGAGGATGGATTTGTGGAAAATAGATGGATAAGTGTCCTATCGAGCCCTCCTAGTCATAATGAAAAGGAAAACACAATAATATGGCTCTAACCAACCCTCCTAGTCATGATGAAAAGGTAAATTGGAGTGTGAAGATTAATATCCCTCACAAGAACTTGAAAGAACTCAAGGAGAAGAAGCTTCGAAGGCACAAGGCAATCAACACTTGCAAAAACGAACTCTCGTTGTATTATTAATCAAAGAAATCTGATTTACAAAGTTAACAAAGTCTCCTTTATACAGGGGCTGAGTTCTAAAGGTCCTAAATAACTAATGAATAAAATAATAATAAAAAAACATGTTTTAACTCTAATTCCTAATAAAATTATAATAACAAAAATAATATTTTAACTCAACCTTAATTCCTAGTAAAATAATAAATCTAATCCTAAAAGATAATGCATCATTCTATATTAAATTATATTACAAATAATAAATATAAATATTGAAAATTCGTAATATTTACAAAATCACGTATTAATCTCGTATAGGAATTTATGCATGCGATGTCTTCACTAAAATGAACGTATCTTGAGTTCCCGATATTGGATTGATGTAATTAAAAAACCATTGGAAAGATAAGAGACAGATGGTTGTATCTATGGAAGATATGTTGACCAAATAAGATCAGGATCCCATTAAAAAAGTTGTCGCAAGTATGGTACTGTTCTGATCTTCTTTTCCAAAGCTTAGACGAGTGGATCATTTGGAAGAGTTATTACTTCTTCCTTTGATGTGAGCTTTGTGATGCATGTATCATCCTCCCTTTCTTCAAAAAGATTCGACCTCGAATCTGAAACATTAAAGGGAGCAACATTAGAATAGTTTAATGATTCATTCACATTATGCTTACCGAATAGATATGCTTTGAATATTCGAGACTTTGTTCCTCTAATAGGTTCGAGTAGAAACATTAGTCTAAAGAAGCATGTATTATGGACTCCGGTGCATGTATCATTCCTCCACTCCTCAAAAGAATTCATCATTGAATCTGAAAATCCAAGAGAAAGAGAATTAGATGTGTTGAAAGTAAAACTTGTGAAACATTTACCAGGATCAATGTGATGTGTTATTATGCGTGTTTGTCGAGGTTTCTTCTTTGTAGGAACTGATTTCTTGTTGTCTTGAAATCCTCTTTTGCATACAAGTCTTGTAATCTGATTTTTAGGTTGAAATTCAACATGGCCCTGACCACTGTTGGCTTTCTGTATGATTGCTTCAGATAATTTCTCCATGGTGTTATTCGTGTGTGGCGAGAATAAGTGTTTAAAAAACATGTTAAAGTAATCCCTTAAGTCTCCTAAGTGTGGTTCATGAATTAAGAATTATCGGGAGGAGATTTGTGGACTGTAGAACCTGTTTAGTTGGCAAGGAAACTCATATACAAGATAAAGCTCATTAAAAGAACTTTTAAAAGTATGGGTAGAAATATCAGAAATATCCGAGTTATCGTGATATACATCTTTGATATGTTCAATTCTCGGAATAGTAGTATGCTTAAGAGTATACTTTCATGGTAGTGCATCGTCTACTATGCTTTGTTTACCTTGGTCTTTGGAGTCTCGTAAATCGTGACTCTTCATTTGTAACACCCCAATCTATGAATTATAATTTCAACTACCCAATAATAAATCATATACGATTGTATCACAATGGCTTAGTGGGTCCTACAAATATGATAGTGATTTAGTTGCAATCTTCTACATTATCTCATTAAATAGTAGTTCATTCAAAATATTTGGAACCACTCATTGATAAGATATTTTGGTGCAAAGTCATATTTGAAACAGAGAACCAACAATTCATTTCAGTTACTCTATAATTCGATGAATAGACCAACAAAGCATTAAATAATGTTAATAGAGAAAGAAGGGAATATAAAGAAGATTTAAAAGAAAAACAATCGGTAATGGTGGGTGTTTATCTTCCGGTGACTTGGATGTGTTTAGAAGATCTACGTGGTGGGATGCTCAGGTTGGCAGCGAGGAACAACATAGATCATCTTGACTCCATTGGATGGTCATCGAAGGTAAACTAATGAGCTTTATTTCAAGAAAATTGAATGATTTTTGTTATATATACAACCGTTCATCATGAGTCTTTATGAATGAAGGTAAGATCTGTGACAAGGAGAGCGAGTCGAGTCTGATAGAGTACATTGGATTTCAAACGATGGTTGAAGATCACGATCGACGCGTCGATCATCGGGTTCGACGACCGGTCGGTGAAACTTCTTACCTCGTCTATAGAATGGTCAAGGAGATGGCTACAGGAAATGAAAAACAAGAAAGAAAATTTGAAGTGAAGAAGGAGCAAATCACGTGGGTTCTTTTTGATAAAGTTCAAAAGGGGTAAATTACAAGCTGAGTTATCCAAGTTTAGTAAAAATTAACCTTGTCTTTTAGCTTTCGTATTATTATGATTATAGCATAATGGTTTAAATAAGATCAATTTAGTCCATGATGTTAGTAATTAAATATTACTGGCTCTTCAAGTTTTTGGTTATGCAAATTGGGTTTCCAAATTATTAATTAGATTTTAATAAGTTATTTTTTATGGCGAGGAAAATTGTTTGAAGTTGTATTTGTACGATAGATTGTATGTGTTCGTTAGAAATAGATTGGAAGCTAGAAATCAAGTTAGTGAGATGGAATTCAAGAGTAATATTTTGGGTTTTTCGATGTCTTGAATCCAAATCCGAAGTCCGCTTCGTCAAATTCAGACCCGAAATTATTGGAAGTTGATTTCAAGATCGAGAACGTTCGAATGAAGTTTAAATGGTCGATCAGTATGGCACAAAAATGGAGGTAATACATTACTACCTCTTTATGCTTTATGGAACATGTTGATAATGGATAAATCCATGAATGTATATAATTGGTCTATTATGCCTGTTTGATTATGGATGGATTCGAACCGAATACGGTTTAAGTGATAAATTAGTTAAGATTCTATTAAATTACAAGTCTTGTGATTAAGTGATAAAGGAAACATACTTGAATTTGTAAATTATAATTTATTTCACTAAAGGTACTTGGATGATAAATTATGAGAATACTTCGATTAGGTAAAATTACGAAAATACCCTTATGTTGTAATAAGAACAAGAATTGACTCTGGAAGTTGGATAAGAATTTTTAAAGACATATTGATATGACGAAACTATTGATGTGTATAGAAAATACTGGTTTTGCTTAGGAAATCTGGATAACCGATTTCTAAACTCAAGATGGCTTGTACAAGATACTAGAAGTTTGTTAAGGAATAATTTAAAGTTTAGAGATTATTCGGGAAAGCGATTAACCCTAGAATCTCTAAATTATAATTATCTTTGTTAAGAGTTTTAATACCGCAATTATATGATTAAGAAATTACGAAATTACCCTTGAGAGGAAAAAGTAGCCCAAATTGACCCTGAATGGAAAAGTACTCAAGAAGTCATTCCTAAATCAATGAATTATTAGTTTCATCGTTAAATTCACACGTTTATACAGAAAATTCCTGATAATCCGTAAATCTCCGAGTTATGAGTAAATACTTGAAGAATAATTTATCGAGGGTGCTCTTCTATCAGAATTGTTTGAAGGAAATGAAATAGATGATAAGTTTGAATTAAATAATAATATAGAATGAAAGGAAATGATTGAAATACGTTAGATCTGTAAAATAACCAAAATACCCCTATAATAGAAATGACTCAAGAATATCACCAAGCCCAGGAATGAATGGATATCCTCAATCTTTAAAATGAATAGAAACATATTGAGCACCAAAATGATGAAAATGCCCCTATGGTCTAGACTAAGTAAATATCTTGGGTTAATTAAGGAATTCAAATAAACATAGGTGTTGTACTACCCTTAAAAGTAATGGAACATAATTTAAGTGAGTAGATCAACCCTAATGCTATATCAATACCTGAATGGAATATATATCACTTGAATGCGTTTTCGTCTTCTCAAGTTTGTATCGATGATAATTCTGGAAGTACTTAGCTCAGTTCAACTTTAGAGTGCATTCGATACTAAGAAGTGGATATTCGTGAGACAAATCAACCACGAATATCAAAATTACTTTATTATATGACTAAATTGAATTGAACGAAAATACAAAATGTATCTGAAATTCAGAAATGTCTGAATTACTCTGGAAAACTCTGAAGTAACCGAGATAGAATTGATTGCTAAATGAACTAAGTTACCTCAATAACTGAGGAATAAATAAATGATTTGGATGAGGCTGGAAACACTGTTGAACTTACATGATAAATTGTCCTTATGGGTCATGAACCATGAATCAAGTCGTATGTATTTCCTGATATCGTTGAAACATGGAAATGAAATAAAGATCGTTGGAAGATCTATTCAGCGATGTTTACGAAGATGATTTATGGACAAGAATTGTTAGTATTAAAGAGTGAATATCCTGGAAAGGCAACAAATCAGCGGGTCGACATGCATTTTTTAGTTCGAATTGTTCGATAAACCGATTGATCAACATGGATTGTAAATGTCTTGAATCTCCGTTTCTCCTTTATTAGCTCAAATCACTCCGGTCATTCCTGAACGCTTTCTTGATACACATGAAAATATAGTGGGATTCTAAAGTATCAACCTTAAATGTCTGATTAGATCAGTTAGTAATTGATTCTCTTCAATAAGACCTTGTTCCTAGAATCCGATCAAATTGCACAAGTTTCATGTTATCTATACTGATAACTATAAAATGCCTCTGAAAAATACTTAGATTCTCTAGTGTGTTCCCTATATATTACTTAATTGTTTTAACATGTGGTACACTGAAATCTATAGTTACTATTTTATTGATCCACCAATTTAATAGTGATAGTATGGGTTATGACTGCAATCTGATTATTGGTTTTCACTGGTATATGATTACCATGATTAAGGATTTATAGAAATTATGTCACGGTACAAATTGTATTTTTGAGATACTGATTTATAGAGTACAACTCTGATCAAGTTGGAAAATTTTTATGGACCTAATTTGACTCTTAGGTAGGCTCTGCAGCCCTGAGATCATTCTCAGGTAGGCCCTGCAGCGCTAAAATGTGTTCTTAGGTAGGCCTCATGGCCCTAAAACTTTCTTGGGTAGGCTCTCAGGCCCTAAGATGTTCCCTTAGGTTAACTCTTTATACAATGGTTTTAAACTACGAGTTTAAAAAGCTCCAGTACAATATGATTTCTGAGATTTACTAAACTATCATTTGATTAGTGTACCTATTATGATTTTATCGTACTATTGGAACACACTAGAAATCCTATTCGATCTCCTGAAAATGTCATACTATGAATGTTTCCTATGACCTAAGATCTTCATGGCTTCTACTCGATGAACTACCAGTGGAACCCCAAATTATTCTAAAAAACGATATACATCTGATTCAATAAGGAAATTATATGGCTTTCTATTTATCTGCATGTCCTATAGCATAACTTGGTAGTTCTGTATTCCTGAGCTTTCTGAAGCTCACTCTATTACTCACCATTGCAGGTTAAAAGAAGTACCAGTGCATCTATCGACATCAGTAAAGAAGTTTTTCCGGCGTTGCTTGCAGAGTATGATACATGTGATTAGGGGCCATGTAATTGTATTTTGTTTTATATACGAGTCTGAAATTCTATTTTATTTCTGAATACTGATAAATTTTATTTTGTATTCATAAATCATTTTACGAGTTACATGTTTTGACAAAAATTTTAAATTTTCTGATATTGTTACAGTGGGTCGCTCTAGTGGCCCTAATGTGATACTCCAGATCGGATCGGGTTACCCACAACTGTCTAAGGGGGTTACATCATTGATATGTCATAGTGATTAGGGCTTTTAGGTGGTAACCCGTCAGGAGGGTCACCTAGCACTATTCAACAACTCTTGACGATGGATTATGGTATGGGCCAGTCTCATGTTGCTTTTACTTTCTCACCTTTTACATAGATTCCCTGTGCACGAACTATAAAGCCTGTGGAGTTGTTTAAATCCTGTTTCATCATTAAGATGGCGTCACAACTAAGGCTTTCCTGGATGTAGCCTTTTTGTAACAAATCTAACTCTTTGGTTTCTTCGAGATTGTATGTTTGACGAGGTATGATGGAACCTTGAATTAGATTGGTTTGTTTGGTGTTGTTTTCCTCTTTTCGGTGGTAATTCGTTAGGTGGATCACCTAACACTTCTCGAAAATAATGTAATAAAGATGAAAACACACTAGGCAAATCCTTTTTAATGTTAAAAATCGAAACAATTGATTCCCTAAAGCGAACAAGGATGGAGGGATGTTTGTAAAGAAGGTTCTCTCTTAATTCTTTTGTGCTCACACATAGATTTTGATTCACTCTTTTCTTCTCACAATTAGGTTCATTCACCTCCCATGGGTCATTATTCTTTTGGCTTTTGTAACTAGTGACCTATTTTGCTTTTGCCTCCTTCTCAACTTTTTCTTTTTTTTTTTACTTTCCCTACCTCCTCAAAAATTATCATTTGATCTTTAGGGGCTGGAAGTGTATCATTCTTTGCTAGTTGTTCTTTCTCCTTGTCAGGTTTGTCATCTCTTGGCTTTTTCAGAGAAGATGGAGTAGAAGATGAGAAAGGATTTGAAGGATTACCTTGGTAAGAGGATGAAGTACCTTAGTAATGTTCTCTGAATCGGAATCTCCTTTGGATTTGTTCTTCGATTTTCATTGCTTTCTTTAGTGTATCTTCAAGGTTTTCATACCCATGGAGATCAAGAAGATCAGTGATGTTTGAGTTTAAGCCGACGATGAATCTTGACATGGTGACCTCTTCTTTTTCAATTATGTTAGCCCTATTGAGTAAGGACTGCATCTCCTTGTACTAGTCTTCAACTAAACTTCTACATTGTCGAAGTCGGTGTAGTCGTAGTTTAACTTCTCGCGTATAATGTGTCAGTAGGAATCGCTTTCTCATGGTTTGTTTGAGGTCAGTCCAAGAAGCAATTGCTTGAATTTGGAAGTTCTCGATCTTTTTCCTTGTTTGCATCCACCAAGTTCGAGCATATCCTTCGAATTGCATGGTGATGAGGGGAACTTGTTTAGCTTGGGGCAGTAATGGTATGGGGCAGTCATGATATGAGAACATGAAATCAACTTTTCCTTCCCAATTGATGTACCTGTCCAGATCATTGTCTCCTTTGAAAGACGGGATCATGAACTATGGTTTTGCAAAGAGTTCGGGTGCTTGGAAACGTGGTTGTTCTCACTTGGCAGGTAAGCGAGAATGTACTCTTTAAAACTCACAATTCACTCCAAGAAAGTAACACAACGAGAGGCAGGTAAGCCGATGTTGTACTCTTTAAAACTCACTTTACCAAGTAGTATTCCTCAATTCGTATCAGAGTTTGATTACTAGCAAAGGCGATAAGAAAAACTTAAACGCTCTAAGAGGCCAAACAAATGTTAGACTCCAAGAGAACGAGAATGTAAAGAAGGAAGAAGTATGAAAACTCCTTAGTCCTACTAACACAAGGAAGATAATGTGTTAGATAATGAAAAAGAACAATAAAAAGGAAAAACAAAAGAACCTAAAGCAGTAAGAGTCAAAGAAAAAAGGAACCAAACCAGAAAGCCTAGAAAACGCTGGATCAACTTGAGCAACGTTTTTGAGGGGGTTATCGTTGTCCAAAAAATTTGGAAAACTTCTTGAATTCCTTTCGATGCGTTAAGAAACCACTTGTAAAATTTCAGAACCAAATACCTTTAGTAGTATCCAGTAGGCTCTGTTGAACGGTGAGTCCTCAAACAATCTATTTTTCGTGATCACTTTGTTTGAAGGTGTTCTTGATCTCAAAAAATTCTGATTTTGTGTGTGCATGATATTGAATATATGAAGTTTCAATCTGAAAATTTCACCATGAAATTCATCCTGTATAATGCTCAAGAAATTCCACAAGATTCTAGACCGAATCTGCTGATGAAACTTGAATGATATATTTGAAGGATCTAATGAACTCCAATTGGGGTGAAATTTGAAGTGGAGATTAATTTTAAAATTAATATGAGATATGGATAATATCAACCCTAAATTCCTTCATTTGCAATTTTTCAATTTTTATCTTTTTTTTGGCTTTTTGATTTTTCTTTTTAAAAAAATTGCAAACTAACAAGAAGGATTTGAATCTTAATTAAAATTAAATAAGAAGAACTTGAAACAATGAATCTTTTGTGAACTAGCTCCGTTGGGGTACCTTGATAGTTTTGTGTTACAAGAACAAGCAAGATTGCTTGCTTGTTTCCAAGAATCGGCCCAAATCTAATACCGATTGATAGGGAAGTGGTGGGGGGTTAATAAACGTTTCTCTTGTTGAAGAATCAAATCTAGAAAGCTCTAGACTCGATGAAGAACAATAGGGAATGAATAGGGGAAAGTGGCGACAACAAGTAGGGTTCTTAGGGTTTATTTTAGGTGTTAGAAACAAGGTAAGAAATAATATTAGAACAAGATAAACAAAGATAAAGAAATTGAAAATAAAGTATGATAACTATGAAATCAAAAGATCTCCCTTATGAAGGTGAACGGTAAAGATGATGATGGTGAGGATGGATTTGTGGAAAATAGATGGATAAGTTTCCTATCGAGCCCTCCTAGTCACAATGAAAAGGCAAACACGATAATATGACTCTAACCAACCCTCCTAGTCGCGATGAAAAGGCAAATTGGAGTGTGAAGATTAATCTCCCTCACAAGAACTTGAAAGAACTCAAGGAGAAGAAGCTTCGAAGGCACAAGGCAATCAACACTTGCAAAAATGAACTCTCGTTGTATTATTAATCAAATAAATCTGATTTACAAAGTTGAATAAAGTCTCCTTTATATAGGGGCTGAGTTCTAAAGGTCCTAAATAACTAATGAATAAAATAATAATAAAATAAACATGTCTTAACTCTTATTCCTAATAAAATAATAATAACTAAAAATAATATTTTAACCCAACCTTAATTCCTAATAAAATAATAAATCTAATCCTAAAAGATAATGCATTATTATATATTAAATTATATTACAAATAATAAATATAAACATTGAAAATTCGTAATATTTACAAAATCACGTATTAATCTCGTATAGGAATTCCTGCATGTGTTGTCTTCACTAAAATGAACGTATCTTGAGTTCCCGATATTAGATTGATGCGATTCAAAAACCGTTGGAAAGATAAGAGACAGGAGGTTGTATCTCTAGAAGACATGTTGACCAAATAAGATTAGTATCCAATTAAAAAAGTCATTGCAAGTCTGCTGATATTCTGATCTTCTTTTCCAAAGCTTGGACGAGCGGATCATTTGGAAGAGTTATTACTTATTCCTTTGATGTGAGTCTTGTGATGCATGTATCACATGCCTAGGTTGTAAATTGTCTCTGTTCATTAGCTGCAACTGCTCATGCCATCTTAGAATGTCTGCATTGTCTTCTACCTCTTTTTGAATCCTTTGTTCCATATTACTAGCCTTCTACATGGACATCAGTCATGGATCAACACCAATGGGATGAAAAGTGCAATGCAAAATAAGAACAAAATAAAACAAAAGGACAAGAGAAAATTAGTCAGTAATCATAAAGGAATTAATCAGACATAATATAATTTGTCGATAAAACCTACCCCACATGCTGGCTACCCAATCATGCTTTAGTAGATCCTACCCAAACATGATTTCTACCCATATGATTTGTTTATAGAAAATCCTAACCTCATGTCATCTAGTTTGCATGCTTATTAGAATAAATAAACCTAGCCACATGATCTCTAGTTCGCATACATTTATTCTAGAATCAAAACTACACTACAAAAATTAAAAGGATCAAACAATCTTTTCCTTGTGTACTCTCCTCACAGGATTCTTATGATCTGGGTAGGCTCTATCTGGGTTTTACGTTTACTACATGCTGGGTTCGATTCTAAAGTAAGAGGTCTTTGAATTGTCCTTGTCGGTGCCCCCTTGGGCTGTCGAACCCTCAATCTTAGCCCATCATAGGCTTTTGAATCGAGTTCAATTCAAGGGGACACACCTCCTTATGTCCATACGGAGGTGAAAACCATCACGAGGTCCATTAGGTGTGAGCACCAGGAGCGATTCACTATCCCGTACGAAGTTGAAAACCACATGTGGGAGTAGTTTCTCACTCATACTTAAATAGGTCAGAACAGAGTTTTAGCTCAAGTTATACAAATACGAATGTGTAGTGTGTAATGAAAATCGAAAACAAAGCAAACAACACTAAACAGAAAACTCAAAACCTTGAACAATTATTTACTCTGAAAACATTAGCAAACAAATCAGTACAACTATTTAGTGATTAATCAAATTACAAGTGAAAAATTTATTCAAACCACACAAGCGATCAAAAATCAAATTAGAGCAAACTTGTAATTTTCATTATAAAAGACAATTAATTAGTCGACTAATGACCAAACTCTCTAAAACAATGTCCACAGTGGAGTCGCCAAGCTGTCGAAACAATTTTTCTGAAGGGGAAGAAAATGGGGCCTCGTTTCGAAATAAATCTTTGATGACCAATTAATGAAAAAACATGGTTTGAGTAATCACCACCAATCTTTGATTAGGGTGTGAATTGGCACCCAAAAATGTATTTACCATTTTAATAAAATATTAATTTTAATTAAAAAACAAACTTGCGGCATGCGTTACCAAAATTCGAGTTTTGGAGTCGGTTACGTGTATGGAAGGATTAATACCCCCACAATGCCCTAAATCGGTACCTAGTCGATTAATTAATCATCTTTGTAATGAAATTTATGAGTTCAAGTCTAATTTAATTTAAGATCCCCTAAAAACCTTCTTTGAATTTTTGGATGAAACATGATAATATTTAATTATTTACTATCAAGAAGAATCGATCTCTCATACCTTAAAGCAATCGATTCTTACTCAAATCGAAATAAAGAAATATTAAAATTCCATTCTAAAATTCATTATTAATTCAAAATAATAACACCTGAAATAATTTTTAAGAGAGAAACCAATAATATCTAATTATTTACAGTCGAGAATAAATGGCATTTCATGTCTTAAAACAATCATTCATTACTCCAACCAAAATAGAAAGATATTGCTATTCTCAATATCGATTCGAGTGTTATTATTTCAAAATACCCAACGGAAAGCACATGCAAAAATAAAGAAAATAAAGATATATCATGCAAGTAAAATTAATTATTTATTTTACCAATATTTAATGAGAATAAGGATGTTCAATTATTTAAATATCTTGAGACGAGACCTTAGATTCAATCTAACAATTTTTTCTCAAATGAATTTAATTAAAAGAAAATGATCTTTTTCTCAATCCCCCAATTTTAAAATGAATTTGATTTAGTTCGTGTCACTAAATGGAATATACTTTCATTTTAAAATTATCGAAAGTAACTTTCTTATACGTTAAGACCATCACTTTATGACAATATTAAAATGAATGAATATTACCCTTAGTCAATTTATTTTGATTCAAGTCAAGTGATGCTTATGAGGGTAACATGCAAACTTAATTAAAGACTAAAATGAACTAACATGCAAGCAACATGCAAAAATTAAAAAAAATAAAAACAGGACTAAAACATAAACAATAAACCAACATGTCAAAATTAAAATAAAATAAAGTATAAAAGTGACTAAAATGAGCATTTTTAATATTGAATGCTAAAATTATAAAATATGAAAATAAATAAAATGTGGGGTTAAATTAAAATAAATTAAAATTGCATGACCAAATTAAAATAAATACTAACACACATTCAATTATAAGTTAAATATAACAATAGAAAATACACAAGTTAATTTCTCTTCAATTCTAAAATGAACATATCATTTTAAATAACAATATAAATCATCAAATTTAATAGTTGAAATACTTTTTATAATAAAAATAACTATTAATTTCTTAATTACATTGTAAGTGTTCCATCTTGGATCAATCATCAATGGTCATCATTGTTTAATTTAGCCTTAAATCTTCAAAACCTATTAAAAGTCAAAAAATATTTAGAAGTAAGAATATTTACAGAAATGAGAAAATATATTTACAAGTGTTTATATAATTATCACTAACCACTTTCAATGTTCTTAATTTCTTCAATTTGTTCATCTTTTTGGACTGCTATAGGTGATGATCTCAGCCAATTTTGTGAAAAATGAGACACTCAATAATTTTTGGAGTTAAGGAACTCCGAAATGGGTAAAGAACACATCCTCTAGTGCTGAAAGTAGATTCTGAAGCCACTGTAGATACATGAATTGCCAAAATATATCGAGCCATTAAAAAAAATTATAGGATAGGTCTTACTTTTGTTCTTCCACCAATCAAGCAAATCAAATTTATTAACATCATATTCTACTTTGTTCTCTAAATACTTTTCAAGTTGAGATTTTCCTTCACTAAACACATTTTCAGCCCTCTTCCTTTTGTACTTAGTCTTGGAATAAACAAACAAATTAAGCAGCTCATCATTCTCAACCCTAGAGACATTAGATTGAGAACAAACAATTGGTTCATCTTGGGATATACCACTCAACGAACTATAATTATCAAACAACTCATTTAAAGTTTATTTTACAATTTCACACAGCTGCTCAGTTTTCTTAGCATTGTAAACTTCTTCAATCACAAAGATTACATAATCCATCTTATGTCCAGGATCTAAAATCATAGAAATGAGTAAGATTTGTTTAATATTTTTCACATTCCCCCAATACTTGTAATATTTTTCCCTCATATTTATAACCATAAGTTTTATGCTTGAGTTTGGATCATTTAGCTTGTCATTAATTCTCATTCCAATGCCAAACACAACATAGAAATAAGAATTGCTAGTAAATTTTGAAGAACTAGAGAGCTTCAATGTAGCATCATAAAAGTCTATTAAACATGGCAATAAAGCACGAGCATGCTCCCAATCTATGTCAGAAGGCAAGACCTTCATTTTTTAACTCGAAAGCTCATATCAATACTTAAAATCATGCTCCCCAACCTATCAAAAGTTGTTTCGAATTTCAAGGCAACATCTAGCATTAGAAATGTTGAGTTCTATCTAGTTTCAACATCCAAGCAAACTAAACCCTTGTTCTCTAACTTTTTTTGCTCAACACAAAACTTAAACCTTTGCATCCTAGCTGGTGATAACCTAACATATCTAACAATCGAACGAATTCTAAAAACCAAGTCATCTAAATCTTTCAAACCTTTTTTAACAATTAGATTTAATATATGTACACAAAACCAAATGTGAAGGTAATCAGTGTAACCCCCTTATACCGATGCGGATAGCCCGATCCGATCTGGAGTGTCACATTTGGGCCACCGGAGTGACCCACCGTAAAAATAGCGGAAATTTTAAAACTTTTCTTAAAACATGTCAAATCATAAAATGATTTATTATAATTCAGAAATAAAACAGGTTTTTCAAACTCAGATATAAAACAAAATACAATTACATGCCCCCTAATCACATATATCATACTCTGTAATCAACGCCGGAAGAACTCCCTTACTGAAAACGATAGCTTCACTGGTACAATTCTTTTAACCTGCAATGGTGAGTAATAGAGTGAGCTTCAAAAAGCTCAATAATACAGAACTACCAGATGATGCTATATGACATGCAGATAAATGGAAAGCCATATAATTTCCTTATTGAATCATACGTATACCCGTTGCAGAATAATCTGGGGTTTCATCAGTAGTTCATCAAGTTGAAGACATGAAGATCACAGTTCATAGGAAGCATTCAAAGTATGACATTTTCAGGAGATCGAATAGGATGTCTAGTGTGTTCCAATCAAAACCAGTGAAAAGATATAAATCTTTTAAAAACATAGATGAACCCCCAACCAAACTCCATTATGCAGTTCCCCGGAACTGCATCCATAGGGCTTGCCCTCAACACACAACAAAAAGGGGAGCCAACCTAAGGATATACCTTGGATCTACCCAAGGACATCCTTAGATCCGTAGGGTTACCTTAAGCACACAACTAAGGGTACCAACCTAAGGATATACCTTGGGGAATACCCAAGATATCCTTAGGTTCGTAGGGTTACCTTATGCACAAAGCAAAGGGAACCAACCTAAGGATATACCTTGGGACCTACCCAAGATATCCTTAGGTCCGTAGGGTTACCTTATGCACACAACAAAGGGAACCAACCTAAGGATATGCCTTGGGGCCTACCCAAGATATCCTTAGGTCCTTAAGGACTTACAGCCAGATCAGGACTGTGTCTCCATACTCCAGATTCCTATCCATATAAAAATATAGTATAAATCAGTTTTATCCATAAATCGTAATACCTGGATCGTGATCCAGTAATATGTCATATCCGTGATCATGAAATAAATCGTATATCAAATTTCCACCTGTACACCATAAGTAGTCAAATGATTAACCCAAGGGAGTACCTTGGGCCTGAAAGCCTACCCAAAGATCCCCTTAGGTCCGTAAGAAATTTCCAGCTTGATCAGAGCTGTACCTCCAGTCTACCCAATATAATATCCCAGTAAAACAGTTCGAGTATAACCAGTGAAATATAAAACTATAATTCATAAACCAGTAGTTTATGTGATTCCATAAATCAGAAACAATTTATATTTTCGATAAAACCATAATCATAAATCACTTACCATGTTGCCATGGTTCATAAACCAATAAATCAATACTTGTACTAAACTCATTTCAAAACATATAAAACTGTCATGTAATTCATTTGGAACACACCAGAATATCCACGTATATTTTTCAGAGGCATTTATCGTTATCAATAAGGACAACATGAAACTCGAGCAATTTGATCAGATTCTAGGAACAACGTTCTATTGAGGAGAATCGATTACTAACCGATCTAGCAAGAAATTTAAGGTTGATACTTTAGAATCCCACTATATGTTCGTGTGCATCAGGAAAGTGTTCCAGAATGCCCGGAGTGATTTGAGATAATAAAGGAGAAACGAAGCTTCAAGACATTTACAATCCATGTTGATCGATCGGTTTATCGAACAATTTGAACTGAACAATCTCTCAGAACTAATGCATGTCGACCTGTCAATTTACTACCTTTTCAGAGTATTTACTCTTTAATACCAATAATTCTTGCCCATAGATCATCTTCGTAATCATCGCTGAATAGATCTTCCAATAGTCTTTATTTCATTTCCATATTTCAACGATACCAGGAAATACATACGTACTTGATTCATGTTTTATGACCCATAAGGATAATTCATCATGTAAGTTCAATAGTGTTCCCAAACTCATCCATTCACCTATTTAATCCTTAGTCATTGAGGTTACTCATTTCGTTTATCAGTCAAGTATATCTCGGTTACTTCAGAGCTTTCCAGATAATCCAGACGTTTTTGAATTTCAGATACATATTATACTTCCATTTAATTTAATTTGTCTTCGTGGTTCATTTGTCTACCAAATATCCATTTCTTATTATCGAATGCGACCTAGAGTTGAGTTGAGCTGAGTACTTTCAAAATTATCATCGAACCACACTTGAGAAGACGAACACACATTCATGTAACATCTATACATTTCAGGTACTGATATATACACTAGCATTGATTGCTCGGCTTAATATGTGATCCATAACTTTTAAGAGCAATACCACAACCATGTTTATTTGGATTTCTTAATTAATCCAACACTTCTACTAATTTTAGGTCATAAGGGTATTTTGGTCATTCTAGTGCTCAGTTTCATTCCATTCTTTTCAGAGCTTGAGGATATCCAATCATTCCTGAGCTTGGTAATATTCTTGAGTCTTTTTCATTACAGGGGTATTCTGGTCATTTTACAGATCCAGTGTATTTCAATCATTTCCTTCGATTCTGTCTTATTAATTAATTCCAACTTATCATTTATTCCAGACCTTTCAAATAATTCTGAAAAAAGAGCACCCTCGATAATTTATTCTTAACTCAGATATTTTCAGGTCAATTGTCTTCTCAAAAGTTACCAACATGTTATCAAAAATTTTCTCTACAAAGACATGATCTTAACAATTAAATCTGTAATTCATTGAGTTAAGTACAAATCCTCAAAGTACTTTCTCATTCAGGGTCAACTCGAGATATTTTTACCTTTCAAGAGTATTTTCATAATTTCTTAACCAGATGATTTCGGTATTAACTCTTAACGAGCATACTTATAATTTAGAGATCCTATGGTTAGTTGTTTCCTCGAACATTCTCTGATCTTGAAATGATTCCTTAACAGACTTCTAGTATCTTGCATAAACCCTCTTGGGGTTAAAAATCGATTATCCATAATTTCCAAGTAAAACTAACATTTCTTATACATATCAATATATTTATCAGATCAATATGTCTTTTCAGATTTATTAATCCACTTCCAGGGACAATTCTTATCATTTTTCAATATAAGGGTAATTTCATAATTTTACCTAATCGAAATATTCTCATAATTTCCCATCCAAGTACCTTTAACATGTAACCTTTGATGATATAAAATATAAGTTACAAATCCAGGGTTGATTTCTTTATCACTAATCACAAACTTGTAATTTAATTCTAACAATTCCTCAATCTCTTATATTAGTCATTCGATCTATATTCAGTTACAGAAATTCTACCACATTCATATCAAGTGTATAAATTATTCAACTCCACAAAAGTGACCAACATTATCTTATTCGTTCATTTACCAATATACACATGTTCTATAAAGCATAAAGAGGTAATAAAGTATTACCTCGATTTCCATGCAATACTGATCGACCATTAAATTTCATTCGAATGTCCTCGATCTTGAAATCATCTTCCAATATTTCCTAGGATCCATATCAACAGAAATTACATAAAAAACGGAGCTTAATTATGAAAAACGGATCGAATCGGATGATAAATTAGCAAAAAATAGCTTACCGGGTTCAAATTTGGCGAAACGGACTTCGTATACGGATTCAAGACGTCGAAAACATAAAATATGACTTTTCAAAAATCTTTAATTTATTCATAGTCAACGGGTTTGACTGGCAATTTCGAGGCATTCGGGTTTGAATTTCGAAAAACGGACTGTAGAATTGGATTTAGAACATCGAAAAACATCAGTATAGGTATATTCGGTCGAAGTCAAAGGTCGTTTAACGCACGGTCAAAGCCGATCAAAGTTTTGGTCAACTGTGGTCAACGCCGGTGAACGATCAACAGTCGACTATTTTACACAAATATCACACTAACAAAAATTAATTATCAAATTAGCCATATTCTGCAAATATTTACTAAACTAATACCAAAATTTTACACAAATAGCACCCAAACAGAAATTAATTACAAAATTATCACCCAAACGATGCCCACTCTCAGGGGGTAGCGCGTGCGGCACGTGAATAGTAACCCGGTGTCGATAAATTCCCAGAAAAATTCCTAAAAATTATTTTAAGCGATGTTGAGGCACTTACAAAGCTCGGTTCACAATTTTGAACGGCGGAGAACTCGATTCCGAAACGTCAGAAACTTTGATGGTCTCACCCCTTCACGCGCCGGCGACGACGGAGAAACGGAGAACACCGGTGGACTCAGAACGATGCAAGGAACATGATGGTGTGGGAGGTATCGTAAACGGATGACCGGATCGTCGTGAATCGATGAAAAACCAACTGAAATCGAGTTATTACCGACGATACTTCCGACTGAAATTAACGACGAATGGCGACGATTCACGACAAAAGGTTTGAGGGGTTTTGTTCCTCGGTCGAAAACGAACATGATGGTGGTTTCGATT
The DNA here is from genome assembly GCF_006381635.1 of Hibiscus syriacus. Lineage (NCBI taxonomy): Eukaryota > Viridiplantae > Streptophyta > Magnoliopsida > Malvales > Malvaceae > Hibiscus > Hibiscus syriacus. The sequence continues at coordinate 329,524 of NW_024062389.1, forward strand.
CGTTGATCCGAGGTCGGACGACGAGTAGATCGGAGATCGAAGTAGGGTGAACGGGGGAGGGAAATGGGGGAAATCTGGAAACTGAGCATGGGTGGGGGGAGTTATATTTCATCATATATAAAAAATGGTTAAATCATGGGTTTAGTCACTGAACTTCCTGCACTTCTTAAAATGGTATGCCAATTTTACAATTTTACAATTTAATCCCTAATTTCTTCCAAAAATACCAATTAAATTCACCACTTTATAATTTCTTAAATTTAGCCCCCACAATTGGGGTGTTACAATTCTCCCCTCTTTAAAAGAATTTCGTCCTCGAAATTTATTCATGTCACATAATTACATAAATGAAACTTCCATCAGTTCTTTCATATCTTCAAGTAGCTTTTATAAAAGTACGTGTCCTCCAATAATACTTAACCAACTGAGTATACATTCTCATCAGAATTGTCCCTCAGTCCAAGTAAATAATCAAAACAACTTTATCCTTGTGAAATCAATTCAGCCTTGGTTACGTGAATAGACTCATAGAGCAGCAACATATCCCAATTTAATTTATGGAGTCGGGTCAGCATTTCTCAGGTAATTAACTCTCACATCGTGAGGTACTTTACATTGTTTAGACAGATGTTACTAGTATTCCTTTTTGTACAAGTATAGCCTTAATAGATAAAAACTTCAATTTTCTTGTTACAGATAGGGACTCAGCTTGGAGTTTCGGCTAAGAGAGGTATGATTGTAGTCTAGGGGCATGTACTGATAAGATATATTTTGACATTCGACCGGCCGATCTATCTTGAAAATTTTTGACTCAAACCATAGCTCTCATACCACTAAATGTAAACCCCTCAGACCGATACGGATAGCCCGATCCGATCTAGAGTGTCACATTTGGGCCACCAGAGCAACTCACCGTAAAAAGAGCAAAAATTTTAAAAATTTTCTTAAAACATGTCAAATCATAAAATGATTTATTATTATTCAGAAATAAAACAGGTTTTTCAAACTCAGATATAAAACAAAATACAATTACATTCCCCCTAATCACATGTATCATACTCTGTAAGCAACGTCGGAAGAACTCCCTTACTGAAAACGACAGCTGCATTGGTACAATTCTTTTAACCTGCAATGGTGAGTAATAGAGTGAGCTTCGAAAAGCTCAGTAATACAGAACTACCAGATGATGCTACATGACATGCAGATAAATGGAAAACCATATAATTTCCTTATTGAATCATACGTATACCCGTTGCGGAATAATCTGGGGTTTCATCAGTAGTTCATCAAGTTGAAGCCATGAAGATCACAGTTCATAGGAAGCATTCAACGTATGACATTTTTAGGATATCGAATAGGATGTCTAGTGTGTTCCAATCAAAACCAGTGAAAATATATAAATATTTTAAAACCATAGTTGAACCCCCAACCAAACTCCATTATGCAGTTCCTAAGAACTGCATCCATAGGGCTTGCCCTCAGTACATAGCAAAAAGAGGGAGCCAACCTAAGGATATACCTTGGATCTACCCATGGACATCCTTAGATCCGTAGGGTTACCTTAAGAACACAGCTAAGGGAACCAACCTAAGGATATACCTTGGGTCCTACCCAAGATATCCTTAGATCCGTAGGGTTACCTTATGCACACAGGTAAGGGACCCAACCTAAGGATATACCTTGGGGCCTACCCAAGATATCCTTATGTCTGTAGGGTTACCTTATGCACACAGGAAAGGGAACCACCCTAAGGATATACCTTGGGACCTACCCAAGATATCTTTAGGTCCATAGGGTTACCTTATGTACACAACAAAGGGAACCAACCTAAGGATATTCCTTGGGGCCTACCCAATATATCCCTAGGTCCTTAAGGACTTACAGCTAGATCAGGACTGTGCCTCCATACTCCAGATTCCTATCCATATAAAAATCTAGTATAAATCAATTTTATCCATAAATCGTAATACCTGGATCGTGATCCAGTAATATGTCATATCCGTGATCATGAAATAAATTGTATATCAAATTTCCACCTGTACACCATAAGTAGTCAAATGATTAACCCAAGGGAGTACCTTGGGCCTGAAAGCCTACCCAAAGATCCCCTTAGGTCCGTAAGAAATTTCCAGCTTGATCAGAGCTGTACCTCCAGTCTACCCATATAATATCCCAGTAAAACAGTTCGAGTATAACTAGTGAAATATAAAACCATAATTCATAAACCAGTAGTTTCTGTGATTCCATAAATCAAAAACAATTTATATTTTCGATAAAACCATAATCATAAATCACTTACCATGTTGCCATGGTTCATAAACCAGTAAATCAATACTTGAACTAAACTCATTTCAAAACATATAAAACCGTCATGTAATTCATTAGGAACACACTAGAGTATCCACGCATATTTTTGAGACGCATTTATCGTTATCAATAAGGACAACATAAAACTCGAGCAATTTGATCGGATTATAGGAACAAGGTTCTATTGAGGAGAATCGATTACTAACCGATCTAGCCAGAAATTTAAGGTTGATAATTTAGAATCCCACTATATTTTCGTGTGCATCAGAAAAGTGTTCCAGAATACCCGGAGTGATTTGAGCTAATAAAGGAGAAACAAAGCTTCAAGACATTTACAATCCATGTTGATCGATCGGTTTATTGAGCAAATCGAACTGAACAATCTCTCAGAACTAATGCATGTCGACCTGTCAATTTACTGCCTTTTTAGAGTATTTACTCTTTAATACTAACAATTCTTGTCCATAGATCATCTTCGTAATCATCGCTGAATAGATCTTCCAATAGTCTTTATTTCATTTCCATATTTTAACGATATCAGGAAATACATACGTACTTGATTCATGTTTTATGACCCATAAGGATAATTCATCTTGTAAGTTCAACAGTGTTCCCAAACTCATCCAATCACCTATTTAAACCTCAGTCATTGAGGTTACTCATTTCGTTTATCAGTCAAGTATATCCTGGTTACTTCAGAGCTTTCCAGATAATCCAGACGTTTTTGAATTTCAGATACATATTATACTTCCGTTTAATTTAATTTGGTCTTCGTGGTTCATTTGTCTAACAAATATCCATTTCTTATTATCGAATGCGACCTAGAGTTGAGTTGAGCTGAGTACTTTCAAAATTATCATCGAACCACACTTGAGAAGACGAACACGCATTCAAGTAACATCTATACATTTCAGGTACTGATATATACACTAGCATTGATTGCTCGGCTTAATATGTGATCCATAACTTTTAAGAGCAATACCACATCCATGTTTATTTGGATTCCTTAATTAATCCAACACTTCTACTAATTTTAGGTCATAAGGGTATTTTGGTCATTCTAATGCTCATTTTCATTCCATTCTTTTCAGAGCTCGAGGATATCCAATCATTCTTAAGCTTGGTAATATTCTTGAGTCTTTTTCATTACAGGGGTATTCTGGTCATTTTACAAATCCGGTGTATTTCAATCATTTCCTTCCATTATGTCTTATTATTTAACTCCAACTTATCATTTATTCTAGGCCTTTGAAATAATTCTGACAAAAGAGCACCATCGATAATTTATTCTTAACTCAGAGATTTTCAGGTCAATTGTCTTCTTAGAAGTTACCAACAGGTTATCAGAAATTTTCTGTACAAAGACATAATCTTAACAATTAAATCTGTAATTCATTGAGTTAAGTACAAATCCTCAAAGTACTTTCTCATTCATGGTCAACTCGAGCTATTTTTACCTTTCAAGGGAATTTTCATAATTTCTTATCCAGATGATTTCGGTATTAACTCTTAATGAGCATATTTATAATTTAGAGATCCTATGGTTAGTTGTTTCCTTGAACATTCTCTGATCTTGAAATGATTCCTTAATAGACTTCTAGTATCTTGCATAAACCCTCTTAAAGTTAAAAACTGATTATCCATAATATCCAAGTAAAACTAACATTTATTATGCATATCAATATATTTATCAGATCAATATGTCTTTTTAGATTTATTAATCCACTTCCAGGGACAATTCTTGTCATTTTCCAATATAAGGGTAATTTTGTAATTTTACCTAATCGAAATATTCTCATAATTTCTCATCCAAGTACCTTTAACATGTAACCTTTGATGATATAAAATATAAGTTACAAATCTAGGGCTGATTTCTTTATCATTAATCACAAACTTGTAATTTAATTCTAACAATTCCTCAATCTCTTATATTAGTCATTCGATCTGTATTCAGTTACAGAATTTCTATCACATTCATATCGAGTGTATAAATTATTCAACTCCAAAAAAGTGACCAACATTATCTTATTCATTCATTTACCAATATCAACATGTTCCATAAAGCATAAAGAGGTAGTAAAGTATTACATCGATTTTCGTGTAATACTGATCGACCATTAAATTCCCTTCGAACGTCCTCGATCTTAAAATCATCTTCCAATATTTCCTCGGATCCATATCAACAGAAATTACATAAAAAACGGAGCTTAATTATGAAAAACGGATCGAATCAGATGATAAATTAGTGAAATATAGCTTACCGGGTTCGAATTTAGCGAAACGGACTTCGGATTCGGATTCAAGACGTCGAAAACATAAAATATGACTTTTCAAAAATCTTGAATTTTCGATCAAAGTCAACGGGTTTGACTGGCAATATCGAGGCCTTCGGGTCCGAATTTGAAAAACAGACTGCGAAATCGGATTTGGAAAGTCGAAAAACGTCCGGATAGGTATATTCGGTCGAAGCAAAGATCGTTTAATGCCCAGTCAAAGCCGGTTAAAGTTTTGGTCAATTGGGGCAACGCCGGTCAACAGTAACGGTCAACAGTCAACCATTTTACACAAATATCACCCTAACAGAAATTAATTATTAAATTAGCCACATTCTGCAAATATTTACTAAACTAACACCCGAATTTTACACAAATAGCAGCTAAACAGAAATTAATTATAAAATTATCACCCAGACGATGCCCACTCTCGGGGGGTAGCACGTGCGGTGCGTGAACAGTAACCCGGTGTCGATAAATTCCTGGACAAATTCCTAAAAATTATTTTAAGCGATTTTGAGGCACTTACAAAGCTCGATTCACAATTTTGAATGGCAGAAAGCTCGATTCCGAAACATCAGAAACTTTGATGGTCTCATACCTCCACGCGTCGGCGACGACGGAGAAACGGAGAACACCGGTGGACTTGAAACGATGCAAGGAACACGATGGTGCGGGAGGTATCATAAACGGATGACCGGATCGTCTTGAATCGATGAAAAACCAACTGAAATCAAGTTATTATCGATGATACTTCTGACTGAAATTAACGACGAACGACGACGATTCACGACAAAAGGTTTGAGGAGTTTTCTTCCTCGGTCGACAACAAACACGATGGTGGTTTTGGTTCGTCGATCGGAGGTCGGACGGCGAGTAGATCGGAGATCAAAGTAGGGTGAACGGGGGAGGGAAATGGGGGAAATCTGGAAACTGAGCAAGGGTGGGGGGAGTTATATTTCATCATATATAAAAAAAATGGTTAAATCATGGGTTTAGTCACTAAACTCCCTGCACTTCTTAAAATGGTCTGCCAACTTTACAATTTTACAATTTAATCCCTAATTTATTCCAAAAATACCAATTAAATTAACCACTTTATAATTTCTTAAATTTAGCCCCTAAATTAGGGTGTTACAATCAGTCCCTAAAATGTTTTTTTCCCAATTGTTTAGCCTTTTTTTATATATACTAGATTGCAACATCATTGGAGCTAGCATTATCTATCGTGATTGTGAGCACCTTATCTATTCCCCACTCAAGCAAGTGTTTTTCAATACATTTCCCTATCACATCTCCCGAGTGACTAGGAATGTGAGTAAAATTTAAGGTTCGCTTATGTAATTTTCATTCATCATCAACAAAATGAACCATGAAACACAAGTTACTAAGGTTTTACCTAGAAGTACATATATCAGTACTGAGAGAAACTCTTTAATAGAAACTCTTTAAATACTTGAAAATTTTATCTTTTTCTTCTTAGTAAATTTATATGTAATCCTTTGTTATAGTGAACCTAGAGGGAACTTGGAATCTAGGATGAATCTTATTGTAAAAATCATGAACCCCTCATGCTCAACAACTCTAAAAGACAATTCATCCATGATAATTATCCTAAGACAATATTTTCTACGTAGTGTTTGGTCAAATTTCCAAATAACTGAACCTGAACTTTTAAGCCCATCCTCTTCTGATTTAAAACACAAATTATGTTGTTTCATATGATTATGCATGACACTAGTTCCACTTTTAGTTGTTTAAGGGTTTTTTCCACAATAATTACAACTATATTGTGGAATATCTCTAACTACACAAGTAATTTTGTAAAATGTTCCCAAACTATAGAACTTGTGGTACCTAAGCTACCTCATGTTTTTTGAAGGCTGCCAAAAATTTGATGGGATGCTTGAAGAATTTGTAGTTGATAGATCATTTTTTACAGCATCATTTGAATTATTTGAAGGATCACAAGGAGTCTCAACATCATCGGCAAGCATAGGAGTAGCACTAGATGATGAAGATTTCATTTTCTGGAAGAAAAAACAGCTTACAAACTCAGAGAGCCATGACAAAATAATTATTCTAAGTGAAAATATAAACACTATTTTGATGCAAATAATTATTCTAAGTGTAAATATAAACACTGTTTTGATGCAAATAATTATTTAAGTATAAACATGAACATTGTTTTGAATCTTAACCAAATAATTAAGATTCAAAGTGTAACAAATAAATGAGTAATATTTTAATTCTAACATGGATTTTAAAACTATAAACTAAATACATATGTTAATGAAAATATATTATTCTAATTTCACTCAATATTAAATCTCAAATTTGATTTCAAATAATTTTTTTCTTTCAATGTTAGGGCTAATTTTAGGCTTTTAAGTATGTCTATTAGTGTATAACTTCTTAGCTAAGTGATATTGCTCAATAAATTGATCTCCATGGAGGAAATATTATTTAGGCAAACGAATGAAATCACAAATGGCATTAATGTAGTGAAATACATTTACAAAAACCCAAGTCTAATCTCTTCAATAACGTTAAACATCTAGTTAATTTTTTATTTTATTCTAAGAACATTTTGAAGACTATTTTAGTTTACCTAAGATAAATTACCTAAATGAAAAGATAATATGACACGGAGTAATTTCATCAAAAAGCTATCAATATTAACATGTACAATAAGATATCTAATGTCTTACCAGCATTGCCAATAAATTTTTTTTGTGAATTTTAAAAGAATAAGTGTAACACCCCACATTTAATTAAATTTGAGACTAAATTGAAAGATTTGGAATCTTGCAGACTAGATTTAAATTTTTATGGAGTTCGAATTAACCCATTTTTTAGGTTAGAGAAAAATAAACCACCTATTCGAGAATCAAGCCCAAAATTCCCCAAATTTTATCCTAACCCCAACGTCTGCCCACTTCGTCGAATCAGTGTCGTTCGTCCGCCTTTGGAGCGCGTCATCACGCCCTTCGAGCTCACCATCGACCAGCTACCTCAACCCAACCCTTAGATTGCCCAAATGACCATCGACCGTAGCGAATTATAAGAGAATACCAAAACATCGTTGCCTATGTTTATTGCAAATTTCGGTCGATTCTGACGCTGGGTTTCCTCATCGGCTCCAGCGTTGTGTTCCCCAGGAGATTCCGACCAGAACTCGACCCAAGTAGTCATCCACCATCGCCAATTTCATCCATCCGTCATTGGGGTAAGCATTCTGACCCTTTGTTTTTAATTCCAACGAATATAGCCTATTTTTTAGTGTTGAAATGTCTTGGTAGTGATGTGTATATGCTATGGAGTAATCGACCGATCGACTCACCCCTTGTCACTGTTTCATGCACCGCCACGTGCCGTCGTACGCTTGTGCAACTCTTCCCCAGCCATGGATTCTTCTAGAAACAATCCAGGTGGACCAGACTGCCCCGAACCAGTCTGAATCGGGTTTGTTTTACCCAACTGAGTCAACTCGTCTAAGTTAACTCATCTGAGTCAACCTGTTGATTTTGACCGAAAAGTCAAAAATTTTTGAAAAATCATTTTATGTTTTTCGACGTCCTGAATCTGAATCCGAAGTCTGTTTTGCAAATTCAAACTCGGTAAGCCGTTTTCAGTGTTTTATCTTCATATTCAATTTGGTTTTTTTATTAAGTTCAGTTTTTGACGTATATTCATTTCCTTTGTATCCAAGGAATTATTAGACGTTGAATTTAAGTTTGAGCGTGATCGAATGGAGTTTAAATGTTTGATCGGTGGAGCACGAAAATTGAGGTAATACTTTACTACCTCTTTTTATGCTTTATGGAACATGTTGATAATGAATAAATGTAAGTATGTATATGATTGGTCTATTATGCATGTTTGATTATGGATGGACTCGAACTGAATAAGGGTTAAGTGATAAATTGGTTAAGACTTGATTGAATAACATAAAGGAATTGGAAGACTGATTAAAAATGATTTCAAGTATATTGATTAGTGTGAAGTGCAAATAATCTCAGAATTATTCAATTCTAATTATTTTCGTTAAAAGGTTTAATACCGGAATCACCTGATTATAAAATTACAAAATTGCCTCTATGGGGTAAAAATGGCCTAGACTGACCTGAGAGTGAAATTACCTTGAGAATTCATATTTTTAATTCGATAAACAACTACTTCATCTGTTAAATTCACGATCTGCTTGGATAGTCACTGATAATCAGATCCTAACATTCGAGAAGGTACAAGACCTATAATTATTGATTATCAGCAAGCACCTAAAGACTAAAATATTGGAAGTACTATTCTTGTTTGAATTATTCATAAAAATTGAATTAAATGGAAGGACTAGATGGAAGGAAAGGACTGGAATAACCTTGAATTATAATTTGACCAAAATTCCCTTGCACTTCAAAATGACCATGATTACCCCTAAGAGCCAAAAATTAAAGCTAAACATATATATCTGACCAAATTACCATAAAAGATACATATGTTTGGATTCATCTGAATTACCAAAATTTTCTCGAGCTACGAAATAACTAAAATAACTTCCAATGTTCAAATGACCAAAATACCCTAAACTATAAAGAACTAAAATACCTTGAAGCCTAATTTATCGGAAGTAATGCCAATGAAATAATTGAATGGAATAACAGTAACACCCTTAAAGTGTAAAAAAGACTATGGATGGCTATGCTAATGGAGATGACCTGAGAACTCATATGTTGATTCACTTGAACATTGGAATGATCGATTAAATTCATGATCTACTTGAAAACCCCTAAAATAACTTTTAGATTTGGAAATTCTTAATATGTCGATCTCCTTGTTTTTGAATGATCATTTGAAGACTAGATTACTAGAAGTGCAACACATTATGAAGTATTTAAATAATAGATTATCCTCAAGTTTTGAAATAACTAATGTGTCTGGACCCTGAATAACTAAAATAACCTCGAATACCGATATGACCTAAATAATTTTAAGACTTGGATTAAGCAAATGTCTTTGGATAGACTATGGGAACACCGATGACCTAAATGATGTATTACATCTAAAGGTTATGGAGCATGACCCAAGTCGTTGGACATTTTGGATACTATTACGTGGAAATGAAATAAATACCAACTGAATACCTATTCATCTCCTCAAGATCTGATCAAGGAAGATTATGATATTAATCAGATCAACTAGTGCAGTCAGTAATAAGAAGTGAATAATAGTGAAGTATCACGATCCTAATGATTGAAAATTATCACAGTATTGGGATCTGTAGTTCAACCGAACTCGAACTCCTGATAATTCAATATATAATCTTGAATATCACAAATCATCGCTCTATCCTTATTGAGTTAAATTACTGAGAATTCTCCAAGAATCAAGCTGTTTTGAATACCCGTATTGTTTGAATAATGGAATCCCTCCTGTCATACTTGAAAATTTTAAGTAACTCTGATGCAAAAGATTATGAATACCTTATTGATCACCAAGTAGCTCTGAAGAATATCTGAATCCTTTAGTGTGTTCCTTATGTGGCATGTAAATGTTTTACCTGTTTTAAAACTGTAGATACTCATTTTGTTCGGGTTAATATTATTATTATTATTAATTATTATTTATTATTATTATTATTAATATTTTATTTATATTAATTTTACAAAAAGAAAAGAAAAATACCAAAAGCAAAAAAGGACAAAATAGAAAAGATTCCCCTGTTGTGCCCTTCTACTACACGCCCCTGTGGCTTCCCGACACTAAACACGCTCAGCGACTGAACCATCGAGCACTCCATGCTGATGACGCCACCAGCACTGACCATGATCTCCATTGGATTTCACACCCATCAACCAAAAATACCACCTGCAAGCAATACAAAAAGAGAAACAACAACACCAAGATAAGAGGAGAGGAAATCGGGGTTTTCCTCTCCTATTAAAAAAAGAACAATCATTGTAACATGGGGCATCCCCCATTTAAGAAAAACAAATGATGCAGTGGCCTCAGGGCCTTCCTCTAATTTTTTAACACTCAAAGTATTGTAAAGGGCGATGTCTATATTTTTTCCGAAAACAACAATTGTAAAGGGGTCTCTCTATTCCTTTTTTGTGGAGAAATCATTTTGTAACAGGGGTATCTCGATCCCCATTCAACAAGAAATATCAAGAAACACATATTCAAAGGTATAAATTTTTTCGTTTTACACTAATGTTTTATTTTTATTTGAAGAATAAGTAGAATACGAAGAGAGAGATAGTTGAGTTACTTGAGTGGTGCGAATGCCGATGAAGTCTCGTTGGCTCTGTCTCATAGCCATTCGAGGTTCTACTATCAAAAATAAGAGGTCAGATAGTCTTAGTAAACCCTAAATAGATTCAAAATAACTAAAAAATAAAAAGAGTGTTACTTTAGCGATGAGTTTGAGTTCTCGCCGGAAGCGTTATCGTTGGCCATCCGGGATTAAAAGGTCATGAGTCCTTCCACTGTTTGGGGGCTTGTATATAGGTTTTGGGGCTTAGTTTAGAGGAAGACGTCGATGAGTACTCCGTCGTTGAGGAGTGGGCCACCGGTGGCCACTCTGGCCATTCGTAGAGCGGTGAACTTTGGCCCTTTAGGGCCTCAGTTTGGTTTTTTTTACAATGGGGCACGGGTGTTTGAGGGTTGTTGTTTGGCTCGACTGAGAGAGAAACAATGATAAATTACGTTAGGGTTTAGACTGTTACCTGAAATGGCAAAAAACATAGCATCTATAGTCAAACTTTAGGGGTAAATCATTTAGTAGTCCCCCAACATCTCTCGTATTTTTACATAATAGTCATGTAGGGACCGTCTTCGGATTTGGCCCCTTTTTTATTTGTCTTACTCTCTTTATTTTCCAGTTTTGTGTTTTAGTCTTATTTTTTAGGGTTATTTAGGTGTGAGTCCTTGGATGTTTAATACCTATTTACATTTTGATCACCTGTTGAGGCTGTTTTGATATTAGTTCAACTGTTATGTCCTTATTTTGCGATTTTGCATATTACTATTATTAGTTTATTTTAGGTATATTAATTTGGTATAATTATGGTTCGACCCTCTTAATTTCAACGTGTATTTGCACCGAGGTCACTGTTTAAATTCTCAAAGAGCATGATATATTTTAAAGAGTATTTAATTTAGTCCCTTTCTACTTGTTTTTATTTTTATGCTTATTTTAATTTGAGCACCCTATTTTAATAATTTCTATTTTAGTCTTGAATGTGGATGGTGGTTTTATTATGATTCCAGCTCTTAGTTTGTGTGATTTTTTGCCACAATCTTTATTGGTTTTGTTGTTTAATCCATAAAGTTATTATCTTCTCACTCCGGTTATTCATTCACACATTTGATTAATTTCCTATTAATTGCATTTAAGTTTCTTGTATTTGTGGAATTTTGTTTAAGCTCTTGTTGGTTTCTCCTTACCGTAAATGCATATTGTATTGGGATAACATGTTGTATAAGGAATTTATAGAAGCATACCTTAACTAATAAGGAGTTAATTTCCTAGAATTGTTTGTACAATATAATAAATATTTTTTTTACATCTCAATGATTTATATATATATATATATATTTAATGTATGTAATTCATTAAAAATTAGGGCAATATTATTTTGTATGGAGTATCCATGGAAATGCCCCTTGACTGACAGGGAAGGTATTTCTGAGAAATTTTCGTACAAGATAATACCTCTATTAATTTATATAAAATAGGATCATAATTTATGTGTATATTCAAATTTGCCAATTTCAATATTCAGATGATGCATAATTATTTAGGTATCGATTTTGGGCACTTTGGGGGTGCTAATCCTTCCCCATGCGTAATCCACTTCCGAACCTTTTTCAAATGAGTTTCTAGCTAAACAGATATAATTTTTTATCTTTTAAAAGTATTTTTCTTAAAATTATTTTAAAAGATATTTTTAGGTATTCAACCTACTTAACCCAAAGGTCGATGGATACTCCAAAATTTATTTGTTTATTTATATTTTTTAAAACCCAAAATTTTCAAAAATTAAGTTGGATACATCCCCGCCATAGCCTTAAAAAGCTTACGGATCGTTCCGACAGCTTGGCGACTCCACTGGAGACATTAGAGAGTTAGGTCGTAATCGATTATACGGCTAGTTTTTTTAAAAATTACAAAGGTAGTACCAATACTCATTAAAGGAGTATTGATACTCTCTATCATGGGCAGATTTATTTTGTAGAAAATTAATCCCCAACGGCTACAAAACATCCTCAACGGCTAGAAACATCTACAAACTCATTCAAACTTATAAAAACAAGTTGAAGACACTTGAATAAGGTTGGAACACCTATCAAAGCAATTGAGATAAAGAGAAAAGCTCTTTCACTCTTATTTCTCCTTTTCTCTTATACATAGTGTGTTTGAGCTTAATTGTATATATTTAGGATTTATTCTTGTGAGCTTAAACATTTATAAACACCTTCTTTTAAGAGGTTTTCTAGTTTACTTCTTTTAACCTTTTGTAAAAGGGGATTGATTTTAACTTAGCCTATGAAAAACTAGAGAGTTGTAAAGGTTATCTCTTTATCCTACAAAAAGAAAGAACAAATTAGTGAATTTGTTAGAAAATCCTTAGTGAGGAGCTAAGGTAGTGGATGTAAACTTTGTTGAGAAGTCGAACCACTATAAATTATTGTATAAATTGTCTATCTCTTTTTACTCCTTACTTCCTAATCTCAAAAAACCAATTCACCCCCTCTTGGCAAATCATTCGGTTGATCTTTGTGCTTCATCAAAAATTCCAATAATTGGTATTAGAGCTTGACTCATTAGAAGGTCTAACAACCTTGAGTTGATCCTTGAAGAAGCTCTATCTATTTACGACATAACCGAGAAGATGGCTTTCACCTCTGGCTCGTTCCACATGGAAGAATCCCAACTGATCAACAAGCCTCTATACTTTAATGGAGCCAAATACCATCATTGGAAAAAATTAATAAAGCTATTCATCTAATCCAATGATCTTGATGCATGTGAGATTATCGAGAATGGCTACTGTTCTCCAAAGAAGAAAAAGAAGGAGTGAAGTGCCCAAGAATGGAAGAAAGCTCAACAAAATGCTAATACCATGCACATGTTGTTTTGTGCACTTGGTCCTGATGTTTATGAAGGAGATTCTTCTTATTCAAATGAGCTTTGGAATAAGCTCGATGAACTTCATGATGACAAGAAAAAAAGAACCACAAAAGGTAGTGGGCATAACGGCTCTTGAAGAGCCCAATGTATCTTCTAACTCAAATGAATTAAATTCATATTATTTTTATGAGTTACAAGATGCTTATGATGAATTGTATTTGGAATTTGAGACCATGAATTCCAAATATAAGAAATCAATTTCAAAATTTAAAGTTGAAAATGATTTGATTTTGAAAGTAAAAGTTGATTTAGAAAAACAAAATGAAATTTTGAAAAATGATTTTAATCTTTCAAAAATCAAAATCAATGATTTGGAAAAAGAAAATCTTGATTTTAAAGTTAAGCTTGAAAACTTAACAAAGGAAAATGAGTTAATTTCTCAAATCAATTCATCATATTTAAAAATGGCAAAATGTTCACATTGTCATTTTCATGGTCATATGGAACATACTTGTCCTATAAATAAAGGAAAACATTTTAGAATTAGACAAGTATGTGTTCCTAAGGGAACAAGGGGCATTGAAACTAACGTTCAAGGATATAAAGCAATTTGGATACCAAAATCCAATTAAATGTCTCTTGTAGATGCGTGCGAGCAATTGTGACAAAAGTGAAGAAATTTAAATGCTCTAGCCACACTTCAAAAGAATGATGGGTAACCTCTAAACTTATTTTGATTATCTTGCATAATTGGTTTCTCGTTTAGTTTAAGCATGCATGAGTTTTGATTTTAAATTACTTTATGTTTTCTATATCTTGTAAGTTAAAAATATGTTATGATGAACATTTTAAGGTTTCAATGATGTTTCATAAGTTTTTGGTTCATAATATTGATTTTTGGTCAAATTTGTTTATCATGTTGTTTTAAACAAAATTTTCTTACTTTTAACCTTAAATTTAAATGCTTATGCATGTTATTACATTGCAAATGATATCTCTCTAACAATTGATATCAATATTTCAAATGATAACATTTTTGGATAGCTTTATGCACATGCACTTAATTACTATAATTGGTATTGCATAAAGTATATTAGAATCAGATATATTGAATTTCATGTGCTACTAACATGTTTGTTCACTTTAATTTTTGAACTTTAAAGTTGAATTATATTTTTTATATAATGAAAATGGGGAGAAGTATAGGTTTGAAAAATTCAATTTGAATAATGAAAAAAGGGGAGCTTTAATATTTCCAAATATTTATCTTTTTCATGAAATATTTTATGAAGGAGAAGTTTTGCCAAAAATAATTTTTCAAATGTTTTATTATATCAAAAAGAAGGAGATTGTTGAACAATGTTTTATAATATTTTGTTATAACAAATTAAGACAAAATGTTGAGCATAAAATAGTTTTTCAGGGTATGTAGTACCGATACTGTTCTTACAGTATCAGTACTATATAAACAGTACTGATATTGTTCGTGTGGTACCGATACGAAAGGTAAGAAAAGTATCGATACTCTCTATGTAGTATCGATACTACCAGTTGTTTTCCAAATAGCTCAAATTCCAAAATGCTAAACAGGTATCAATACCCAATGGGGTACCGATACTACTTTACACAGTAGTATCGATATAATAAGCATAGTATCGATATTGGTCAAGCTCAATGATCTTTAAAGGCTAGTTTATTTAAAAATTAAAAAGGTAGTACCGATAATCATTAAAGGGGTACCGATACTCCCTGTCCTGGGCAGTTTTATTTTGCAAAAAATTAATCCCTAACGGCTCCAAAACATCCCTAACGACTAGAAAAGAACCACAAACTCAATACAACTTAAAAAAACAAGTTGAGGACACTTGAAGAAAGTTAGAACACCTATCCAAGCAATTGAGATCAAGAGAAAATCTCTTTCACTCTTGTTTCTCCTTTTCTCTTGTACATAGTGTGTTTGAGCTTAATTGTATATCTTTAGGATTTATTCTTGTGAGCTTAAACTTTTGTAAATACCTTCCTTTAAGAGGTTTTATATTTTAATTCTTTTAACCTTTTGTAAAAGGGGATTGGTTCTAGCGTAGCCTATGAAAAGCTAGGGAGTTGTAAATGTTATCTCTTTATCCTGCAAAAAGAAAGAACAAATTAGTGAATTTGTTAGGAAATCCTTAGTGAGGAGCTAAGGTAGTGGATGTAGACTTGGTTGAGAAGTTGAACCACTATAACTTATTGTGCAAATTGTTTGTTTCTTTTTACTCCTCACTCCTTAATCTCAAAAAGCCAATTCACCCCCTCTTGGCAAATCACTCGCTCTTGGCAAATCACTCGGTTGATCTTTGACCTTCACCGAAAATCCCAATAGAAATGCTATACGAAGCATAAGGTAAACTTTATATGAGTTTAAATGATTTGATATGCTACACAAACCAATTTACCTCAGTGATTAAATGGATGGTTATTGTCTCTAGAGGTCCTGGGTTAAAGTACAAGCGTCTGTGGAGGTATTTGAGTGTTCATTCTCAAATTATTTAGAATTTTTAGAATAGTACTACCATGTAATCATCTCAGTTTAATAATAAAAAAAGGACTTGATATGCTTAAATGGTAAGTTCAAGTTTGCATTAGCGTGCTTAACATTACATGATAGGCTAAAATGTGTTTTGCTAGGGATTTGAGCATGGAAATTGTTATGAATATGGCTTTTAACTTGTCAAACTTGCCCATTAATGTTTATTATGGTTTGAGTGTATGGTTAACATGTTTGTGTGAATTTCGATATATATATATATATATACACATATATATTTATGATTATATATATATGAATTAAGGTATTGATACCACTTGAATTAATTTTAATTTTGAAAATGAAAATGGTATCAAAATCATAATTGTGTATTGATACCCAAACTTCAAGTATCAATAGTTATTCTCAAAATATCAAAAATTCTAAACCTTAAAGTCGTACCGATATCTTCTAAATGTATCGATACTAATTCAAGAGTTTTCATACCCTTAAGACAATATGATACCATTATGTTAATTTTGTACAAATTTTGTAATTAACCTTGTTTGCAATTTGTCTCTTAGATTATTTGTGTTTTACAATTTGGCTCCTCCAAATAGAAAGAAGTTATAATTGATTGCATGATTGGAAATTATATTATATTTTAATAGTCTGGGGTGATTAAAAGATAATATTTGTTCAAAATTTTTCTTAGTCCATTCAGAACACACACCCTGCAAATGTAGTTGTTCGAACTCAAATCCTCTAAAGAGAACAACATTTTCTTTTAACACTGAGGCTACTTAATAGGTTCAGAAATATATTATATGTAGAAAATTTAAAAATTGTATATTATTAATATTATTAGAAAGATCATTTAGTCCATATCTTAGAAAAACTTGATGAAGTCCCTCTGGAGGCAGTTGATGAAAGAGATCTTGGAAAATCAAAGCCATTTTTTCCTTTAGATTTTGCTTTATCTTTACCTTTTCTATCACCTCTTGTATTCCTCTTTGATTTCTTCCATAACCATGATCTTGTTTCTCTTGCCTCATCTGCGGTATCGTCCTCGATAGTGGCTTGATCTGTGGAACAATTTCTTTCTCTGGTATAGGATGATGTTTAGGGGTTCCAGGGGCCAGCTCCAATTGGAACGGCACTACGCCTACTCTCCGTCGATAAGGAACACAAACTGAATTATCCAAGGAGGAATTATTCCTTGAAAGAATTTTACGCAAAAAATAGCACATTAACTTGAAGAATAGAAGATGTTTCATCTTCATTGTCCATTTTGAACTACATTGAAGAAATTAATTTAAACCATGTTACGAGTAAATATATAGTGAATATTTCATTTTTTTAAAATTTTTTATAGGAAAGTAAATGAAAACCAAATCAAATCATATTAAACATAAATAGGACTATAGTGAATATATCCCAATTTAGATTTATTTTCCTAAATTAGGTTATTTTTTTAATTCATATTGTTTTCATCTATATCTAATTAATATTTAATATAATAAAATTATTTCTATTTTATTTTAGTTATAAAAATATTTTAGTTATATTGTTTCTAAGTAATAAAATGATCTAATGTAAACTAATCAAGCTGAAACTTATAATATATTTCAAAATCTTATTTTTTAATTCTACAAGTTTTTAGTTGGAAATAAAAATCTCCTATAAACATAAATGTCTTATTGATATAAATAAAAATCTCAGCAAACTTATTTGCCATGATTTTTTTTTTTTTACTCTTTATTGGATATTGGTTATGATTTGAGAGATTCTTACTTGGTCATCATAATTACAAACACTTCATAGTTGATTTGCTTATCACCATTAGCATTAACTCACGGGTCATTTCATCAACTTACTCGTCTTTAAGTTTTTACAACATCTTAAACCTGACCCACAATATACAGTGAGTCTAAATGTCATATTAGACCACTGAAGTAATCTCTAAATTCATGACCTTTAAGATTTTTGTCAAATATACACAATAATTTTGACAAAGATGTTGGAAATCCCTCAATGATGGCTCTCCTCTAATACGAACACAATTTACTAACCTAAAAACAGAAACATCTTAACAATGAACTTTATAAGTTTAGTGACACTTATACACTGCTATACTTTATGCAAATCATAAATATAAGCATGCAACACAAGTATAAGCAAAGGACATGAGCATAAACATATATCATCATTACTCGATATTATCCATGACAACATTCGATTGCATATCAGTACAAGGGTACTATTAACAACACATATTTAGCGTAACAATAGGACTTGTTCATAAAAATATAACAATAACATGTTGTTAGAGTTTGACTCGAATTCAAAGTGGCACATATTAATTAATGTATAAATTTAGAAAAGTAAGAAATCTAGTTTGATTAAAAGTAGAAAACTTTATTAAAGTATATTTTTATGTTATCTAATTTTCTTTGTAATCAAGTATCTATCCCTATAAATATAAACTAAGGATTAGAGTTAGAAATTAGGTTGTCAATGAGAACTCCTCTTATATTCTTCTTCTCTTGACATTAGTGAATTTTATCCTCTTCTGCCCGTAGATTTTCCCGAAAGGGTTTTTCACGTAAAATTTTGGTATCTATTTATTGGCGAGCATTATGCAAGTTGTTATCTTATAATAAATTGGTATCAGAGTGTCCAAGTTATTTGACTTGATCGCGATAATGACATCTTTTAAGTATTAAATTATGTTGTTGGATTGCAACACCAAATTAATGCAGTAAAAGGTAGATGCATGAAAATTTCTAAGAACTCTCTTATTTTCATGAAAGGGTAGAGAAATACTGTCAAGTTTTGTATTCTGCAAGACTCAACAATTATAGAAGATGAACTATTATTTTTTCCTTCGTGATAAAGAAGAATTATGTGTTTAGAAAAATAATCGTAGGCATAACAATTTTGAGAGTATAAAAGTGTTATATTCCGTGGGCATAACGAATTTCAGAAGAAAAAAGAGAGTTCAGTTCTGTGGGCATAACATATGTGTAATCACCATTTTTTTCATACATACCACATTACAAAACCAAATCAGACCCTAAACCAGGCCTCAATCCTGACCCAAACATAACACTCAAATCAAATCGGGCCTTAAGACCCAGAAAATAATAACCCAACCTAAAACCAATGCCCTAACCCAATACCCCACCAAGCCCTAAACCCAACCAATGCCCAAAGCCTAACCTAAATCTAAAACCCGACCCGAGAACAAACCAAACCCGACCCAGAATCCTAAACCTAACACTAAACTCTAGGGTAACAGCTGCCCCAATACCCAACCGAAGGCCACCAATCTTCTACCCAAATCCCAACAAAGCATTCCCTACACGCCAAGCTCCACGCTCTTGCAACACACAACAAGCAAGACAAAAAATATGATCATTTTGATTTTTCCTTGTAATGGGTATAAGATCCGAATGAAATTCTGAAAAAGGGGTTGTTTTTTTGGGTCAAAAAGCTTTGTAACTTGGTTTCTCTCCAGATAATAAACAAGACATTTTTTTCTTATTTTCGGCATTACAAGCATTTCTCTTCCTATTTCCAGTAAACCCAAACAAATTATATTTCTGGTATTTATATTGTTTCATTCGAAAGAAAGTGAAAAGGAGGAAAAGGGTTTTACCGCACGGCTAAAATAGAGACTGTCGTTGGGGACCTCCATCACCCAATCCGAACGGTGGGAACGTTCAGAGCACCCTAGGGAACGTCATACCTCGGAGCTAGCTTGATCCAATGTCTGCTGGAGTAGATCAGGACATCGAAAAATCGAAAGGTCACTGGTTATTTTCGCGGTGATAGGTGCCATATCTCACAATATTGCGGCCATATTCGAGATCCCGACGTCGAGGCAAGCGTACCCATGAATTTTGGTCCTGAACGGTCGCTGGCGACAGTGGCAGTACGACTACCAGTGGTAATCGGCACGGCGCTCGATGGCGGCTTCGGGGAGTCTCTAAAGAGAAGGGAGAGAACTGAGAATGAAGAGAGAGAGAGAGAGGAAAATGAAAAATGAAAAAAATGGGGGGTTTTCACCTATTTAAAGGCACGCCGAAACAACGTCATTTTGGCACCTGAAATGACGTCGTTTTACGTTGATGATGTGCATTTTAGATTGGGGGATAATAACGCAAGTAGTCCCTTAATTTTACCCCATGTTTATTTTGGTCACTAATCCCAATTTGTTTCATTTGAGTATTTTTAGTTTCGTCCTAATTTTGCTATTTTCCATTTTTATGTGCTAATGCTAATTTTTGGTTTATTTTTTTTAGGTCCCTCAACATTAGTCATGTTTTTACATTTTGGTATTTGTTTTAATTTTTCGATTGCATGTATAATTTTACATTTTTTATATTTAGTCATTTGCTTAATTCACATAGTTATTTAACATTAAGTTTCTAAATATTTCTATAAAATTTTGATTTAGTCCTTACTTTTAAATTCATTACAATGTAGTTTCTTTTTTATTTTATTTCAATTTAGTTTCTACTTTAAATCATTTTACTAAATTCTTAATTTTATTTTATTTTTAGGCCAAAACTTTCGGTGTTATTTATCTGCTTTAATTTTTTTAATTTCTTAGTCTTATTTATTTTATTTATTTATTTTAATTGTTTTAATAAACATTCTAATTTCTCTTTTTTATTTTTTTTTAGGTACGGTCACTAAGGTATATTATTTAAATTCAATTGATTTTATTTTAGCATATTAATAAAATATATTTCAAGTTCAATCCTTTAGGTTTAGATTCTTCGCATTTAGACTTTAAAATAGGGGAATTTTCAATTTGGTCATTGCCTTCATGCTCAAAGATTCCAATTGATTTTCCGATTAAAATAATTAATTAGATTAATAACTAGAGCATTAGTTTATTAATTAGTCCTCAACCTTAGAGATTATTAATTTAGGTCCTTAAGCTTTTAAGTCTTTTAGTACTGGATATTTTAGACCTTGATTCTTTTAATCCTAGAATTTTGATTAGAGCTTTATTGTTAACACAATTAATTAAGATTAATATTAGAGACTTCATCTTAGGCTTGATTTCACATTTAGTTCTTTAATTAGGTGAATTCTTAATTTGGTCCTCGTTTTTGCGCGAGGTTCCAATTTAATTATTCAAAGCAATATTTATTGAAATTAATTTAAGTTAATGTTAGAACCTCTACTTTAGGTTAGATTTCAAACTAGTCTTTAATTTAGGGGATAATTTGAGTCGGCCCTCGCGTAAATGCTCAAGGGACCATATCAGTTATTCGATTCAATAATTGGTTTAAAATCAAATAAGGTTAATATTAGAACCTACACTTCTAGTTTTGTGCCTTTAGGTCCTTTACTTTTCACAATTTGACACCTTAAGCTAAAAAAAAGCCTTTAATTTACCTTAGCTTAATTAGGATTAAATAAAAATTTGTTTGATTGCATTGTTTTTTTTAAATCTAAGGCAATGTTCACTTATTATGGAATTAACGGTATATCTCCCGCAAGTATGCTTAGGGGTGACTACTGATGATTCCCGAAATAGGTCGACATCATTTTCAAAGACCGCATCATGATTTTCTAAAAATGAGGCAATATTCAGTTATTAGGCACAATAGCTGATCTCCCGCATTTACGCTTGGGAGCAAATGCAATCAGTCTCAATAAACGGATACCCTTTTCAACTTTGCATCTGTAATGATTTTCAAAATTAAGTAAATATCAAAATCAAAATTCCCTATTCTAAATATAAGGCAATCGACTAGGTACCAATTTTTGGGTACTCGTGGGGGTGCTAATCCTTCCCCACTCGTAACTGAATCCCGAACCTGATTTCTGGATTTTCGATGACCTTAAAACTATATATTTTAATAAAAAAAACAAATTTTTTCTTAAAAATAGCCAGTTTTTATTGTGTTCCAATCACACCTTAAATGATTGGTGGTGACATCTCACATTTTAAAAATTCTTTTAAAAGAGAAACCCCCGAGTCGATATCTTTCCCCGCCCGGGTGAAAAACGGTGTCGACAACTTGGCGACTCCACTGGGGACGTTTTATTTTTAAAACAACTTGAGAGTCGAGCCACGAGTTGGTTACCTTGTATTTAGAATTCTGGAAATTATGAATTTGATCTTATTTTAATTTACATTTCATTATGATTTTTCAAAAGAAAAAAATAGATTTTCTCTCTGGTCAATGCTTACACTTCTGTGAATTTAATGAGGATTGTTGCATATCATAGCTCTAAAACTGAGATCAAACCTGAATTACCTAAGTAGGGATAAACGTCACACCTCATGTGGAGCATAAGGCTTCCTTGTGTGGGTCTGATAAAGTATCACTGGAAAGCATCCTAAGTTGCCTATTCGGATATCAGATCTGAGGTACGCTTTTAGTGGTGTGATCCCCTGAGCTGAATCCGATTCGCAAGTGTGTAATGGGCCAGAATAGGAGTCAACCTTAGCAAGTTGTAAAGATGGCTTGGGAACCTTTTCTAGAACCGACCACAGGTAAGAAATTTAGTAAACCTACCCGCTAGAGTTATGTGGATAGCCTAGGAGAATTAGAACGTATGTGATTAGGACTATTAATTTCCCTTGTATGTTTTATTTTTCAGTCTCAACTTTGAGTTGTATTTAATTATTATTTCTAAGATTACATTTCTTTGACTAATCATTTCAACTAACTTGATTCTTTTTGTCTTGTTTCTACTAACATTGATTTTCTTTTGTCTGGTCTTGTTGCATTTTTGCATGGACATGGCAATCCTTTAAAGGTATTGATCCCTTAAATAATTGATATTTTAGAAGGTTCTTGAAAAACAATGCCCACAACAATGCCTTTCACTGGGATCAGAAGAATTTCAAAGATGCTCTACGTAGATCGAGTAACGTCAAAAGAGAGTCTACCTACTAAGGAGATAGCCAGACATCTACCTATTGAGATAACAAGGCGGACTCAAGAATATTCGACGTTGAAGCCAACAATTGAAGATCATGAACCTGCTCATAAAGATTTTTGAAGGTAGGAGATGAAGTAAAAGATTTGAAGATGATGTAATACCCAAATGCTCATAGGAGCTGGACAATTTGAAGATGAACCAGATTTTCATTTCCCCAGTGTACCGAGATATAGTCAATTTTTCAATAATTGTTCAAGGAACAATTATTTTTGGGATCAATTCCTTATTGCATTTGCATCTCGCATTTTGCATTCCCATTTTTGTGCTTTTGCATGTGCATCTTTGCATTCTTTAAATTAGCATATATACATTGTACATTACATGGTATACATTTCATCTCAACGTGCATTAATCACGGATCCTGGGAGTAACTTGTGAGGAATCTTGTGATAAAAGTTTTTAGGTAAGATGAAGTCACCCCATTTGTACCCAAAAAGGATTGAGAGTTGTGGACGTAATGTTAGCCCTGTCTAAAGTTCGATGCACATCATAGAGGTATGTGGGGGCATCAAATAGCAAGGTCCAGAATTTAATTAACCCAGGAGAATAAACATTTAATAATGAGACATCTCGGTGCGAAACAAGAAAAATTCTTTCATCCACTGTGAAACCTTATTGCACTGGTTTTGTCCTGTTTGAACGTGTTTTTGTTCTTTCTTTATTTTCTTAATAAATATTTTGTTGATTGAACTTATGTTGTTTTCCAAGGTCATGAGCAATAAATCAAATATTAATCTTGCAATTCTTTGAATATCGAATGAATTAAATGTTTTTTTACTACTTCATTAATTATGGATCTTTGACAAGTGGCAAGATTATACCTTCCATACCCCCATTCCAAAGCCAAAAGAACCACTGCTTGGTTCTTTACCCGAAATGATGCATGTTTACTACCAAAACACCGAACCTTGACATCATCTCCCTTTGAAACAATAAAGTCATGCCCTTATCCTCTCTGAGGCACCAAAACATGTACTTTTACCTTTCCGAAAAGAGTTAACCTTTCCATGACATTACCTTTTCAAGAATTATGACTTTAAAGTCATACATTTCCCTCCCTAGACAAAACCAACATTCATTTCCCAACCTCAATAAAATTGGGAGGCTTAAAGTACAGATGGTCGTGTATACGAGAACCATTCCTGAAAGAAAGACAATATTGAGTGTTACAGATCAAGTTTTTGCAAGAGAATTCACATAATTGGGGCATACTAGGAGCAAGGTGAACTAGAAATAAAGGAAATCATTGAAATAATTATATCATGCATTAATTACATTGTTTTCATGTAAATAAGGTTAATCCTGAATACTCATCCCCCTGGGGATACTTCTTTTACAAGGGCTTCTACGTATGAGATGATGAACGACTTTGATTCATTTATCCTTTCAAATATATATATATCCCTTTTTGTCCCAATTTGAGCCTATAGTATTTTCTTCTGATTTAACCCTAACCAAGGATCGCCCTCAACACCAGAGGGCAAGGTGAAGGAAATCTGCTCGCATGACTGAATGTCATCAATCCAGATTTGGTTACAGAAACAAGTCATGGTGAAATAAAGTGAGAGATAACAAGATGCCTCAAGGTGGACCAAATACGAAACATTCGAAGATCAAATAAAGTTGACGACACACAGAAAAAAAAAAGATATAATAAAAAGAAAAAAGTAAAAAGGGAGAGAAAAAGAAAATGAAGAGAGATAAAAGAAACCAAAAAAGAAAAAGAAAGAAAAGAAAGAAAAGAAAGAAAAGAAAACAAATCAAATACTTCAAGATGAGTGGTTCAAAGATCTAGAATCAATTTTCCAGAAGATCAGAGAACACCAAAAGAAAATAAAATAAAAGACACATGAGCATATTCAAGTTGAGCAAGACAAGATTGAAGACAGCCGAACGAATCTATCTTTGGTTTAATAACCCTTAAACACTTGTTTGGACCTATCTATCCCTTTCTTTCATAATCATAAGCCCCGACCTATGTTACGTGCCTAAAAAGTCCCTTCTAATCATACATGGATTTCTAAGTGGATAGACTATCTTCATATTTCATTTCGCCCCTCAAGGTTAATTTTATTTGCAAAAATTAATTTTCTAAAATTTTTAATGTATGATAGGGGAAAAATAATAAAATGAGGGTTCAAGACATAAAATTTTAGATGACATCATGAAACCAAAGGAGAATTCAAGTTGAAAACCTGAAAAGGTAGCTCAAACACAATGATTTTCAACCACTGCATAAAATACGATCTTATACATTTTGATAAAGCATTGCATAGTCCAAAGGCGCTCACGAGGGCTGAGAACCAGTAAACATTTCTAGAAGAGAAGCATGACAACTGCTTCATCATATTAATGAACACCAGAATCGAGGATGCAAGAAGCCAACCTAAAACACATTACTTTCCCAAGTAAGCCTAAGCCTTATATCAAAATTAATCTTTATACTCTTCAAATGTATATAATTTTTGAATGATTAAAAAAATTGACTTATTTGATATTCGATGAACTCTTGTTTTATAATTTGTTTTGATTGGGAGCCTGAAGAAAATGACAATATTTTTGAAATTTATTCAACAAATCTTTCACATTTCTAAAATAAAAGAAAGAAGAGAAATATTTTCAGACAAGACAATCTCTCTAGAGAGTGTATCTTAGAAGTTGAGAAAGGTCCCTCAGACCTAGAAGATCATAATCGGAAATTGGGGAAAAATATTGGAATGTTAGTGAGCCAGAAAATCATATTTTTGCAAAGAAATGCGATGGTACACCTTGGTGCGGGAGGAGAACGAACACGAACATATCAAGAAAGATTGCTTGAGCACCTCTTCGCTGCCCTTAGTCGCGAAACCATGCATCGGCATACACATACATGATTTTGCATCATTGCATCAAACATCCATCATCTTATGCAATAAAAACTATAATTTTCCCTCTCACGAGGCAACCCTTAAAAATTCTCTTGAAATCCTATCTTTTTTAAGGACCTTTTCTCTTCTCACGAGGACATTCAGGATAATGACATTTAGTTACATTTTACATATCTTTCACGAAAGAACGAAAGACAATAAGATGTCCTCAGCAAGAGAGAGCAATCATATTCATATCCAATATTTCCAAATAAATTTTTTCTCGCTTGAGACAATCTCATTTAATACAGAAAATTTATCTCACTCAATATTGGTTTTCTTAAAAAAAAGATTTGTCTCGCTTGATACAGTTTTTACTCGAAACAAGACATTTCATTTCACTCAAGATTGTCTCGCTTGAGACAGTTTTTACTCAAAACAAAACATTTCATTTCACTCAAGATTCTTTTTCTTAAAACCAGATTTATCTCGCTTAAGATAGTTTCACTCGAAATATAAGATTTTATCTCGCTTGAGATTGTTTCACTCGAAACAGAAGACTTTATCTTGCTTGAGATTGTTTCACTCGAAATAGAAGACTTTATCTCGCTTGAGATTGTTTCACTCGAAACAGAAGATTTTATCTCACTTGAGATAGTTTCACTCGAAATAGAAGATTTTATCTTGCTAAAGATAGTTTCACTCGAAATAAAAGATTTTATCTCAGTTGAGATTGCTTCACTCGAAACAGAAGATTTTATCTCCCTTGAGATAGTTTCACTCGAAACAGAAGATTTATCTCACTTGAAATTTTTTCTTAAAATAAACTACGGCTCACTTGAGGGATTTTCATTTCTTTTGCTAGATTCACAACACTTCGAATCAACAATGCCCCACCAGAGGAGTTAACATTTCCTATTGCCCGATTCACAACACTTCAAATCAGTTTAAGTCCTTCGAGCCATAAGTAAGCCTTTCGAGCATGATGCTTAAATCCTTCGAGTCATCTATAAGTCTTTCGAGTAAGATGATAAGTCCTTTGGGCCATCCATAAAACCTTCGGGCAGGATGTTTTTACTATTCCTTTGTTCGATTCACAATACTTCGAATCAGCAACGCATCACTCGAGGGATCAACATTTCCACTGGAAAGACCATGATAAGAAAAACCCGTAGCTTAAAGAACTAAATATGGAGACTCAGCCGAGAGAACGAAGCAAATATGACATCATTTGCAACAAGGACAATTTCACATAAAGATATGAATTGACAATCTCAGTGAAGAGTTTGCAGCTTGACAAGAAGAGACCAAGATGAAAAATGGTGTTTTATAATCTTTTCCTTATTCTCGTTACACAACAATGAGCAAAGAGGGGCAGTTGTAATCACCATTTTTCTCATACATACCATATTACAAAACTAAAACAAACCCTAAATTAGGCCTCAAGCCTGACCCAAACATAACACCCAAATCAAATATAACCTTAAGACCTATACCCAGAAAATAATAACCTAACCTAAAACCATCACCCTAACCCAATACCCCACCAGGCTCAAAACCCAACCAATTCCCAAAGCCCAACCTAAATCAAAAACCCGACCCAGGAACAAACCAAACCCGACCTAGAATCCTAAACCTAACCCTATTTCCAGCAATCCCAAACAAATTATATTTCTGGTATTTATATTGTTTCATTTGAATGAAAGTGAAAAGGAGTATGAGGGGTTTTACCTCTCGGCTAAGACGGAGATCGGTGTTGGGAGCCTCCATCACCTAATCCGAACGGTGGAGACGTTCAGAGCACCTTCAGGAACGTTGTACCTCGAAGCTAGCTTGATCCAACGGCTGCCGAATTAGATTGGGACACCGAAAAATTGAAGGTCGCCAGCATTTTTGCGGTGATAAGTGCCAAATCTCACAAAATTGTGGCTCGATTCGAGATCTCGACGTCGAGGCAAGTGTGCCCATGAATTTTGGTCCTGAACAGTCGTCACCAGCGATGGTGGCAGTACAGAGGTGATCGGCGCGACGTTCATCGCCGGCTTCGGGGAGGCTCTAGAGATTAGGGAAAGAATTGAAATGAAGAGAGAGAAGGGAAATAAAAAAATAAATAAAATGGGGTTTTCACCTATTTAGAGGGATGTTGAAACGACGTCGTTTTGGCACCTGCCCGAGCACCTGAAACGATGTCGTTTTGCCTTGATGTTTCACGTTTTGGACCAGAGGATAATCACGCAAGCAGTCCCTTAATTTTACCCCCATGTTTATTTTGGTCTCTAATCCCAATATGTTTTATTTCAGTATTTTTAAGTTTCATCCTAATTTGGCTATTTTCTATTTTTTTAATACTAATTTTTGGTTTATCTATTTTCAAGTCCCACAACATTAGCCATGTTTTTACATTTTGGTCCCTGTTTTAATTTTTCAATTGCATGTTTAATTTTGCATTTTTTTATTTAGTCATTTGCTTAATTCACATAGTTATTTAACATTAAGTTTCTAAATATTTCTATAAATTTTGATTTAGTCCTTACTTTTAAATTTGTTACTATGTAGTTCATTTTTTTTATTTTATTTCAATGTAGTTTCTACTTTAAATCATTTTACTAACTTCTTAATTTTATTTTCTTTTCCGGCCAAAACTTTCGATGTTATTTGTCTTCTTTAATTTGTTTTTTTATTTATCAGTCTTATTTATTTTATTTATTTATTTTAATTATTTTAATAAACATTTTAATTTCTCTTTTTTATTTCTTTTTTAGGTACGATCACTAAGGTATATTCTTTAAATTCAATTGATTTTATTTTAGCATATTATTAAAATAGATTTCAAGTTCAATCCTTTAGGCTTAGATTCTTCACATTTAGACTTTAAAATAGGGGAATTTTCAATTTGGTCTTTGCCTTCATGCTCAAGGATTCCAATTGATTTTTCGAATAAAATAATTAATTAGATTAATAGCTAGAGCATTAGTTTATTAATTAGTCCTCAACCATAGAGCTTATTAATTTAGGACCTTAAGCTTTTAAGTATTTTAGAACTCGATATTTTAGACCTTGACCCTTTTAATCCCCGAATTTCAATTAGAACTTTATTATTGACATAACTAATTAAGATTAATATTAGAACCTCCATCTTAGGCTTGATTTCACATTTAGTCCTTTAATTAGGTGAATTCTTAATTTGATCCTCGCTTTTGCTCGAGGTTCCAATTTAATTATTCGAAGCATATTTATTAAAATTAATTTAAGTTAATATTAAAACCTCTACTTTAGGTTAGATTTTAAACTAGTCTTTTAATTTAGGGGATAATTCGAGCCGGCCTCGCGTAAATGCTCGAGGGACCATCTCGGTTATTTAATTCAATAATTGGTTTAAAATCAAATAAGGTTAATATTAGAACCTATACTTCTAAGTTTGTGCCTTTAGGTCCTTTAATTTTCATAATTTGACACTTTAAGCTAGAAAAGCCTTTAATTTACCTTAGCTTAATTAGGATTAAATAAAAATTTATTTGATTGCATTGTTTTTTTAAACCTAAGGCAATGTTCACTTATTAGGGAATTAACGGTATATCTCCCGCAAGTATGCTCAGGGGATGACTACTGGTGATTCCCGAAATAGGTCGACATCCTTTTCAAAGACCGCATCATGATTTTCTAAATACGAGACAATATTATGTTATTAAAAACAATAGTTGATCTCCCGCATTTACGCTTGGCAGCAAATGCTATCGGTCTCAATAAACGGATACCCTTTTCAACTTTGCATCCGTAATAATTTTCAAAATTAAGTAAAGATCGAACTCAAAATTTTTGATTCTAAATATAGGGTAATCGACTAGGTATCAATATTTGGGATCTTGTGGGGGTGCTAATCCTTCCCCAAGTGTAACTAACTCCCGAACCTGATTTCTTGATTTTTATAAACCTTAAAACTCGATTTTTTGATTAAAAAATTGTTTTATTAAAATCACTCGATTTTCATGGTGTTCCAATCGCCTTAAATGATTGGTGGTGACTCCTCACATTCCGAAAATTCTTTTCAAAGAGAAACCCCCCGAGTCGGTATCGATCTTTCCCCGCCCGAACAAAAAACGGTGTCGACAATATGAGAATAAGAAAATTCAATTTCGTGAGCATAATAGAAAGATAGAATTCCATTGATGATCGGAATGGTGTTGTGCATGTTATTGTTTGGAGTAAACAAGTAATGAGTAAAGTTAGCACTTATAATTTCCTTATCGATGTGAAGACTAAATCCAAGTTTGGACAAGCTTTGGATTCATTTGGCAATCATTTGTCGCAACCGTCTTTCGGTTGGGCCCCGGAATTGGGCTTCGACTTAGAAAAATGTGGATTGGAGTCGCCACCGATCATTTATTTAAAAATAAATGGGTTGATCGGATACCCTATTTCTTACCTGATCTGCGTCTTACCAGAAATATGTCGGGCTCGGGAGTCGGTTACGGTCAAGGAAGGATTAGCACCCTTGAACCGCCCTTTCGGTACTACGTAATTTCCAGTTGTCTTAATTAAGAAAAATAACAAGTTAAATTAAAAGGTAAAGTTTCGACCCCAATTACTTACCCTTGATTGATTTGAAAATATCCTTAAAAAATCGAGAAATGTGTTAGATAAACAAGGTAAAGAAAACAAATAAGATAAAAGGGAAAAATAAAATAAATAAAATAAATAAAAAAGAAAAAAAATAGTAAAGTAATAATTATATATAGTAATATTTGAAAAGGGAAATATATATATATATATATATACATCAAAGTATTAATAAAATAAATAAGCTATATATATATACACCAAATATTTAAAAATAGAAAAGCTACCCTCTCACTTCACCGAAAGTGAGGGGCTTTAGTCAGAAATAAGACAAAAAAATGGGTCCTCTAGGTTAGTAATATATAATATAATGTTTAATAATAATAATGATAAAGACACTAGGTTTTTAAAAAAAATAATATAATAATAATAAATAAATAAAACGAAAATAATGAAATATATATATATATATATATATATATATATATATATATATATATATATATATAAAGTTATAAGATATATTACGTATAAAAAAAATAATCAAATAAAAATAATTAAGAATATATATATTAATAATAGGTATATAAATAAACTATTAAAAGTATAAAAAATATATGACTAGATAAAGATAATTACAATATATATAGTAATAATAGACTTATAAGTAGAATATTAAAGAAATATATATATATATAATAATAATAATAAAATATAGTAAAAGAATGAGAATAATCTAAAATATATATATATATATATACATATAATAATAATAACATGAATAATAAAAATAAATAAATAAAATATCCATATAATAAATAAAGGGACTAATATAGATTTTTAAAAAGCTCTTCCCCTTCTTTAACCGAAAATCAAACCGGTTTTTCAAAATAAGCCTCGGGGTAGATCTAGGTTCGAAACTTCGAAACCCTACCCATTTTGGTCATCGGCGCAACCCACGTTTTGGGTTATTCGAACCAAATCTCAAGAAAAATAACGTACACATGCAAAAGAAAGAAAAAAAATGTTACCTTTTATTTCCTTTTCGAATCATTTACAATAGCTTTGCCTTTGTATCTTCCCGTGTTTTCCTCTATGTTTTGTGTGTAAATCGTCTGTTACAATGGTGAGTTACAATGGCTATTTATAGTGCTTGTGGATCCTATCTTTAGGAATTTAAATAATAGTAGAACTCTATCCTATTTTTAGGAGTTTGAATCCTAGCAAAATTTTATCCTATTTTTAGGAGTTTGAATCCTAAAATTCTATCCTATTTTTAGGAGTTTGAATCCTAGTAGGACGAAAAATGTGTGTTGACAGCTGCCCCTCTTTGCCCATAGTCGTGTAACGGGGATAGGGCAAAGATTAAAAGACACACTTTTTGTTCAGTGGAGTTGAAAATTAACTCTGATGTTTCAATAACTCCCTGTCGAATTGAGTTATGGATGACTCCTCCATCGTGAAGTCGAGTTCATCTTGAAATGATATGAAATTAAAGCCGTAGTTCGGAATTTGAATCGGCACGTGGCTTCCCGTTACCCTTCGGTCTTCTTCTCGGTTTAAAGACCTTGGATCGGAATTGAACTCAGAAATCTTCATTGACAGATAGCTTTTTCTTGACTTAAGCTATGTTGTTTGAAAATGGTTGCTTGTCACTAAGGCACGGCTAACCCAGGTCCTCTTCTCGACTTGAAAACCTCGACTGCAACCGGAAAGTAGTACGATTGATGTGTCATCGAGCTGAATGGAGTCGAACTCGACAATTTTGATGGCAGATAATCCTTCTTTGAGTTGGATATCCTTCGTCGTGAAGTTGAAATCCAAGTAAGTAGCATTGTTCCAAGTCCAATATCCTCCGTCGTGAAGTTGAAATTGGCTCTGGAACCGGGAAATTGTTTGTTGACAACCAGTCGTCCCTTCGTTGTGAAGTTGAACTTGTGTTGTCTCGAGTCCAATATCCTTCGTTGTGAAGTTGAAATTGAATCTGAATGAAATTTTGTTGACAAGCAGCGGTCCCTTCGTCGTGAAGTTGAACTTGCGTTGTCTGGAGTCCAATATCCTTCGTTGTGAAGTTGAAATTGGCTCTGAGATTGGGAAGTTATTGTTGACAAGCAGCGGTCCCTTCGTCGTGAAGTTGAACTTGCATTGTCTGGAGTCCAATATCCTTCGTTGTGAAGTTGAAATTGGCTCTGAGATTGGGAAGTTGTTGTTGACAAGCAGCGGTCCCTTCGTCGTGAAGTTGAACTTGCGTTGTCTGAAGTCCAATATCCTTCGTTGTGAAGTTAAAATTGGCTCTGAGATTGGGAAGTTGTTGTTGACAAGCAGCGGTCCCTTCGTCATGAAGTTGAACTTGCGTTGTCTGAAGTCCAATATCCTTCGTTGTGAAGTTGAAATTGGCTCTGAAATTGAGAAGTTGTTGTTGACAAGCAGCGGTCCCTTCGTCGTGAAGTTGAACTTGCGTTGTCTGGAGTCCAATATCCTTCGTTGTGAAGTTGAAATTGGCTCTGAAATTGAGAAGTTATTTGTTGACAACCAGCCGTCCCTTCATTGTGAAGTTGAACTTGTGTTGTCTCGAGTGCCACGATATCCTCCGTCGTGGAGTTGAAATCGCGGATGGCCCCTTCGTTGTGAAGTTGAGCCTTGACTTGAATATCCTTCGTCGTGAAGTTGAAATCCAAGTATTGTATGTTGCGGGTGGACACAATTCCCTTCACCGTGAAGTTGAAACCGTGGAGACCCCTTTATTGTGAAGTTTGGCTTCGAGCTAGATATCCTTCGTCGTGAAGTTGAAATCCACTCTCGAGCAAATTGTGTCGCTTTGAGTTCAATATCCTTCGCCGCGAAGTTGAAATTGACTCTAGCTAAAACCTGAAAAAGTTATGCATATATGTAATGCTCTTAGGTGTGCCTAAAATGCATATGCAACCTATGTTATCTTGGGGCTCTGGAGAGAAATCTCGATCTCCAGTTGCCTGTCTGGAATCTTGATTCTTGAATCTTCAAATTTTGATCACTGATCTTGAATTCTTCAAATGTTCAAATCTGATGTGCACATTCTATTTTTGATTTGAGAAATGCTTCTCGGCCATCTCAAGTATGTGTCTGAGCTGAGTGTAACGGTTCAGATGATGCTTCAAAAGAAGTTGTCTTGAAAGAGATAGAATTCGTTTCAAGGGAAACGATCTCAAAGATATATGTTGTTTCATGAGAAACGGTCTCAAGGGAAACAAAATTATGTTTTAAGGGAAATAAATTTGAAGATTTTGTGTTTCAAGAGTAACTGTCTCAAGGGAGACAAAATTTGTTTTAGGGGAAATAAATTCAAAGATTTTGTTTCAATGGAAACTGTCTCAAGATAGACGAAAATTGTTTCAAGAGAAACTGTCTCAAGAGAGACAAAACTTAGTTCCAAAAGAAACTCTCTCAAGGGAGACGAAATTTGTTTCAAAGAGAACATATTCAAATATTTTGTTTCAAGGGAAACTGTCTCAAGAGAGACAAAATTTATTTCAAGGGAAATTGTCTCAAGATAGACGAAATTTGTTTCAAGAGAAACTGTCTCAAGAGAGACAAAATTTGTTTTAAGGGAAACTGTCTCAAGAGAGACAAAACTCTTCTAGTGAAAACGGTCTCAAGCGAGACAAATCTTGTTTTAAGAAAAACAATCATGAGTGAAATAAATCTTCTTTCGAGTAAAACAGTCCCAAGTGAGACAAAGTTTGTTTTAAAAAAGCAATCTCAAGTGAGATAATCATCTGCATTAAATGAGACTGTCTCAAGCGAGACAGAATTTATATTGGAAATGTCGAATCTGAAAATGAATATCGATATTTCTGTCTGTCGAGTTGGTTGAAGTGTAGTTTCTTGCTGCTGAGCTAAGCAACCGACATCAATCTGTAAAGGTGCTTTTGAATCGAGTATCCTTCGTCTTGAAGTCGAACTTGACTCTAAAGCTGTAAAAATTATGTACGTGGAAAGAAAATGATAGATATGACGCTCTAAAATGTATGCATAAGATGCATGTAACATGAATTGGTTATATTTTATCTCCTGAAAAAGGTCTGATAATTCGTATTAGGATGTTGAATCCCCAAAGATGCCTCAATATCCAAAAATGCCCCAATATTTGATGTTGAATCTTCAAAGATACCCCAAATGTTCCTCATTTCTTGCTTCATCATTGATTCGAAGCATGAGCTTTGTGTTTGAGAGTCACATGTCATTTACCAAGATTCACTCTAGAGAGACTGTCTTGTTTGAAAAAAAAAATGTTTTTCTTTCTCTTTTATTTTCAAAGTCATGAAAATATCAATTAAAAGAGTTTCAAAAAATGTTTAATCTCAAGTTTTAAAAATATTGCCCCTATCACGGTTTTACAATTGAGACGAATCATAAAACTAGAGTTCATCGGATATCAAATAATTAATTACAATGTTAATCCTTCAATAAATTATAGCTATTTGACAACTGCCAAGATCCAAGCTATCTTTGGGAGATAGTCAAGTAAGGAAAGGATAAAAAGTCTCAGTTTATTGTGTTTGGTCAAAGGTTTGGCATTTGATGCTCAAAGGTTTGACATTTGATGCTCAAAGGTTTGACATTGGATGCTCAAAAGATTGATGGGGTAGCTTGCATGCTCCTCTGCTGGAAGTGTTCCCTGACTCCCAACCTTTGTTGTCACACTCGGATTGTGCGATGCCTTATCAAGGAATTTACGTGATCGCCTCAGTTGCACAATTTTTATATTCGAGCCGCCTTTTCAGGTTTTCAACTCGAACCCTCCTTTGGTTTCAAGACGTTATTCAGGATTTACATCTTGAACCCCCCTTTGCTATTTTTTCTACCATGCATTAATTACATTGTTTTTTTGCAAACAAAGATTAATCCTGATGGGCGGGATGAAATCTGAAGATAGTATCTTCTGTTTAGAAATCCATGTATGATTAGAAGGGAATTTTAAGGCATGTAATGTAGGCCAAGGCTCATGGTTATGAAAGAAAAGGATAAATAGGCCCAAACAAGTGTTTCAGGGTGTTGAACCAAGGATCAATTCATTCTGATGCCTTCAATCCTGTCTTGCTCAATTTGGATCTGCTCATATGTGTTTCTCTGGATTTTCTCTGGATGTTCCATGATCTTCGAGTGAAGTGATTTAGAGATTCGGGAATGATTGTGCTTGATCAATCTCACAGTTTGAAGCTTGATGTGCCATTTGTCTTTAGGGAATCTTTGCATGTGCTTTTTGTCCCTTTTTCTTTTTGATTTTTGCTCTTTTTTTCTTTTGTTCTTGTTTCTCTTTTTCTTTGTTTTTTTTTTTGCTTTTTTGCTTCTTTTCTTTTTTGTTCTTGATTGGATATTCGCACTTGCCATTTGGTCCACCTTTTGGTGTCTCCTTTTGATTGATGTCTTCACTCATGTGAGCATATTTCTTCTATATTTCCTCCCAGTGTGGAGGGTGATCTTTGGTTAGGGTTGAATCAGAAGAAAAATATTATAGGCTCAAAAGGGGACACAATGGATATATTTTTTCTCCTGTTGTGAAAGGATAAAGAAAGAAAGCCGTTCATCATTTCATACATGGAAGTCCTCACAAAAGAGGTATCCCCAGGGGGATAGATTTGCAGGATTAATTCTATTCACATGAAAATAGTGTAATTAATGCATGATAGGATTACTTCGAATGAATTGTTTTTTGTTGCTCCTGCTCCCAACATGTCTCAATGTTCAGGCTCCCCGCGAGATGCCCCAAGTTGTATCTTTAGAAGAATGCTCATATTCAAATGAACAACTGAATGCCTTGGGTTTTAATGGTAAGAAAAGGTTAATTTTGAGTCTAAAAGGATAATTGTGTGATCTTATTGACTCAAAGAAAGGTACAGGTGTATCAAAAAGATAAATGCAATGTTCAAGAATTTCAAAGGGAGGTAATGTCAAAATTTGGTTTTTTGGTAATGGTCATGAGTTATTTTGGGTAAAAAAAATCGAGGTATTTTATTTTGGGGTTTGAGATAGGGTAAGAAAGGTCTAATCTTGCCATATGTCAAAAATCTATAATTCTTGAAGAATTAAAAGAATCCTTAATTCATTTAATATTCGAAGAACTAAAGATTAAAATTTGTTCAATTGCTTCACTTTAGAAAGTAGCATAAATTCAATCCTTTAAAAGATTAAGTAAACATGAAAGATCAAAGACGTGTTCAAACAAAACAATCCTCTAAGTGCAAATGGTATATGCCATGCCCCTTCGACAAGTGCCTTACAGTTTTTAGAGGAATGTTTGGGGTTTCTTATGTGGTAACAGCTAACAGCTTCAACATCGTAGCCCTTAGGATATGGAGATTCTTTAGATCTTCATGGCAGGCTTTGTCCTACAATCAGCTGATCATGCTCCTATTGTATTGTTTTCAGTTTTTTTCTTTAAGGTTACAATCTTGCTTCCATGTGGTTAAATCCACTTCATCGAATCATCTAGGAAGAAATTTCATGTTTATGAAAATGCTTAAAAATGTAGATGAAGATGAAAAATGCAAGAATGTATGAAATGTTCGAGGCATTGATCCAAGAAATGTGCCTGTTATTATGAATAATCCTTATTGGGGACAAAAATGTTTTATCTTTTAAGAGACAAAAATATCCTGACAGCTTCTGACATGTTGACTAGTCTTCTGCTTTCGTCTTTCACCGGTTGAATAACCTGTCGAACCGCTCCGGCCTCTCTGGATGAACCGTGAAAATGTTGAGTTATTTTTCGTACTGGTCCAAGAAGTCTCAAATGATCGCATCTCGAGCATTTACTTTTGTTGAGCCTGTTCCCAACGAATTCGTCATTGGAGCCCTTAATTGATAGGAACTATGTGAAGTTCATTAATCTGTTTCTTTAATTTGCCAGTAATGGTCTCCAATTTCAGCTATCATTTTGCCATTGTCGTGTTCAAAGGGACTTCCAAGATACATAACCTTCATCCTGCCCCTGCAACCTCTGCCAGTCAGTTCTTCAAAGATAAGCTTTCATTGTGCTTGATGTAGACCCGGTTCATTCTGAGTCCTTTATAATGCAGCAGAGTGATATACTCTTCAATTGTGGGCACCACGTCTTCTGGATTGAATGTGACACATAGTCGCCTTGTAGACTATCCTCTGTATTTTCATCTCTTGTATTACAATACCTTTGTCCATGGATTCAGATTATTCGAGTTTTAACAAACACGTTTTAGTGGATCAATGACCTCTTTTGAATGATGCAAGTGATGAAAATAAAATAAAATAAAAGAAAGATGAAAAGAGTTAGTGAGGTGAAAAATAATAAAAAATGATCATAAAAATGAAAGTCCTACCCCATATGATATCTACCTCACATTCTTATTATTCCTACCCGAACATGATCTCTATCCCGCAAGTTGATTTTGAACAAGTCCTAACCGCATAAATTTCTAGTTCGCATGCTTTGAACAGAAAGTAAACTAGGAAATAATTCCGGCATCCTAGGGTTTGGAATGAGGTTTTGGGTGGGCTCTAACTCCTTGTAGTCT
This sequence comes from Hibiscus syriacus, assembly GCF_006381635.1. Classification (NCBI taxonomy): domain Eukaryota; kingdom Viridiplantae; phylum Streptophyta; class Magnoliopsida; order Malvales; family Malvaceae; genus Hibiscus; species Hibiscus syriacus. Next base: position 367,650 of record NW_024062389.1, read on the forward strand.
CCCGGTTTAGGTTCTAAAAAAGGTACCCGAGTTATCCTTGCCGGTGCCCCATTGGGCTTGCCAGACCCTTAGTCCTAAACCCATCACAGTTGTGTGGACTAAGTTAAACTCGGGAGGATACATTCCCTTATGCCCATACAGAGAATAAATTCACACGAAGGCATAAGGTATATGAATCCCGAAGGTTACTTGCTAGGCCCATACGATGAATAAATTCACACGAAGGCGTCGCTTTCACCCCCACTTAAAACGGGTTCGGAGCTCGGGTATAGAGCCTTTAGATGAAAAAAAGAAAACTTTGAAGGCTGAAATCATGAAAAAACGATTAGTCCAACTATTTACTCGAAAATAATCAAAAGTAAGTAAAAAGGATCGAAATATTACCTTAAAATCTAAACTTACCCTTTTCGTTAAAAAGACAATTGGAAATTACCTTAGCCTGACTCACTTACCGTCCCCAGCGGAGTCGCCAAGCTGTCGCAACCGTCTTTCAGTTGGGCCCCGGAATTGGGCTTCGACTTAGAAAAATGTGGATTGGAGTCGCCACCGATCATTTATTTAAAAATAAATGGGTTGATCGGATACCCTATTTCTTACCTGATCTGCGTCTTACCAGAAATATGTCGGGCTCGGGAGTCGGTTACGGTCAAGGAAGGATTAGCACCCTTGAACCGCCCTTTCGGTACTACGTAATTTCCAGTTGTCTTAATTAAGAAAAATAACAAGTTAAATTAAAAGGTAAAGTTTCGACCCCAATTACTTACCCTTGATTGATTTGAAAATATCCTTAAAAAATCGAGAAATGTGTTAGATAAACAAGGTAAAGAAAACAAATAAGATAAAAGGGAAAAATAAAATAAATAAAATAAATAAAATAAATAAATAAAAAAATAGTAAAGTAATAATTATATATAGTAATATTTGAAAAAGGAAAAAAATATATATATATATATACATCAAAGTATTAATAAAATAAATAAGCTATATATATATACACCAAATATTTAAAAATAGAAAAGCTACCCTCTCACTTCACCGAAAGTGAGGGGCTATAGTCAGAAATAAGACAAAAAAAAATGGGTCTTCTAGGTTAGTAATATATAATATAATGTTTAATAATAATAATGATAGAGACACTAGGTTTTTAAAAAAAATAATATAATAATAAATAAATAAAACGAAAATAATGAAATATATATATATATATATATATATATATATATATATATATAAAGTTATAAGATATATTACGTAAATAAAAAAAATAATCAAATAAAAATAATTAAGAATATATATATATTAATAATAGGTATATAAATAAACTATTAAAAGTATAAAAAATATATGACTAGATAAAGATAATTACAATATATATAGTAATAATATACTTATAAGTTGAATATTAAAGAAATATATATATATAATAATAATAATAAAATATAGTAAAAGAATGAGAATAATCTAAAATATATATATATATATACATATAATAATAATAACATGAATAATAAAAATAAATAAATAAAATATCCATATAATAAATAAAGGGACTAATATAGATTTTTAAAAAGCTCTTCCCCTTCTTTAACCGAAAATCAAACCGGTTTTTCAAAATAAGCCTCGGGGTAGATCTAGGTTCGAAACTTCGAAACCCTACCCATTTTAGTCATCGGCGTAATCCACGTTTTGGGTTATTCGAACCAAATCTCAAGAAAAATAACGTACACATGCAAAAGAAAGAAAAAAAATGTTACCTTTTATTTCCTTTTCGAATCATTTACAATAGCTTTGCCTTTGTATCTTCCCGTGTTTTCCTCTATGTTTTGTGTGTAAATCGTCTGTTACAATGGTGAGTTACAATGGCTATTTATAGTGCTTGTGGATCCTATCTTTAGGAATTTAAATAATAGTAGAACTCTATCCTATTTTTAGGAGTTTGAATCCTAGAAAAATTTTATCCTATTTTTAGGAGTTTGAATCCTAAAATTCTATCCTATTTTTAGGAGTTTGAATCCTAGTAGGACGAAAAATGTGTGTTGACATCATTGTTGAAGAATACCCCTCTAAAGAGTTTCGTGGAAGAAGTGGAAAATATGTTCTCCACGTGAACTTGTTCGTTGAAGTGAAGAATTGTTTTGTTGAATTTGGGTGTCTCATCGAATTTGAGTGTTTTGTCTATAAATCTTCACACTTTCAAAATTCGTGTCAAGGTGAAGATTTGTTAGAATTTTACTTAAATTCAAAGTGACACAAATTAATTAATGTATAGATTTAGGAAAGTAAAAAAGCTCTAGTTTTATTAAAAGTAGAAAATTTTATTAAAGTAGATTTCTACTTTATGTAGTTTCCTTTGTAATCAAGTATATATACATATAAATAGATACTAAGGATTAGAGTTAGAAATTAGATTGTCCACGAGGACCCTCTTGTATTCTTATTTTTTACATTAGTGTATTTTCTCATCTTCTGCCCCTGATTTTTCTTGAAATGATTTTTCACGTAAAAATTTAGTGTTTAATTTATTAGGGTTTATTTATACATGTCATTATCTTATAACAGAGGTTATATAAACTCATTAAATATTAAGTATTATAAACAACAATGACACTTAGTGTCACTAAGAGTCGGGGAATATAGGATGCAGTAGTACATGGTGTCACTGAGCATCGGGTGTTATAGAATGCAATGCTACCCGTGTCACTAAAAGTAGGTAACATAAAATAGCTACGACACATGGTGTCACTAAGCATCAGGTACTACATTCTCATAGTACATACATATAAGATATGGGTATCTGGTGTCACTAAGGCTTCGAATATTCAAATAGTCTTACATTATACATTGTCGCACGAGTAGATAGGTTCCCATAGGCCATACATAGAAATATTACCTCTAAAGCCAAACATCATAGCATAGCCTTCCAATTACTATAAATATTCACAATACTAAACGCTTTTGTCACAAGTCACCACACAACATATTCTTGATTATGACTCATCATTTCTTAGTGCATCATAGATAGAGATATATTAGTCATTTAGCAACTTATTATCCTTAATATGTATTTTCTGAGTGATTATAGAGAGATTAGTCAAGTTATGAGGTATTTATAGTCTTTTCCACAACATATGAGTCTTTTGATCATTTATAAACTTAAGGATATTTTGATCCTTTTAACACTTAACGAAATTTGAATAATTTTCAACAATTTAAGGTTCCAAGTCTCATTAATAAGCCTTAGCGGTAACTTACTCATTTTTCCAAATTTAGATATTCAAAGCTAACTGTTTGACTTTAGATGTATTTAGAAGTTCGAGATAAAACAAGAGATTTCAAATCCTTCTTCTATAAAGAGTATATGTACCGCGACAAAGAATATGAATATCAAACTAGAGAGAATGGATACTCAATTATTGAGAACCATTATATTAATTTAAAGTTTTATAAAATCTGAAGGGATTACAACCTAGTTTATCATTGGTTTCTGATTACTGATTAAAATCAAAATTCAATTTGTACAATTTTATGAAATAGATATTTTATATAAAATATAAATTCACTAGTAATTTTGGAATTTATGAGTATGGTCGAGTGGGTGAAATATCAACATAATTCCAGCTATTTGTACTTAAAAAAGTGGACCACAATGTCTCAACCAATGAACTATAAAAGTGATCCAAATGGATAATTATTGGCTGTCTGCTACCTTCTTCAAGCCTCTAACCAGACGCTTAAAACATTTTTTTATTTTTATTTTTTTGCAGAGATAATTCATGGATTGGTACATAGGTTGCAAACTTTGAAATATAACTATATATATTATTGGACCTTAGATTTTATGTTAGAAAGATGAACTTATAAAGTTTTAGGAGACGAAAACATATTATCAACAAAAAAAAATACCTAAAAAGATTTAAAATTTAAAAAAATTTAAAATTTTCAAAAATGTGACTTGTCCCGCCCACAACTGGATGACTAGATCCATCACTGTATGTTATCAATGGTTGATACTATCATATGTCAATGTCGAAGAGTTGTTCGGTTATTCGGCATATCTAGGACTATTGTCTGTTTCTCACATCTCAATTAAGTTAAATCCGGAGTAAAATTATTTGTGAAAAGTTTTTGGGATTAAGTACATTTTTCTTGCATATAAGCAGAGCTGAGTTGTATAAACTAAGTGACTTCCGTGATAAAGAAGTTATTGTTATTCTTTAATGCCTTAGGTTTGAGCATCGTAAATACTAAAGGCATGAGTGTTCAATGTCAAAGGTTTGAAAAGTATCCTTAAACATATATTATCATGTACTTGTAACACCCCAATTTAGGGGCTAAATTTAAAAAAAATATAAATTGGTGAATTTAATTGGTATTTTTAGAAGAAATCGGGGATTAAATTATAAGATTTCAAAGTTGGCAAACCGTTTTAAGAAGTGTAGGAAATTCAGTGGCTAAACCCATGATTTAGCCATTTTTATTTTGAAGAGAATTATAAATCTCTCTCCCATATGTTTTTTGGAAATTTTTCCAGATTTTCCTCTTCATCAACCCCTCTTTGAACTCCGATCTACTTGCCGTCCGACCTCCGATCGATGAGCCGAAACCACCATCGTGTTTGTTGTCGAGCGAGGAACAAAACCCCTCAAACCTTTTGTCGTGAATCGTCGCCGTTCGTAGTTAATTTCAGTCGGAAGTATAGTCGGTAATAACTCGGTTTTAGTTGGTTTTTCATCGATTCACGACGATCGGGTCATCCGTTTACGACACCTCCCGCACCATCATGTTCGTTGCATCGTTCCGAGTTCGTCGGTGTTGTTCTTGGTCTCCGTCGACGGCGGCGCGTGAGGAGGTGAAACGGTCAAAGTTTCCGATTCGTTGAAATTGAGCTCTCCGCCGTTCAAAAATTTGAATTGAGCTTTGTAAGTATCTTGAAATCACTCAAAATAATTTTTAAGAATTTTTCCGTGATTTCTAGGCAGCCAGAAGGGGCCCCATGCGCTCCCACGTGCCGCCACTGCGCGTGGGGATGGTCCAAATGATCGGTTTGACCAGTTTTGGTGCATAGTTAACCGGTTTGACCGATCATAACCCGACCCGTTTACCCGACCCATTGACCCAACCCGACCTGTTGACCCAACCCGTTGACCGGCGTTGACCACTGTTGACCAAAACTTTGACCGGGAATTAAACGACCTTTGACTTCCACCGAGTATACCTATCCTGACATTTTTCGACATTCCAAATCCGATTCCGCTGCCGTTTTTCTAAATTCAAACCAAAAGGCCTCGAAATTACCGGTCAAACCCGTTGACTTTGATTTTGACCAAAAATTCCAAATTTCCGAAAAGTCATATTTTATTCTTTCGACGTCCTGAATCCGAATCTGATGTCCGTTTCGCCAAATTCGAACCCAGTAAGCTGTTTTTCACTGATTTATCACCCGATTTGATCCGTTTATCGCAATTAAGCTCCGTTTCTGATATAATTTATGTTGATATGTATATGAGGAATTATTGGAAGTTGAATTGAAGATCAAAGGCGTTCGAATGGAATTTTTATGGTCGATCAGTATTGCATGAAAATCGAGGTAATACTTTACTACTTCTTTATGCTTTTTGGAACATGTGAATATTGGTAAATGCATGATTAAGACAATGTTGGTCTCATTTGTGTAGTTAATTAGTTTCTACACTCGATATGAATGTGGTAGAAATTCAGTATCTGAATACGGATCGAATGATTAATATAAGAGATTGAAAGATTGTTAGAATTAAATTACAAGTTTGTGATTAGTGATAAAGAAATCAGACATGGATTTGTAAATTATATTTTATATCATCAAAGGTTAAATGTTAAAGGTACTTGGATGGGAAATTATGAGAATACTTCGGTAGGGTAAAAATACGAAATTACCCTTATATTGGAAAATGATAAGAATTGTCCCTGGAAGTGTATTAATAAATCTGAAAAGACATATTGATCTGATAAATATATTGATGTGCATAAGAAATGTTAGTTGTACTTGGAAGTTATGGATAACCGGTTTTTAACCATAATAGGGCTTATGCAAGATACTAGAAGTCTGTTCAAGGAATTATTTCAAGATCAGAGAGTGTTCAAGAAAGCAATTAATCATAGGATCTCTAAATTATATTATTTTCGTTAAGAGATAATATCAAAATTATCTGGTTAAGAAATTACAAAAATGCCCTTGAGAGATAAAATAGTCTGAGTTGACCCTGAATAAGAAAGTACTTTAAGGATTTGTACTTAACTCGATTAAGTACGAATTTAATTGTTAAGATCCTATCTTTGTACAGAAAAATTCATGATATTCCGTTTGAAAAATATGAGAAGGCACTTGACCCGAAAATATTCGAGTAATGAGTAAATATCTAAAGAATAATTTATCGGGGGTATTCTACTGTCAGAATTATTCGAAAGGACTGAATGAAATGATAAGATTGGATTAAATAATAAGACCGGATGGAGGAAAAAGATTGAAATACTATGGATCTGTAAAATGACCAAATACCTCTGTAATGGAAATGACCCAAGAATATCACCAAGCTCAGGAATGATGGGATATCCTTGAGCTATGTTATGATTGGAATAAAACTAAAAACCAAAATGACCAAAATACCCTTATGGTCTATATTAAGTAAATATCTTGGATTAATTAAGGAATCCAAGTAAGCATAGGTATTGGACTACCTTTAAAGGTAATGGAAAATAATTTAAGTGAGTAGATCAACCCTAAAGCTATATCAATACCTGAATGGCATAGATATTACTGGAACATGTGTTCGTATTCTCAAGTTTGGCTCGATGATAAATTTTGGAAGTATTCAGCTCAGCTCTAGATCGTATTCAGTACTAAGAATTGGACGTTTGTTTGACAAATCAACCATGAATACCAAATTGAATGGAATGGAAGTACAATATGTATCTGAAATTCAGGAACGTTTGAATTACTCTGGAAAATCCTGAAGTAACTGGAATGGACATGACTGCTAAATGAACTAGGTAACCTCAATGACTGATGATTTAATAAGTAATTTGGATAAGTCTGAAACTCTGATGAGTTTACGTAGTGTACAATTACAATGGGTTATAAACAAATTAATCAAGTACGTCAGCATTTCATGATATTGTGGAAGCGTGGAAATGAAATAAAGATATTGGAAGATTTATTCAGCGATGATTCTGAAAATGGTCTACGGATAAGAATTTGTGGTATTAAAGAGTAAATACCCTAGAAGGAAAATGAATTCACCAGTCCACATAGATTGTTAAGGTTCTGAATCTTCGTTCTCAAGTTATTCGATTATCCGATCAATTGACATGGATGTAAAGGATTCTGAATACCCTTCTGATTACGTACAGCTTCTAAAAACTGTCCGAATAAGATAATATCATGATAATTCACATTCTGAATAACTGATGATTCTGTCAGTTAATGAACTCTCCCAATAGTGATTCTAAATTCCAACATTCTATCGACATACTGAAGAACTGTGTTTCTCTGCCTGATACAATACCTCTAAATAATACCTGTAAACTCTGGTGTGTTCCCTAATTATATGAACATTTTATCTGATTTCAAATTTGAATTCTGTTATGGTACCTAACCTGGATTCTGATCTGATATTGACATGGATTCTGATCTGATACATGACCTGGATTCTGATATGATACTTGACTTGAATTATGTTTTGATTTTTGATATATCCGTTTACGGACGGAACATGTAACCCCCCCAGACCGATGCGGGTAGCCCGATCCGATCCGGGAAGTCACATTTGGGCCACCGGAGTGACCCACTATAAAAATAGCGGAAAATTTAAAACTTTTATTGAAACTTGTAACTTATAAAATCAATTGTCACTATTTAAAATAAAACAGACGTCTAGACTCGTATATAAATCAAAATACAATTACATGCCCCCTAATCACATGTACCATACTCTGCAACAACGCCGGAAGAACTCCCTTACTGAAGTCGATAACTGCACTGGTACAATTCTTTTAACCTGAAAATGTGAGTAATAGAGTGAGCTTTGGAAAGCTCAGTAATACAGAACTACTAGATGATGCTGATGAACGTGCAGATAGAGATAAATATATATTTCCTTATTGTTTCCGAACATTTACATATTTTTATGCTGAGCAGAGATCCTACTAATATTTCAGGTGGTAACGGATAATGAGCTCTCAGGTCAGAGAAATATTTCGGATGACTGAGTTCAGAACAGGTTATCTAGTGTGTTCCCATAAAACCAGTAAAAAGATACATATTTTTTTAAAGCATGTATATATACACCCCCATCCTTTCACAATCTGTTTGTGTAGGTTCCCCGGAACCATACACCCTGCACAACCAGTAATAGTAAGGCCCTGAGCACACAGCCGAGGAGCTTGCAGTAATCTTCCTCCAATAATAAACCCCCCAGATAAAACATTTCTCCGTCGGTAAATGGAGATATCAGAAATCAAAACAGAATTCATATCAGATATCAGAACAGAATTCAGATAACGTATCAGAACAGAATTCAATTCGGAAATCAGATAAAATATTTATATAATTAGGGAACACACCAGAGTTTACAGGTATTATTTAGAGGTACTGTATCAGGCAGAGAAACACAGTTATTCAGTATGCCGATAGAATATCGGAATTCAGAATCACTATTGGAAGAGTTCAATAATTGATAAAATCATCAATTATTCAGAATATGACTTGAGCTGTAAGGAATAAATGAAGATTCAGGACATTTACAATCTATGTCGATTGATCGGATTATCAAACAACTCTTAAATGAATAGCTCCCAAAATTAATGCTTGTCGATTGATCAATTCATTGTTCTTCCAGGGTATTTACTCTTTAATACCACAAACTCTTGTCCATAGATCATTTTCAGAATCATTACTAAATAGAACTTCCAATGTCTTTATTTTATTTTTACGCTTCCAATATATCATGAAATACTGACGTGCTTGATTTGTAATTCATGATCCAGAAGAACAGTACATTGTGTATGTTCATTAACGTTTCCAGACTCATTCACATCACTTACTTAATCCTTAGTGCTTGAGGTTGCTTAGTTCATTTAGCATTCAAGTCTATTCCAGTTACTTCGGGATTTTCCAGAGTAATTCCGTACGTTTCAGAATTTCAAATACATATTGTACTTCCGTTCAGTTCATTTTGGTCTTCGTGGTTGATTTCTCGAACAAATATCCAATTCTTAGTACCGAATGCAATCTAGAGTTGAGCTGAGCTGAATACTTCCAAAATTATCATTGAGCTAAACTTGAGTAGACGAATATGCATTCAAGTAATATCTATGTCGTTCATGTACTGACATATTATTAAGGTTGATCGGCTCACTTAAGTTATGTTCCATAACTTTTAAAGGTAGTCCAATACCTATTCTTATTTGGATTCCTTAATTAATCCAAGGTATTTACTTAGTTTAGGCCATAAGGTTATTTTGGTAATTTTGGTGTTCAGTTTTATTCCATTTATTTCAGAGCTCGAGGATATCCAATCATTCCTGAGCTTGGTGATATTCTTGGGTCATTTTTATTACAGGGGTATTTTGGTCATTGTATAGATTCAGCGTATTTCAATCATTTCATTCCGTCCGATCATACTATTAAATTCAATCTTATCATTTATTTCAGTCCTTTCAAACAATTATGACAGCATAATACCCCCAATAAATTACTCTTCAAGTATTTACTCATTATTCAAATATTTTCGGGTCAAGTGTCTTCTCAGATTTTACAAACGGAAAATCAGGAATTTTCCTGAACTAAGTCAGGATCTTAACAATCAAATCCGTACTTAATCGAGTTAAGTACGAATCCTCAAAGTATTTTCTCATTCAGCGTTAACTAGGACTATTTTACCTCTCAAGGGCATTTCCGTAATTTCTTAACCAGATAATTTCAATATTAGCTCTTAACGAACATAATATAATTTAGAGATCCTACGATCAATTGCTTTCTCGAACATTCTCTTATCTTGAAATGATTACTTAATAGAATTCTAATATCTTGCACAAACCCTCTAGTGTTTAAAAACCGGTTATCCATATTTCGTAAGCAAAATCTAGCATTTCTTAAGCACATCTGTAATTTTATCATATCAATATATCCTTTCAGAGTTATTAATCAACTTCCAGGGACAATTCTTGACATCTTACAACTTAAGGGTATTTTTGTAATTTTACCCTACCGGAGTATTATCATAATTTCCCATCCAAATACCTTTAACATTTAATCTTTGATGAAATAAACTATAAGTTACAAATCCATGTTGATTTCTTTATCACTAAGCACAGAACTTGTAATTTAATTCTAACAATTCCTCAATCTCTTATAATAATCCTCTGTGCCAAATTTAGCTACCTACTTGCTACCGTATTCGTATCAAGTGTAGATCTTCATTAATTACACATATGATACCAAACATTTCCATTCATGCATTTACCAATACCAACATGTTCTATAAAGCATAAAGAGGTAGTAAAGTATTACCTCGATTTTCCGTGCCATACTGGTCGACCAATTAAATTCCATTCGAACGCCCTCGATCTTTGATTCAACTTCCAATATTTTCCTCTCGATCCAGACCATCAAAATTACTAACTCGTATACCATAAAGATAGCTTATTAGAATTGAAATAATAATTTGGAAACCCAATTAGTATAATAGAATACTTGTGGGGCTACTTTAATAATTAATCATTAAAATTAGGGACTGAACCAAATTAATTTGCAATACTAAGCTATAAAATAAAACTAAAGGAAACTATGAGACAAGACCAAGTTCTTACCAAGCTTTGAGGACTCATGATGATTTTCCACTTATTTTAATAACCAACCACGTGATTTTCCTTTTTGGGAATCATAACTCCATTTTTCAAATAATTGATGTGTGAAGCATTGCCACTTAACCCACATGGAGTGTCCCTTGCATGCACCACTCTTAATTATTAAATCTAGTTGTATCATTTGGCAATGAACCAAAGACCAAAGCTATGGTCAACGACAGCCGCGAGTGCCATGAATATGACAACATCCTCTATGAATGTTACGTGTCGCATGGCCAGTTGCACCGACGGTTTGCTGCTCTCACTTTCCCCGTGGACTCTTCAGCTCATTACAAAGCCGCTCGGGTTCGGGGTTAATGCTTAAGCTTTCCTCAAATCAACCAGCTCTCTGGCCTTAAAGCGTCGGGACGAAGAATCAACCAAGCTCCCGGGTTGGACTTGGCAACTCAATCGCAACCTGTTGATGGTACAAAGGGCGTAGTTATGAAGGCCGCCGCAACAGCCGAGCCAGACAGATCGTGTATCTTCACCTTCCATCATTTCATTCCTCATAAGAGCAGTACCAGAACCGATTTGCCTCACCAAAGAAAGATCAAACTTGTTAACAACATTCTGTTAGCCATGGCAAGCATGATCGGAGGCACAACCCATAAATGAGTTACTCTATACTTCTCTATATTTCTCAAATACATCCCAAAGTCAAACCTGGACATTAACACCAACAAATTCCCCTTCTGCAGCTGCCCGTAATCTATAAATTCCAGCCCAAACACATGGAACATTGACAATACACACAAGTAAACCCGATGCATATTCCCCACAAATTTTTGATCCATGGTTACCAGCAAAGCCGCTGCAATGAAATTCCAGTGTGTTAAAACAACACCCTTACCGACCCCTGTTGTGCCTGAAGAGTCAGAAGGGCTACCGTATCAGTCTGCTTAATAGAAATCACAGGAAATTCTGTTACATCCCCCGCTAAATCCAGAAGATCGTGAAAAGACAGTATCTTTGGGATATTATTTTACTTCATATGGTGGTTTGTTTCGTCCAGGACCAAGCAAAGTTACAGGGAACTCGAAACCCTTAACCTTGTCCAATAACTCCGGGACAGTCACAACAAGCTTGGGATTAGAGTCTTTGGCTTGTTTGGAGAGTTCATGGAGGATATACAAGGGGTTGATCGTCATAGCATGGAGCCTATGGCAGTTACATCGAAGAAACAAAGAGGAAAGTGGGTAGAATTGGGTGATGAAACCATGATTTGGGGATTTGAGATTACAGATTTCTTGTTAGGAATCTTTTGTTTTCTTTCGTGCCAACTCTTAGCCACTTATGGTTCTAAATTTTTCATATTATAAAAATAGTAATAATAATTGCAGTGGTTGAACTACTCTTCCCACTTGTGTTTATTCATTTCCCATATTTAAAATTGAAGAAATCTAACCCCACCAACTGGGGTGTGACAGAACATGTTTTATTGGGGGGTATTGATGGAGAAAGATTACTTGGAGGTTCCTCGGCTGTGTGCTCAGGGCCTTACTTACCGGTTCCTCGGCTATGTGCTCAGGGCCTTACTGGACGTGACGGGGTTGTATGGTTCTGGGGATCCTACATATTTTGTTCGTGATGGATGGGGGCATATATATATATGTTTTAAAAAGATCTGAAAAGTTACATGGTTTTTGGGAACACGCTAGAAAACCTATTCTGATCTTCCGAACTCAGTCATCCGAAATATTTCTCTGAACTGAAAGCTCATTGTCCGTTACCACCTGAAATATCAGTAGGATCTCTGCTCAGCATAAAAATCTGTAAATGTTCGGAAACAATAAGGAAATATATATTTTATTTGTATCTGCACGTTCATCAGCATCATCTGGTAGTTCTGTATTACTGAGCTTTCCAAAGCTCACTCTATTACTCACCTTTTCAGGTTAAAAGAATTGTACCAGTGCATCTATCGACATCAGTAAGGGAGTTCGTCCGGTGTTATTGCAAAGTATGGTACATGTAATTAGGGGGCATGTAATTGTATTTTGATTTATATACGAGTTTGGAAATCTGTTTTATTTTTTAATAGTGAAAACTGATTTTATAAGTTTACATGTTCTGATAAAAAGTTTTAAATTTTCCCCTATTTTTACAGTGGGTCACTTTGGTGGCCCTAATGTGACTTCCCGGATCGGATCAGGCTACCCGTATCGGTCTGGGGGTTGCATTTAGTGGTATCAGAGCTTTGGTTTGAGTCAAAATTTTCATGATAGATCGGCCGGTCGAATGTCAAAATATGTCTGATCAGTACATGCCCCTAGACTACAATCGTACCTCTCTGAGCCGAAACTCCAGGGCTGAGTCCCTATCTGTAGCGAGTAAACCGAAGTTTCTATCCGTTAAGACTATACTTGTACAAAAATGAACATCATTAACATTTGTCTAAACGCTGTAAAGTACCTTACGAGCTATGTTAGAGTTATTTATCTGAAAAATTCTGACTCTACTCTGGAAATGAAATTGGGATATGCATGAGCCTATTCTCGTAACTAAGGCTGAATTGATTCCACAAGGATAAAGTTGTTTTGATTATTTACTTGTAATGAGAGAGATTTCTGATAAGAAGGTATACTCAACTGGTTAAGGATTAGTGGAGGATTCGTATTTCTATAAAAGCTACATGAAAGACATATATATATAAAAAAAAGAACTGATGGAAGTTTCATTTCTGTAATTATGTGATATGAATAAATTTCGAGGATGAAATTCTTTTAAGGAGGCGAGAAGTGTAACACCCCAATTTAGGGGCTAAATTTAAAAAATATAAATTGGTGAATTTAATTGGTATTTTTAGAAGAAATCGGGGATTAAATTATAAGATTTCAAAGTTGGCATACCGTTTTAAGAAGTGTAGGAAATTCAGTGGCTAAATCCATGATTTAGCCATTTTTATGTTGGAGAGAATTATAAATCTCTCCCCCCGTATGTTTTCTGGAAATTTTTCCAGATTTTCCTCTTCATCAACCCCTCTTTGAACTCCGATCTACTCACCGTCCGACCTCCGATCGACGAGCCAAAACCACCATCGTGTTCTTTGTCGAGCGAGGAACAAAACCCCTCAAACCTTTTTTCGTGAATCGTCGCCATTCATCGTTAATTTCAGTCGGAAGTATAGTCGGTAATAACTCGGTTGTAGTTGGTTTTTCATCGATTCACGACGATTGGGTCATCCGTTTACGACACCTCCCGCACCATCGTGTTCGTTGCATCGTTCCGAGTTCGCCTGTGTCATTCTTGGTCTCTGTCGACGGCGGCGCGTGAGGAGGTGAAGCGGTCAAAGTTTCTGATTCGTTGAAATCGAGCTCTCCGCCGTTCAAAAATTTGAACTGAGCTTTGTAAGTATCTTGAAATCGCTCAAAATAATTTTTAAGAATTTTTCTGTGATTTTTAGGCAGCCAGAAGGGGCCCGACGCGCCGCCACTGCGCGTGGGGATGGTCCAAATGACCGGTTTGACCGGTTTTGGTGCATAGTTAACCGGTTTGACCGGTCATAACCCGACCCGACCCGACCCGTTGACCCAACCCAACCTGTTGACCCGACTCGTTGACCCGACTCGTTGACCTGTTGACCGTTGACCATTGACCGGCGTTGACCACTGTTGACCAAAACTTTGACCGGCTTTGACCGGGCATTAAACGACCTTTGACTTCAACCGAGTATACCTATCCTGACATTTTTCGACGTTCCAAATCCGATTTCGCTATCCATTTTTTGAAATTCGAAACCGAAGGCCTCGAAATTGCTCGTCAAACCCGTTGACTTTGATTTTGACCAAAAATTCCAATTTTCTGAAAAGTCATATCATATGCTTTCGACTTCCTGAATCCGAATCCGAAGTCCGTTTCGCCAAATTCGAACCCGGTAAGCTATTTTTCACTGATTTATCACTCGATTCGATCCGTTTATCGCAATTAAGCTCCGTTTCTGATATAATTTATGTTGATATGTATCTGAGGAATTATTGGAAGTTGAATTGAAGATCAAAGGCGTTCGAATGGAATTTTTATGGTCGATCAGTATCGCACGGAAATCGAGGTAATACTTTACTACTTCTTTATGCTTTTTGGAACATGTGAATATTGGTAAATGCATGATTAAGACAATGTTGGTCTCATTTGTGTAGTTAATTAGTTTCTACACTCGATATGAATGTGGTAGAAATTCAGTATCTGAATACGGATCGAATGATTAATATAAGAGATAGAAAGATTGTTATAATTAAATTACAAGTTTGTGATTAGTGATAAAAAAATCAGACATGGATTTGTAAATTATATTTTATATCATCAAAGGTAATATGTTAAAGGTACTTGGATGGGAAATTATGAGAATACTTCGGTAGGGTAAAAATACGAAATTACCCTTATATTGGAAAATGATAAGAATTGTCCCTGGAAGTGGAATAATAAATCTGAAAAGACATATTGATATGATAAATATATTGATGTGCATAAGAAATGTTAGTTGTACTTGGAAGTTATGGATAACCGGTTTTTAACCCCAAGAGGGCTTATGCAAGATACTAGAAGTCTGTTCAGGGAATTATTTCAAGATCAGAGAGTGTTCAAGAAAGCAATTAATCATAGGATCTCTAAATTATATTATTTTCGTTAAAAGATAATATCAAAATTATCTAGTTAAGAAATTACAAAAATGCCCTTGAGAGATAAAATAGTATGAGTTGACCCTGAATGAGAAAGTACTTTGAGGATTTTTACTTAACTCGATTAAGTACGAATTTAATTGTTAAGATCCTATCTTTGTACAGAAAAATTCATGATATTCCGTTTGTAAAATCTGAGAAGGCACTTGACCCGAAAATATTCGAGTAATGAGTAAATATCTAAAGAATAATTTATCGGGGGTATTCTACTGTCATAATTGTTCGAAAGGACTGAAGGAAATGATAAGATTGGATTAAATAATAAGACCAGATGGAGGAAAAAGATTGAAATACCGTGGATCTGTAAAATGACCAAAATACCCATGTAATGGAAATGACCCAAGAATATCACCAAGCTCATGAATGATGGGATATCCTTGAGCTCTGTTATGATTGGAATAAAACTAAAAACCAAAATGACCAAAATACCCTTATGGTCTATATTAAGTAAATGTCTTGGATTAATTAAGGAATCCAAGTAAGCATAGGTATTGGACTACCTTTAAAGGTAATGGAAATTAATTTAAGTGAGTAGATCAACCTTAAAGCTCTGTCAATACCTGAATAGCATAGATATTACTAGAATATGTGTTCGTATTCTCAAGTTTGGCTCTATGATAAATTTTGGAAGTATTCAGCTCAGCTCAGCTCTAGATCGTATTCAGTACTAAGAATTGGACATTTGTTCGACAAATCAACCATAAATACCAAATTGAATGGAATAGAAGTACAACATGTATCTGAAATTCAGGAACGTTTGAATTACTTTGGAAAATCCTGAAGTGACTTTAATGGACATGACTGCTAAATGAACTAGGTAACCTCAATGACTGATGATTTAATAAGAAATTTGGATAAGTCTGGAAACTCTGATGAGTTTACGTAGTATACAATTACAATGGGTTATGAGCATATTAATCAAGTACGTCAGCATTTCATGATATTGTGGAAGCGTGGAAATGAAATAAAGACATTGGAAGATTTATTCAGCGATGATTCCGAAAATGGTCTACGGATAAGAATTTGTGGTATTAAAGAGTAAATACCCTAGAAGGAAAATGAATTGACCAGTTGACATAGATTGTTAAGGTTCTGAATCTTCGTTCTCAAGTTGTTCGATTATCCGATCAATTGAAATGGATGTAAATGATTCTGAATACCCTTCTGATTACGTACAGCTTCTGAAAATTGTCCGAATAAGATAATATCCTGATAATTCACATTCTGAATAACTGATGATTCTGTCAGTTAATGAACTCTCCCAATAGTGATTCTAAATTCCAACATTCTATCGACATACTGAAGAACTGTGTTTCTCTGCCTGATACAGTACCTCTAAATAATACCTGTAAACTCTGGTGTGTTCCCTAATTACATGAATATTTTATCTGATTTCAAATTTGAATTCTGTTATGATACCTGACGTGGATTCTGATCTGATATTGATATGGATTCTGATCTGATACATGACCTGGATTCTGATATGATACTTGACTTGAATTATGTTTTGATTTATGAGATATCCGTTTACGGACGGAACATGTTTTATTGGGGGGTATTATTGGAGGAAGATTACTTGGAGGTTCCTCGGCTGTGTGCTCAGGGCCTTACTTACCGGTTCCTCGGCTATGTGCTCAGGGCCTTACTGGATGTGACAGGGTTGTATGGTTCTGGGGAACCTACACATTTTGTTCGTGACGGATGGGGGTATATATATATATATGTTTTAAAAAGATCTGAAAAGTTACATGGTTTTTGAGAACACACTAGAAAACCTATTCTGATCTTTCAAACTCAGTCATCCGAAATATTTCTCTGAACTGAAAGCTCATTGTCCGTTACCACCTGAAATATCCGTAGGATCTCTGCTCAGCATAAAAATCTGTAAATGTTCAGAAACAATAAGGAAATATATATTTATTTGTATCTGCACGTTCATCAGCATCATCTGGTAGTTCTGTATTACTGAGCTTTCCAAAGCTCACTCTATTACTCACCTTTTCAGGTTAAAAGAATTGTATCAGTGCATCTATCGACATCAGTAAGGGAGTTCGTCCGGTGTTGTTGCAGAGTATGGTACATGTGATTAGGGGGCATGTAATTGTATTTTGATTTATATACGAGTTTGGAAATATGTTTTATTTTTAAATAGTGAAAACTGATTTTATAAGTTTACATGTTCTGATAAAAAGTTTTAAATTTTCCGCTATTTTTACAGTGGATCACTCCGGTGGCCCTAATGTGACTTCCCGAATCGGATCAGGCTACCCGCATCGGTCTGGGGGGTTACATTTAGTGGTATCAGAGCTTTGGTTTGAGTCAAAATTTTCATGATAGATCGGCCGGTCGAATGTCAAAATATGTCTGATCAGTACATGCCCCTGGACTACAATCGTGCCTCTCTGAGCCGAAACTCCAGGGCTGAGTCCCTATCTGTAGCGAGTAAACCGAAGTTTCTATCCGTTAAGACTATACTTGTACAAAAAGGAACATCAGTAACATTTGTCTAAACGTTGTAAAGTACCTTACGAGCTATGTTAGAGTTATTTATCTGAAAAATTCTAACTCTACTCTGGAAATTAAATTGGGATATGCATGAGCCTATTCTCGTAACTAAGGCTGAATTGATTCCACATGGATAAAGTTGTTTTGATTATTTACTTGTAATGAGAGAGATTTCTGATAAGAAGGTATACTCAATTGGTTAAGGATTAGTGGAGGATTCGTATTTCTATAAAAGCTACATGAAAGATATATATATATAAAAAAAAAGAACTGATAGAAGTTTTATTTCTGTAATTATGTAATATGAATGAATTTCGAGGACGAAATTCTTTTAAGGAGGGGAGAATTGTAACACCCTAATTTAGGGGCTAAATTTAAAAAAATATAAATTGGTGAATTTAATTGGTATTTTTAGAAGAAATCGTGGATTAAATTATAAGATTTCAAAGTTAGTAGACCGTTTTAAGAAGTGTAGGAAATTCAGTGGCTAAACTCATGATTTAGCCATTTTTATTTTGGAGAGAATTATAAATCTCTCCCCTCGTATGTTTTCTGAAAATTTTTCCAAATTTTCCTCTTCATCAACCCCTCTTTGAACTCCGATCTACTCGCCGTCCGACCTCCGATCGACGAGCCGAAACCACCATCGTGTTCATTGTCGAGCAAGGAACAAAACCCTCAAACCTTTTTTCGTGAATCGTCGCCGTTCGTCGTTAATTTCAGTCGGAAGTATAGTCGGTAATAACTCAGTTTTAATTGGTTTTTCATCGATTCACGACGATCGGGTCATCCGTTTACGACACCTCCTGCACCATCGTGTTTGTTGCATCGTTCCGAGTTCGCCGGTGTCATTCTTGGTCTCCGTCGACGGCGGCGCGTGAGGAGGTGAAGCGGTCAAAGTTTCCGATTCGTTGAAATCTAGCTCTCCGCCGTTCAAAAATATGAACCGAGCTTTATAAGTATCTTGAAATCGCTCAAAATTATTTTTAAGAATTTTTCCGTGATTTTTAGGCAGCCGGAAGGGGCCCCATGCGCCCCCACGCGCCGCCACTGTACGTGGGGATGGTCCAAATGACCGGTTTGACCGGTTTTGGTGCATAGTTAACCGGTTTGACCGGTCATAACCCGACCTGACTCGTTTACCCGACCCGACCTGTTGACCCGACTCGTTGACCGTTGACCGGCATTGACCACTGTTGACCAAAACTTTGACCGGCTTTGATCGGGCATTAAACGACCTTTGACTTCGACCGAGTATACCTATCCTGACATTTTTCGACATTCCAAATCCGATTCCGTTATCCGTTTTTCTAAATTCAAACCCAAAGGCCTCGAAATTGCCGATCAAACCTGTTAACTTTGATTTTGACCAAAAATTCCAAATTTTCAAAAAGTCATATTTTATGCTTTCGACGTCCTGAATCCGAATCCGAAGTCCGTTTCCCCAAATTCGAACCCGGTAAACTGTTTTTCACTGATTTATCACCCGATTCGATCCGTTTCTCGCAATTAAGCTCCGTTTCTGATATAATTTATGTTGATATGTATCTAAGGAATTATTGGAAGTTGAATTGAAGATTAAAGGCGTTCGAATGGAATTTTTATGGTCGATTAGTATTACACGGAAATCGAGGTAATATTTTACTACTTCTTTATGCTTTTTGGAAAATGTGAATATTGGTAAATGCATGATTAAGACAATGTTGGTCTCATTTGTGTAGTTAATTAGTTTCTATACTCGATATGAATGTGGTAGAAATTCAGTATCTGAATACGGATCTAATGATTAATATAAGAGATTGAAAGATTGTTATAATTAAATTACAAGTTTGTGATTAGTGATAAAGAAATCAGACATGGATTTGTAAATTATATTTTATATCATCAAAGGTTAAATGTTAAAGGTACTTGGATGGGAAATTATGAGAATACTTCGGTAGGGTAAAAATACGAAATTACCCTTATATTGGAAAATGATAAGAATTGTCCCTGGAAGTGGATTAATAAATCTGAAAAGACATATTGATATGATAAATATATTGATGTGCATAAGAAATGTTAGTTGTACTTGGAAGTTATGGATAACCGGTTTTTAACCCCAAGAGGGCTTATGCAAGATACTAGAAGTCTGTTCAGGGAATTATTTCAAGATCAGAGAGTGTTCAAGAAAGCAATTAATCATAGGATCTCTAAATTATATTATTTTCGTTAAGAGATAATATCGAAATTATCTGGTTAAGAAATTACAAAAATACCCTTGAGAGATAAAATAGTCTGAGTTGACCCTGAATGAGAAAGTACTTTGAGGATTTGTACTTAACTCGATTAAGTACGAATTTAATTGTTAAGATCCTATCTTTGTACAGAAAAATTCATGATATTCCGTTTGTAAAATCTGAGAAGGCACTTGACCCGAAAATATTCGAGTAATGAGTAAATATCTAAAGAATAATTTATCGGGGGTATTCTACTGTCATAATTGTTCGAAAGGACTGAAGGAAATGATAAGATTGGATTAAATAATAAGACCAGATGGAGGAAAAAGATTGAAATACCGTGGATCTATAAAATGACCAAAATACCCCTGTAATGGAAATGACCCAAGAATATGACCAAGCTCAGGAATGATGGGATATCCTTGAGCTCTGTTTTGATTGGAATAAAACTAAAAACCAAAATGACCAAAATACCCTTATGGTCTATATTAAGTAAATGTCTTGGATTAATTAAGGAATCCAAGTAAGCATAGGTATTGGACTACCTATAAAGGTAATAGAAAATAATTTAAGCTAGTAGATCAACCCTAAAGCTATGTCAATACCTGAATGGCATAGATATTACTGGAACATGTGTTCGTATTCTCAAGTTTGGCTCGATGATAAATTTTGGAAGTATTCAGCTCAGCTCAGCTCTAGATCGTATTCAGTACTAAGAATTGGACGTTTGTTCGACAAATCGCCCACTAATACCAAATTGAATGGAATGGAAGTACAACATGTATCTGAAATTCAGGAACGTTTGAATTACTCTGGAAAATCCTGAAGTGACTGTAATGGACATGACTGCTAAATGAACTAGGTAACCTCAATGACTGAGGATTTAATAAGTAATTTAGATAAGTCTGGAAACTCTGATGAGTTTACGTAGTGTACAATTACAATGGGTTATGAATAAATTAATCAAGTACGTTAGCATTTCATGATATTGTGGAAGCGTGGAAATGAAATAAAGACATTGGAAGATTTATTCAGCGATGATTCCGAAAATGGTCTAGGGATAAGAATTTGTGGTATTAAAGAGTAAATACCCTAGAAGGAAAATGAATTGACCAGTCGACATAGATTGTTAAGGTTCTGAATCTTCGTTATCAAGTTGTTCGATTATCCGATCAATTGACATGGATGTAAAGGATTCTGAATACCCTTATGATTACGTACAGCTTCTGAAAACTGTCCGAATAAGATAATATCCTGATAATTCACATCTGAATAACTGATGATTCTGTTAGTTAATGAACTCTCCCAAAAGTGATTCCAAATTCCAACATTCTATCGACATATTGAAGAACTGTGTTTCTCTGCCTAATACAGTACCTCTAAATAATACCTGTAAACTCTGGTGTGTTCCCTAATTACATGAATATTTTATCTTATTTCAAATTTGAATTTTGTTATGATACATAACCTGGATTCTGATCTGATATTGACATGGATTCTGATCTGATACATGACATGGATTCTGATATGATACTTGACTTGAATTATGTTTTGATTTTTGATATATCCGTTTACGGATGGAACATGTTTTATTGGGGGTATTGTTGGAGGAAGATTACTTGGAGGTTCCTCGGCTGTGTGCTCAGGGCCTTACTTACCGGTTCCTCGGCTATGTGCTCAGGGCCTTACTAGACGTGACGGGGTTGTATGGTTCTGGGGAACCTATACATTTTGTTCGTGACGGATGGGGGTATATATATATATATATATATATATATATATATATATATGTATATATGTTTTAAAAAGATCTAAAAAGTTACATGGTTTTTGAGAACACACTAGAAAACCTATTCTGATCTTCCGAACTCAGTCATCTAAAATATTTCTCTGAACTGAAAGCTCATTGTCCGTTACCACATGAAATATCAGTAGGATCTCTACTCAGCATAAAAATATGTAAATGTTCGGAAACAATAAGGAAATATATATTTATTTGTATATGCACGTTCATCAGCATCATCTGGTAGTTTTGTATTACTGAGCTTTCCAAAGCTCACTCTATTACTCACCTTTTCAGGTTAAAAGAATTGTACCAGTGCATGTATCGACATCAGTAAGGGAGTTCGTCCGGTGTTGTTGCAGAGTATGGTACATGTGATTAGGGGGCTTGTAATTGTCTTTTGATTTATATACGAGTTTGGAAATATGTTTTATTTTTAAATAGTGAAAACTGATTTTTATAAGTTTACTTGTTCTGATAAAAAGTTTTAAATTTTCCGTTATTTTTACAGTGGGTCTTTCCGGTGGCCCTAATGTGACTTCACGGATCAGATCGGGCTACCCGCATCGGTCTGGAGGGTTACATTTAGTGGTATCAGAGCTTTGGTTTGAGTCAAAATTTTCATGATAGATCGGACGGTCGAATGTCAAAATATGTCTGATCAGTACATGCCCCTAGACTACAATAGTACCTCTCTGAGCCGAAACTCCAGGGCTGAGTCCCTATCTGTAGCGAGTAAACCGAAGTTTCTATCCGTTAAGACTATACTTGTACAAAAAGGAACATCAGTAACATTTGTCTAAACGCTGTAAAGTACCTTACGAGCTATGTTAGAGTTATTTATTTGAAAAATTCTGACTCTACTCTGGAAATGAAATTGGGATATGCATGAGCCTATTCTCGTAACTAAGGCTGAATTGATTCCACAAGGATAAAGTTGTTTTGATTATTTACTTGTAATGAGAGAGATTTCTGATAAGAAGGTATACTCAACTGGTTAAGGATTAGTGGAGGATTCGTATTTCTATAAAAGCTACATGAAAGATATATATATATATATAAAGAACTGATGGAAGTTTCATTTCTACAATTATTTGATATGAATGAATTTCGAGGATGAAATTCTTTTAAGGAGGGGAGAATTGTAACACCCCAATTTAGGGGCTAAATTTTAAAAAATATAAATTGGTGAATTTAATTCGTATTTTTAGAAGAAATCGGGGATTAAATTATAAGATTTCAAAGTTAGCAGACCGTTTTAAGAAGTGTAGGAAATTCAGTGGCTAAACCTATGATTTAGCCATTTTTATTTTGGAGAGAATTATAAATCTCTCCCCCAGTATGTTTTCTGGAAATTTTTCCAGATTTTTCTCTTCATCAACCCCTCTTTGAACTCCGATCTACTCGCCGTCCGACCTCCGATCGACGAGCCAAAACCACCATCGTGTTCTTTGTCGAGTGAGGAACAAAACCCCTTAAACCTTTTTTCGTGAATCGTCGTCGTTCGTCGTTAATTTCAGTCGGAAGTATAGTCGGTAATAACTCAGTTTTAGTTGGTTTTTCATCGATTCACGACGATCGGGTCATCCGTTTACGACACCTACCGTACCATCGTGTTCGCTGCGTCGTTCTGAGTTCGCCGGTGTCATTCTTGGTCTCCGTCGACGGTGGCGCGTGAGCAGGTGAAGCGGTCAAAGTTTCTGATTCGTTGAAATCGAGCTCTCCGCCATTCAAAAAATTGAACCGAGCTTTGTAAGTATCTTGAAATCGCTCAAAATAATTTTTAATAATTTTTCCGTGATTTTTAGGTACCCGAAAAGGGCCGTACGCGCCCCCACGTGCCGCCACTGCGCGTGGGGATGGTCCAAATGATCGGTTTGACCGGTTTTGGTGCATAGTTAACTGGTTTGACCGGTTATAACCCGACCCGACCTGTTGACCCGACTCGTTGACCCGTTGACCGTTGACTGGCGTTGACCACTGTTGACCAAAACTATGACCGGCTTTGACCGGGCAGTAAACGATCTTAGACTTCGATCGAGTATACCTATCCTGACATTTTTCGACGTTCCAAATCTGATTTCGCTATCCGTTTTTCGAAATTCGAACCCGAAGGCCTAAAAATTGCCGATCAAACCCGTTGACTTTGATTTTGACCAAAAAATCTAAATTTTTAAAAAGTCATATTTTATGCTTTCGACGTCCTGAATCCGAATCCGATGTCTGTTTCGCCAAATTCGAACCCGATAAACTGTTTTTCACTGATTTATCACCCGATACGATCCGTTTATCACAATTAAGCTCCGTTTCTGATATAATTTATGTTGATATGTATCTGAGGAATTATTGGAAGTTGAATTGAAGATCAAAGGCGTTCGAATGGAATTTTTATGGTCGATCAGTATTGCACAGAAATCGAGGTAATACTTTACTACTTCTTTATGCTTTTTGGAACATGTGAATATTGGTAAATGCATGATTAAGACAATGTTGGTCTCATTTGTATAGTTAATAAGTTTCTACACTCGATATGAATGTGGTAGAAATTCAATATATGAATACGGATCGAATGATTAATATAAGAGATTGAAAGATTGTTAGAATTAAATTACAAGTTTGTGATTAGTGATAAAGAAATCAGACATGGATGGGAAATTATGAGAATACTTCGGTAGGGTAAAAATATGAAATTACCCTTATATTGGAAAATGATAAGAATTGTCCCTGGATGTGGATTAATAAATCTGAAAAGACATATTGATCTGATAAATATATTGATGTGCATAAGAAATGTTAGTTGTACTAGGAAGTTATGGATAACCGGTTTTTAACCCCAAGAGGGCTTATGCAATATACTAGAAGTCTGTTCAGGGAATTATTTCAAGATCAGAGAGTGTTCAAGAAAGCAAATAATCATAGGATCTCTAAATTATATTATTTTCGTTAAGAAATAATATCGAAATTATCTGGTTAAGAAATTACAAAAATGCCCTTGAGAGATAAAATAGTCTGAGTTGACCCTGAATGAGAAAGTACTTTGAGGATTTGTACTTAACTCGATTAAGTATGAATTTAATTGTTAGGATCCTATCTTTGTACAGAAAAATTCATGATATTCCGTTTGTAAAATCTGAGAAGGCACTAGACCCGAAAATATTCGAGTAATGAGTAAATATCTAAAGAATAATTTATCGGGGGTATTCTACTGTCATAATTGTTCAAAAGGACTGAAGGAAATGATAAGATTGGATTAAATAATAAGACCGGATGGATGAAAAAGATTGAAATACCGTGGATCTATAAAATGACCAAAATACCCCTGTAATGGAAATGACCCAAGAAGATCACCAAACTCAGGAATGATGGGATATCCTTGAGCTCTGTTATGATTGGAATAAAACTAAAAACCAAAATGACCAAAATACCCTTATGGTCTATATTAAGTAAATGTCTTGGATTAATTAAGGAATCCAAGTAAGCATAAGTATTGGACTACCTTTAAAGGTAATGAAAAATAATTTAAGTGAGTAGATCAACCCTAAAGCTATGTCAATACCTGAATGGCATAGATATTACTGGAACATGTGTTCGTATTCTCAAGTTTGGCTCGATGATAAATTTTGGAAGTATTTAGCTTAGCTCAGCTCTAGATCGTATTCAGTACTAAGAATTGGACGTTTGTTCGAAAAATCAACCACGAATACCAAATTGAATAGAATGGAAGTACAACATGTATCTGAAATTCAGGAACGTTTGAATTACTCTGGAAAATCCTGAAGTGACTGTAATGGACATGACTGCTAAATGAACTAGGTAACATCAATGACTAAGGATTTAATAAGTAATTTGGATAAGTCTGGAAACTCTGATGAGTTTAAGTAGTGTACAATTACAATGGGTTATGAACAAATTAATCAACTACGTCAGCATTTCATGATATTGTGGAAGCGTTGAAAAGAAATAAAGACATTGGAAGATTTATTCAGCGATGATTCCGAAAATGGTCTACGGATAAGAATTTGTGGTATTAAAGAGTAAATACCCTAGAAGGAAAATGAATTGACCAGTCGACATAGATTGTTAAGGTTCTGAATCTTCGTTCTCAAGTTGTTCGATTATCCGATCAATTGATATGGATGTAAAGGATTCTGAATACCCTTCTGATTACGTACAGCTTTTGAAAACTGTCCGAATAAGATAATATCCTGATAATTCACATTCTGAATAACTGATGATTCTGTCAGTTTATGAACTCTCCCAATAGTGATTCTAAATTCCAACATTCTATCGACATACTAAAGAATTGTGTTTCTCTGCCTGATACAGTACCTCTAAATAATACCTGTAAACTCTGGTGTGTTCCCTAATTACATGAATATTTTATCTAATTTCAAATTTGAATTCTGTTATGATACCTGACCTGGATTCTGATCTGATATTGACATGAATTCTGATCTGATACATGACCTGGATTCTGATATGATACTTTACTTGAATTATGTTTTGATTTTTGATATATCCGTTTACGGACGGAACATGTTTTATTGGGGGTGATGTTGGAGGAAGATTACTTGGAGGTTCCTCGGCTGTGTGCTTAGGGCCTTACTTACTGGTTCCTCGGCTATGTGCTCAGGGCCTTATTGGACGTGACGGGGTTGTATGGTTCTGGGGAACCTACACATTTTGTTCGTGATGGATGGGGGTATATATATATATATGTTTTAAAAAGATCTGAAAAGTTACATGGTTTTTGAGAACAAACTAGAAAATCTATTCTGATCTTCCGAACTCAGTCATCCGAAATATTTCTCTGAACTGAAAGGTCATTGTCCGTTACCACCTGAAATATCAGTAGGATCTCTGCTCAGCATAAAAATATGTAAATGTTCGAAAACAATAAGGAAATATATATTTATTTGTATCTGCACGTTCATCAGCATCATCTGGTAGTTCTGTATTACTGAGCTTTCCAAAACTCACTCTATTACTCACCTTTTTAGGTTAAAAGAATTGTACCAGTGCATCTATCGACATCAGTAAGGGAGTTCGTCCGGTGTTGTTGCAGAGTATGGTACATGTGATATATATATATATAAAAAAAAGAACTGATGGAAGTTTTATTTCTGCAATTATGTGATATGAATGAATTTCGAGGACGAAATTCTTTTAAGGAGGGGAGAATTGTAACACCCTAATTTAGGGGCTAAATTTAAAAAAATATAAATTGGTGAATTTAATTGGTATTTTTAGAAGAAATCGGGGATTAAATTATAAGATTTCAAAGTTAGCAGACCGTTTTAGGAAGTGTAGGAAATTCAGTGGCTAAACTCATGATTTAGCCATTTTTATTTTGGAGAGAATTATAAATCTCTCCCCCCGTATGTTTTCTGGAAATTTTTCCAAATTTTCCTCTTCATCAACCCCTCTTTGAACTCTGATCAACTCGCCGTCCGACCTCCGATCGACGAGCCAAAACCACCATCGTGTTCATTGTCGAGCGAGGAACAAAACCCCTCAAACCTTTAGTCGTGAATCGTCGCCGTTCGTCGTTAATTTCAGCCGGAAGAATAGTTGGTAATAACTCAGTTTTAGTTGGTTTTTCATCGATTCACGACGATCGGGTCATCCGTTTACGACACCTCCCACACCATCGTGTTCATTACATCGTTCCGAGTTCGCCGGTGTCATTCTTGGTCTCCGTCAACGGCGGCGCGTGAGGAGGTGAAGTGGTCAAAGTTTCCGATTCTTTGAAATCGAGCTCTCCGCCGTTCAAAAATTTTAACCGAGCTTTGTAAGTATCTTGAAATCGCTCAAAATAATTTTTAAGAATTTTTTCGTGATTTTAGGCAGTCGGAAGGGGCCCCACGCGCCCCACGCGCCTCCATTGTGCTTGGGGATGGTCCAAATGACCGGTTTTGGTGCATAGTTAACCAGTTTGACCGGTCATAACCCGACCCGTTTACCCGACCCGTTTACCTGACCCGACCTGTTGACCCGACTCGTTTACCCGTTGACCGTTGACCGTTGACATGCGTTGACCACTGTTGACCAAAAATTTGACCGGCATTGACCGGTCATTAAACGACCTTTGACTTCGACCGAGTATACCTATCCTAACATTTTTCGACGTTCTAAATCCGATTTCGCTATTCATTTTTCGAAATTCGAACCCGAAGGGCTCGAAATTTCCGGTCAAACCCGTTGACTTTGATTTTGACCAAAAATTCCAAATTTCCAAAAAGTCATATTTTATGCTTTCGACGTCCTGAATTCGAATCCGAAGTCCATTTCGCAAAATTCGAACCCGGTAAGCTGTTTTTCACTGATTTATCACCTGATTCGATCCGTTTATCGCAATTAAGCTCCGTTTCTGATATAATTTATGTTGATATGTATCTGAGGAATTATTGGAAGTTGAATTGAAGATCAAAGGCGTTCGAATGGAATTTTTATGGTTGATCAGTATTGCGCGGAAATCGAGGTAATACTTTACTACTACTTTATGCTTTTTGGAACATGTGAATATTGGTAAATGCAGGATTAAGACAATGTTGGTCTCATTTGTGTAGTTAATTAGTTTCTACACTCGATATGAATGTGGTAGAAATTCAGTATCTGAATACGGATCGAATGATTAATATAAGAGATTGAAAGATTGTTAGAATTAAATTACAAGTTTGTGATTAGTGATAAAGAAATCAGACATGGATTTGTAAATTATATTTTATATCATCAAAGGTTAAATGTTAAAGGTACTTGAATGGGAAATTATGAGAATACTTCGGTAGGGTAAAAATACGAAATTACCCTTATATTGGAAAATGATAAGAATTGTCCCTGGAAGTGGATTAATAAATCTGAAAAGACATATTGATCTGATAAATATATTGATGTGCATAAGAAATGTTAGTTGTACTTGGAAGTTATGGATAACCGGTTTTTAACCCCAAGAGGGCTTATGCAAGATACTAGAAGTCTGTTCAGGGAATTATTTCAAGATCAGAGAGTGTTCAAGAAAGCAATTAATCATAGGATCTCTAAATTATATTATTTTTGTTAAGAGATAATATCGAAATTATCTGGTTAAGAAATTTCAAAAATGCCCTTGAGAGATAAAATAGTCTGAGTTGACCCTGAATGAGAAAGTACTTTGAGGATTTGTACTTAACTCGATTAAGTATGAATTTAATTGTTAAGATCCTATCTTTGTACAGAAAAATTCATGATATTCCGTTTGTAAAATCTGAGAAGGCACTTGACCCGAAAATATTCGAATAATGAGTAAATATCTAAAGAATAATTTCTCGGGGGTATTCTACTGTCATAATTGTTCGAAAGGACTCAAGGAAATGATAAGATTGGATTAAATAATAAGACCGGATGGAGGAAAAAGATTGAAATACCGTGGATCTGTAAAATGACCAAAATACCCCTGTAATGGAAATAACCCAAGAATATCACCAAGCTCATGAATGATGGGATATCCTTGAGCTCTATTATGATTGGAATAAAACTAAAAACCAAAATGACCAAAATACCCTTATGGTCTATATTAAGTAAATGTCTTGGATTAATTAAGGAATCCAAGTAAGCATAGGTATTGGACTACCTTTAAAGGTCATGGAAAATAATTTAAGTGAGTAGATCAACCCTAAAGCTATGTCAATACCTGAATGGCATAGATATTACTGGAACATGTGTTCGTATTCTCAAGTTTGGCTCGATGATAAATTTTGGAAGTATTTAGCTCAGCTCAGCTCTAGATCATATTCAGTACTAAGAATTGGACGTTTGTTCGACAAATCAACCACGAATACCAAATTGAATGGAATAGAAGTACAACATGTATCTGAAATTCAAGAACGTTTGAATTACTCTAGAAAATCCTGAAGTGACTGTAATGGACATAACTGCTAAATGAACTAGGTAACCTCAATGACTGAGGATTTAATAAGTAATTTGGATAAGTCTGGAAACTCTGATGAGTTTACGTAGTGTACAATTACAATGGGTTATGAACAAATTAATCAAGTACGTCAGCATTTCATGATATTGTGGAAGTGTGGAAATGAAATAAAGACATTGGAAGATTTATTCAGCGATGATTCTGAAAATGGTCTACGGATAAGAATTTGTGGTATTAAAGAGTAAATACCCTAGAAGGAAAATGAATTGACCAGTCGACATAGATTGTTAAGGTTATGAATCTTCGTTCTCAAGTTGTTCGATTATCCGATCAATTGACATGGATGTAAAGGATTCTGAATACCCTTCTGATTACATACAGCTTCTGAAAACTGTCCGAATAAGATAATATCCTGATAATTCACATTCTGAATAACTGATGATTCTATCAGTTTATGAACTCTCCCAATAGTGATTCTAAATTCCAACATTCTATCGACATACTGAAGAACTTTGTTTCTCTACCTGATAAAATACCTCTAAATAATACATGTAAACTCTGGTGTGTTCCTTAATTACATTAATATTTTATCTGATTTCAAATTTGAATTCTATTATGATACCTGACCTGGATTCTGATCTGATATTGACATTGATTCTGATCTGATACATGATATGGATTCTGATATGATACTTGACTTGAATTATGTTTTGATTTTTGATATATCCATTTACGGACGGAACATGTTTTATTGGGGGGTATTGTTGGAGGAAGATTACTTGGAGGTTCCTCGGTTGTGTGCTCAGGGCCTTACTTACCGGTTCCTCGGCTATGTGCTCAGGGCCTTATTGGACGTTACGGGGTTGTATGGTTCTGGGGAACCTACACATTTTGTTCGTGATGGATGGGGGTATATATATATATATATGTTTTAAAAAGATCTGAAAAGTTACATGGTTTTTGAGAACAAACTAGAAAATCTATTCTGATCTTCCGAACTCAGTCATCCGAAATATTTCTCTGAACTGAAAGGTCATTGTCCGTTACCACCTGAAATATCAGTAGGATCTCTGCTCAGCATAAAAATATGTAAATGTTCGAAAACAATAAGGAAATATATATTTATTTGTATCTGCACGTTCATCAGCATCATCTGGTAGTTCTGTATTACTGAGCTTTCCAAAACTCACTCTATTACTCACCTTTTTAGGTTAAAAGAATTGTACCAGTGCATCTATCGACATCAGTAAGGGAGTTCGTCCGGTGTTGTTGCAGAGTATGGTACATGTGATTAGGGGGCATGTAATTGTATTTTGATTTATATACGAGTTTGGAAATATGTTTTATTTTTAAATAGTGAAAACTGATTTTATAAGTTTACATGTTCTGATAAAAAGTTTTAAATTTTCCGCTATTTTTACAGTGGGTCGCTCCGGTGGCCCTAATGTGACTTCCCGGATCGGATCAGGCTACCCGCATCGGTCTGGGGGGTTTCATTTAGTGGTATCAGAGCTTTGGTTTGAGTCAAAGTTTTCATGATAGATCAGCCGGTCGAATGTCAAAATATGTCTGATCAGCACATGCCCCTGGACTACAATCGTGCCTCTCTGAGCCGAAACTCCAGGGTTGAGTCCCTATCTGTAGCGAGTAAACCGAAGTTTCTATCCGTTAAGACTATACTTGTACAAAAAGGAACATCAGTAACATTTGTCTAAACGTTGTAAAGTACCTTATGAGCTATATTAGAGTTATTTATCTGAAAAATTCTGACTCTACTCTGGAAATGAAATTGGGATATGCATGAGCCTATTCTCGTAACTAAGGCTGAATTGATTCCACAAGGATAAAGTTGTTTTGATTATTTACTTGTAATGAGAGAGATTTCTGATAAGAAGGTATACTCAACTGGTTAAGGATTAGTGGAGGATTCGTATTTCTATAAAAGCTACATGAAAGATATATATATATATATAAAAAAGAACTGATGGAAGTTTTATTTCTGCAATTATGTGATATGAATGAATTTCGAGGACGAAATTCTTTTAAGGAGGGGAGAATTGTAACACCCTAATTTAGGGGCTAAATTTAAAAAAATATAAATTGGTGAATTTAATTGGTATTTTTAGAAGAAATCGGGGATTAAATTATAAGATTTCAAAGTTAGCAGACCGTTTTAAGAAGTGTAGGAAATTCAGTGGCTAAACTCATGATTTAGCCATTTTTATTTTGGAGAGAATTATAAATCTCTCCCCCCGTATGTTTTCTGGAAATTTTTCCAAATTTTCCTCTTCATCAACCCCTCTTTGAACTCTGATCAACTCGCCGTCCGACCTCCGATCGACGAGCCAAAACCACCATCGTGTTCATTGTCGAGCAAGGAACAAAACCCCTCAAACCTTTAGTCGTGAATCGTCGCCGTTCGTCGTTAATTTCAGCCGGAAGTATAGTTGGTAATAACTCAGTTTTAGTTGGTTTTTCATCGATTCACAACGATCGGGTCATCCGTTTACGACACCTCCCACACCATCGTGTTCATTACATCGTTCCGAGTTCGCCGGTGTCATTCTTGGTCTCCGTCAACGGCGGCGCGTGAGGAGGTGAAGTGGTCAAAGTATCCGATTCTTTGAAATCGAGCTCTCCGCCGTTCAAAAATTTTAACCGAGCTTTGTAAGTATCTTGAAATCGCTCAAAATAATTTTTAAGAATTTTTTCGTGATTTTAGGCAGCCGGAAGGGGCCCCACGTGCCCCACGCGCCTCCATTGTGCTTGGGGATGGTCCAAATGACCGGTTTTGGTGCATAGTTAACCAGTTTGACCGGTCATAACCCGACCCGTTTACCCGACCCGTTTACCCGACCCGACCTGTTGACCCGACTCGTTTACCCGTTGACCGTTGACCGTTGACCTGCGTTGACCACTGTTGACAAAAACTTTGACCGGCATTGACCGGTCATTAAACGACCTTTGACTTCGACCGAGTATACCTATCCTAACATTTTTCGACGTTCTAAATCCGATTTCGCTATTCATTTTTCGAAATTCGAACCCGAAGGGCTCGAAATTTCCGGTCAAACCCGTTGACTTTGATTTTGACCAAAAATTCCAAATTTCCAAAAAGTCATATTTTATGCTTTCGACGTCCTGAATTCGAATCCGAAGTCCATTTCGCAAAATTCGAACCCGGTAAGCTGTTTTTCACTGATTTATCACCTGATTCGATCCGTTTATCGCAATTAAGCTCCGTTTCTGATATAATTTATGTTGATATGTATCTGAGGAATTATTGGAAGTTGAATTGAAGATCAAAGGCGTTCGAATGGAATTTTTATGGTTGATCAGTATTGCGCGGAAATCGAGGTAATACTTTACTACTACTTTATGCTTTTTGGAACATGTGAATATTGGTAAATGCAGGATTAAGACAATGTTGGTCTCATTTGTGTAGTTAATTAGTTTCTACACTCGATATGAATGTGGTAGAAATTCAGTATCTGAATACGGATCGAATGATTAATATAAGAGATTGAAATATTGTTAGAATTAAATTACAAGTTTGTGATTAGTGATAAAGAAATCAGACATGGATTTGTAAATTATATTTTATATCATAAAAGTTTAAATGTTAAAGGTACTTGAATGGGAAATTATGAGAATACTTCGGTAGGGTAAAAATACGAAATTACCCTTATATTGGAAAATGATAAGAATTGTCCCTGGAAGTAATTTAATAAATCTGAAAAGACATATTGATCTGATAAATATATTGATGTGCATAAGAAATGTTAGTTGTACTTGGAAGTTATGGATAACCGGTTTTTAACCCCAAGAGGGCTTATGCAAGATACTAGAAGTCTGTTCAGGGAATTATTTCAAGATCAGAGAGTGTTCAAGAAAGCAATTAATCATAGGATCTCTAAATTATATTATTTTTGTTAAGAGATAATATCGAAATTATCTGGTTAAGAAATTTCAAAAATGCCCTTGAGAGATAAAATAGTCTGAGTTGACCCTGAATGAGAAAGTACTTTGAGGATTTGTACTTAACTCGATTAAGTATGAATTTAATTGTTAAGATCCTATCTTTGTACAGAAAAATTCATGATATTCCGTTTGTAAAATCTGAGAAGTCACTTGACCCGAAAATATTCGAATAATGAGTAAATATCTAAAGAATAATTTCTCGGGGGTATTCTACTGTCATAATTGTTCGAAAGGACTCAAGGAAATGATAAGATTGGATTAAATAATAAGACCGGATAGAGGAAAAAGATTGAAATACCGTGGATCTGTAAAATGACCAAAATACCCCTGTAATGGAAATAACCCAAGAATATCACCAAGCTCATGAATGATGGGATATCCTTGAGCTCTATTATGATTGGAATAAAACTAAAAACCAAAATGACCAAAATACCCTTATGGTCTATATTAAGTAAATGTCTTGGATTAATTAAGGAATCCAAGTAAGCATAGGTATTGGACTACCTTTAAAGGTCATGGAAAATAATTTAAGTGAGTAGATCAACCCTAAAGCTATGTCAATACCTGAATGGCATAGATATTACTGGAACATGTATTCGTATTCTCAAGTTT
The DNA here is from genome assembly GCF_006381635.1 of Hibiscus syriacus. NCBI lineage: Eukaryota > Viridiplantae > Streptophyta > Magnoliopsida > Malvales > Malvaceae > Hibiscus > Hibiscus syriacus. The sequence goes on from NW_024062389.1 coordinate 402,213, forward strand.
GGCTCGATGATAAATTTTGGAAGTATTTAGCTCAGCTCAGCTCTAGATCATATTCAGAACTAAGAATTGGACGTTTGTTCGACAAATCAACCACGAATACCAAATTGAATGGAATAGAAGTACAACATGTATCTGAAATTCAGGAACGTTTGAATTACTCTAGAAAATCCTGAAGTGACTGTAATGGACATAACTGCTAAATGAACTAGGTAACCTCAATGACTGAGGATTTAATAAGTAATTTGGATAAGTCTGGAAACTCTGATGAGTTTACGTAGTGTACAATTACAATGGGTTATGAACAAATTAATCAAGTACGTCAGCATTTCATGATATTGTGGAAGTGTGGAAATGAAATAAAGACATTGGAAGATTTATTCAGCGATGATTCTGAAAATGGTCTACGGATAAGAATTTGTGGTATTAAAGAGTAAATACCCTAGAAGGAAAATGAATTGACCAGTCGACATAGATTGTTAAGGTTATGAATCTTCGTTCTCAAGTTGTTCGATTATCCGATCAATTGACATGGATGTAAAGGATTCTGAATACCCTTCTGATTACATACAGCTTCTGAAAACTGTCCGAATAAGATAATATCCTGATAATTCACATTCTGAATAACTGATGATTCTATCAGTTTATGAACTCTCCCAATAGTGATTCTAAATTCCAACATTCTATCGACATACTGAAGAACTTTGTTTCTCTACCTGATAAAGTACCTCTAAATAATACATGTAAACTCTGGTGTGTTCCTTAATTACATTAATATTTTATCTGATTTCAAATTTGAATTCTATTATGATACCTGACCTGGATTCTGATCTGATATTGACATTGATTCTGATCTGATACATGATATGGATTCTGATATGATACTTGACTTGAATTATGTTTTGATTTTTGATATATCCATTTACGGACGGAACATGTTTTATTGGGGGGTATTGTTGGAGGAAGATTACTTGGAGGTTCCTCGGCTGTGTGCTCAGGGCCTTACTTACCGGTTCCTCGGCTATGTGCTCAGGGCCTTACTGGACGTGACGGGGTTGTATGGTTCTGGGGAACCTACACATTTTGTTCGTGACGGATGGGGGTATATATATATATATGTTTTAAAAAGATCTGAAAAGTTACATGGTTTTTGAGAACACACTAGAAAACCTATTCCGATCTTCCGAACTCAGTCATCCGAAATATTTCTCTGAACTGAAAGCTCATTATCCGTTACCACCTGAAATATCAGTAGGATCTTTGCTCAGCATAAAAATCTGTAAATGTTCAGAAACAATAAAGAAATATATATTTATTTGTATTTGCACGTTCATCAGCATCATCTGGTAGTTCTGTATTACTGAGCTTTCCAAAGATCACTCTATTACTCACCTTTTCAGGTTAAAAGAATTGTACCAGTGCATCTATCGACATCAGTAAGGGAGTTCGTCCGGTGTTGTTGCAGAGTATGGTACATGTGATTAGGGGGCACGTAATTGTATTTTGATTTATATACGAGTTTGGAAATATGTTTTATTTTTAAATAGTGAAAACTGATTTTATAAGTTTACATGTTCTGATAAAAAGTTTTAAATTTTCCGCTATTTTTACAGTGGGTCGCTCCGGTGGCCCTAATGTGACTTCCTGGATAGGATCGAGCTACCAGCATCGGTCTGGGGGGTTACATTTAGTGGTATCAGAGCTTTGGTTTGAGTCAAAATTTTCATGATAGATCGGCTGGTTGAATGTCAAAATATGTCTGATTAGTACATGCCCCTAGACTACAATCGTACCTCTCTGAGCCGAAACTCCAGAGCTGAGACCCTATCTGTATCGAGTAAACCGAAGTTTCTATCCATTAAGACTATACTTGTACAAAAAGGAACATCAGTAACATTTGTCTAAACGCTGTAAAGTACCTTACGAGCTATGTTAGAGCTATTTATCTGAAAAATTCTGACTCTACTCTGGAAATGAAATTGGGATATACATGAGCCTATTCTCGTAACTAAGGCTGAATTGATTCCACGAGGATAAAGTTGTTTTGATTATTTACTTGTAATGAGAGAGATTTCTTATAAGAAGGTATACTCAACTGGTTAAGGATTAGTGGAGGATTCGTATTTCTATAAAAGCTACATGAAAGATATATATATATAAAAAAAGAACTGAAGAAAGTTTCATTTCTACAATTATGTGATATGAATGAATTTCTAGGATGAAATTCTTTTAAGGAGGGGAGAATTGTAACACCCCAATTTAGGGGCTAAATTTAAAAAAATATAAATTGGTGAATTTAATTGGTATTTTTAGAAGAAATCGGGGATTAAATTATAAGATTTCAAAGTTGGCAGACCGTTTTAAGAAGTGTAGGAAATTCAGTGGCTAAACCCATGATTTAGCCATTTTTATTTTGGAGAGAATTATAAATCTCTCCCCCCGTATGTTTTCTGAAAATTTTTCCAGATTTTCCTCTTCATCAACCCCTCTTTGAACTTTGATTTACTCACCGTCCGACCTCCGATCGAAGAGCCAAAACCACCATCGTGTTCTTTGTCGAGCGAGGAACAAAACCCCTCAAACCTTTTGTCGTGAATCATCGCCGTTCGTCATTAATTTCAGTCGGAAGTATAGTAGGTAATAACTCGGTTTTAGTTGGGTTTTCATCAATTCACGACGACTGGGTCATCCGTTTACGACACCTCCCACACCATCGTGTTCGTTGCATCGTTCCGAGTTTGCCGGTGTCATTCTTGGTCTCCGTCGACGGCGGCGCGTGAGGAGGTGAAGCGGTCAAAGTTTCCGATTCGTTGAAATCAAGCTCTCCGTCGATCAAAAATTTTAACCGAGCTTTGTAAGTATCTTGAAATCACTCAAAATAATTTTTAATAATTTTTCCGTGATTTTTAGGTAGCCGAAAGGGGCCCCACGCGCCCCCACGCACTGCCACTGCGCATGGGGATGGTTTAAATGACCGGTTTTGGTGCATAGTTAACCAGTTTGACCGGTCATAACCCGACTCGACCCGTTTACCCGACCCGACCTGTTAACCCGACTCGTTGACCCGACTCGTTGACCCGTTGAACGTTGACCGTTGACCGGCGTTGACCACTGTTGACCAAAACTTTGACCGGCTTTGACCAGGAATTAAACGACCTTTGACTTCGACCGAGTATACCTATCCTGACATTTTTTGACGTTCCAAATCCGATTTCGCTATCCATTTTTTGAAATTCGAACCTGAAGGCCACGAAATTGCCGGTCAAACCCGTTGACTTTGATTTTGACCAAAAATTCCAAATTTCCGAATAGTCATATTTTATGCTTTCGACGTCCTGAATCCGAATACGAAGTCCGTTTCGCCAAATTCGAACCCGGTAAGCTATTTTTCACTGATTTATCACTCGATTCGATCCGTTTATCGCAATTAAGCTCTGTTTCTGATATAATTTATGATGATATGTATCTGAGGAATTATTGGAAGTTGAATTGAAGATCAAAGGCGTTCGAATGGAATTTTTATGGTCTATCAGTATTGCACAGAAATTGAGGTAATACTTTACTACTTCTTTATGCTTTTTGGAACATGTGAATATTGGTAAATGCATGATTAAGACAACGTTGGTCTCATTTGTGTAGTTAATTAGTTTCTACACTCGATATGAATGTGGTAGAAATTCAGTATCAGAATACGGATCGAATGATTAATATAAGAGATTGAAAGATTGTTAGCATTAAATTACAAGTTTGTGATTAGTGATAAAGAAATCAGACATGGATTTGTAAATTATATTTTATATCATCAAAGGTTAAATGTTAAAGGTACTTGGATGGGAAATTATGAGAATACTTCGGTAGGGTAAAAATGCGAAATTACACTTATATTGGAAAATGATAAGAATTGTCCCTGGAAGTGGATTAATAAATCTGAAAAGACATATTGATCTGATAAATATATTGATGTGCATAAGAAATGTTAGTTGTACTTGGAAGTTATGGATAATCGGTTTTTAACCCCAAGAGGGCTTATGCAAGATACTAGAAGTCTGTTCAGGGAATTATTTCAAGATCAGAGAGTGTTCAAGAAAGCAATTAATCATAGGATCTCTAAATTATATTATTTTCGTTAAGAGATAATATCGAAATTATCTGGTTAAGAAATTACAAAAATGCCCTTGAGAGATAAAATAGCCTGAGTTGACCCTGAATGAGAAAGTACTTTGAGGATTTGTACTTAACTCGATTAAGTACGAATTTAATTGTTAAGATCCTATCTTTGTACAGAAAAATTCATGATATTCCGTTTGTAAAATCTGAGAAGGCACTTGACCCGAAAATATTTGAGTAATGAGTAAATATCTAAAGAATAATTTATCGGGGATATTCTACTATCATAATTGTTCGAAAGGACTGAAGGAAATGATAAGATTGGATTAAATAATAAGATCGGATGGAGGAAAAAGATTGAAATACCGTGGATCTGTAAAATGACCAAAATACCCGTGTAATGGAAATGACCCAAGAATATCACCAAGCTCAGAAATGATGGGATATCCTTGAGCTCTATTATGATTGGAATAAAACTAAAAACCAAAATGACCAAAATACCCTTATGGTCTATATTAAGTAAATGTCTTGGATTAATTAAGGAATCCAAGTAAGCATAGGTATTGGACCACCTTTAAAGGTAATAGAAAATAATTTAAGTGAGTAGATCAACCCTAAAGCTATGTCAATACCTGAATGGCATAGATATTACTGGAACATGTGTTCGTTTTCTCAAGTTTGGCTCAATGATAAATTTTGGAAGTATTCAGCTCAGCTCAGCTCTAGATCGTATTCAGTACTAAGAATTGGACGTTTGTTCGACAAATCAACCATGAATACCAAATTGAATAGAATGGAAGTACAACATGTATCTGAAATTCAGGAACGTTTGAATTACTCTTGAAAATCCTGAAGTAACTGGAATGGACATGACCGCTAAATGAACTAGGTAACCTAAATGACTGAGGATTTAATAAGTAATTTGGATAAGTCTGGAAACTCTGATGAGTTTACGTAGTGTACAATTACAATGGGTTATGAACAAATTAATCAAGTACGTCAGCATTTCATGATATTGTGGAAGCGTGGAAATGAAATAAAGACATTGGAAGATTTATTCAGTGATGATTCCGAAAATGGTCTACGGATAAGAATTTGTGGTATTAAAGAGTAAATACCCTAGAAGGAAAATGAATTGACCAGTCGACATAGATTGTTAAGGTTATGAATCTTCGTTCTCAAGT